>NC_136385.1:82401228-82941228 GCF_965140285.1 Lepidochelys kempii | reverse complement strand
AAATAAAACATTTTCAAATCTTCCTTAATGATCCCACATCAGTACTATAATTGTTTCATGAATGTTAACCCCCTTCCTTAGTACACCTGGTTTCCTAGCCTTCTGTCAAGTATAATGTCAGAATCTGATCTGGGACTCATGTGAACAACACAAAATGCTCCCTCAGTCTCAGCTGGGGTGTGGGAAGGGCTGTTAGCTCAGAACAACAAGGGTCCTAAAAGGAGAAGGAGGACACACCCTATGGTAGTTAGATCTTTCTCCCAGGTCCAGAACACCCATGGGGGCTTTTCATGGGATGACGAGTGTGGAACCACTTCCCTATTCCCCATACTTCTTATTGGCCAGGGAGGAACAGGAAGGCGAATGGCTCATGCAATCTGTCCTTCCCCTGGGAGGATCAGGAAACTCATTGACTCATGACACCTCTCCTTCCCCATTTGTCATCTAAGCCTTTCCTGAACCTGCAGTAGCCATCTGGCCACTGATTGAGGTCCCACTCTTCACACATGTGAAGTAGTGTCAGAACTGCATCTCTGTGTTAGCTGCAGGTCTGACCAGATCACCTTTTTTAGGCTCAGGAAGGAATTTTTCCTTCTGGGTGAGTTTGGCAGAGTGAGTGTCTAGTGGTTTTCTTCATCTTCCACACAGTATCTTCCACAGACTAATAAGGACGAAGGCTGGCAATTAATAGGGGAAAAATTATATTAAAAAGGTCAGGGAAAAGGTTAATAATCTGATCATTGTTATTGTCACAGCTTGCAATCAACATCCAGGGTGGGTAGCTTCTTGGGTAAACCCAAGAGGGGTCAAGGAAGTGACCGAGACACACCCCGTTTATACTCTCCTTCTTCCTTGTGTGGGGATTCCGATTTGGGCTGAATCCTGATTTTAAAAATAAGGGGTTAGTTTAAGTTCTTTAGTTATATGGAATGAGCAACTCCCCACACCCTCTCAATAGGACCTATAAGAAGTATGATCATTAATGACCTTGTCTCATCAAATTTAATAAAGTTTGGTAATATGCAGCTGGTAAAATACTGGAACTAAATCATGTGGGAATTTTATATGCTATCTTTCTTGAACTAAATACATATGTAAAATATAACTGCATATCATAAACAAGGGCAGAATACAAGGTAGAGAACACACGTACCTCTACCACGTGAGCCTCACTGTGCAATCCAGGAGAACTCTGCATGATTCCAAGAGACCAGAGAAGAACTTCAGTGTATGAATGGATTTCTCCCAGGGATCATGGTAGGTACTATAATGGGTAATCTGAATAAAGTTAATGTGCGCATTGACACCCCTCAGAATTAAAACAGCTCAATTAACTATTTGAGTTATTTGATACATTAATACATTTTACAGGATTGAAGAGGCAGGATTTTTTGCTCACCTACCAGATTTGAAGCTAATGCAATTTATCAATTAACTTTTCTGCCATATACTATTCTGAGAAAGTCTATTTTAAAATACGAATAATTCTTGCATTTTTCTAAATATATGAAATAAGTGCATTATATTTATGACGGTGGGTTAGCTTGTGGGACAGAGATGAAGCATACAGAGTTCAGCATGATTTCCCAGACTGCAACAGGTTTGTTGAACAAAATATCAGAAGTAAACTTGATAAAACCAAAAATCTACACATGAAAAAATTCCTTCAAATCCACCTCTAGTCTTTGGTCTTATAAGTTTATATATATGTAGAGAGGTCAGTCACCCAATTGTGCTACTTCAGGTCTGTTTTCCACCAATATTCCTTTGAGTGATATGGTCTATGTAGCTGAACCAGGTAGAACAATGTTTGTTCCTCTTCAGTGACACATACACATAAATACAGCACTAATATCCATCATGATTACCAAAAATTTAACATGTTAATCTTTCTTTAGGCCAGAAGAAAGGCAATTTTGCAACAGAAATTAAAAACAAAGGTGACTCACTCCTGTCACTAGCGTAAAGGAGCTGCAGTGTTGACTTAAGTTCAGCACTCTGGCTGGTAGCGCATAAGACACCAGCACCGAAGTTCCTCCATACATCAGGAAGCCGGGGCCTTTTTGAAATAAAGCAAATACAGAGCAAAGGTGCTCTGATCCTCCCCAAGTATCTTCAGTGGAGAGCCCCAGTGTTCTCAAGTTCTTTCACTTTAATTGTATTTAAGTCTAAAAAGTGTTGGAAACTCAGAATCTACACCAGCAAATTTTAAATTAGGCACTGCTGCCCTTACACATAAAGAGACTGATTAGTGGTGTATAATAGAGAGGCCCTGGCAGCTGAGGATTGCTGAGGTACATAGATGACACAGCCACATCCTTCTCCCCTTGTCACATCTCTATAGCGTGGGTAGAAGGGAAGACAAGTTAGAGCCGCTACAGCAGCCTTAAATCATCAGAGGATTCGTCAACGTAGGGGAATGGCCAGATCCACTGGGTTTATGGCCACGTTCTACGAAAGACGTAAGTAAATTTGCCACAGCACTCTCATTCTAAAGCACATTTTCAATTAGTATGGCTTTTATTTAGTTCAGTGAGCCACATTATACATTTTAAAAAAAAGAAGTTAGAAGTTGCCTTAAGGGTTTCAAAGCATTAGGCCCTATATAACAAACATACTTATAAAAAGTATAGTTTCCATACTTTCATACACAGGATTTATTGTTTTGTGATTCAGACCATTAGTTGGTAAGGAACAAAATAAACAGTTCAGCATGACCAGAATTCAGCACACAGACTCGTTTGTTGTTGTCTTTAGAATAAAAGACTCACAGAAATATAGGGCTGGGAAGGACCTCAAGTATCTTCTTCTAGTCCATCCCCCATGCTGAGGCAGAACCAACTACACCTAGACCATCCCATCAGGTTTTTGTCTAACCAGTTCTTAAATACCTCCAATGACCACGATTCCACAACCTCCCTTGGAAGCCTATTCCAGGGCTTAACTAGCCTATTAGATGGATATTAGGAAAAACTTTCTAACTTAAATCTCCCCTTGCTGCAAATTAAGCTGATTATTACTTCTTGCCCTACCTTCAGCGGACAAGGAGAATAACTGATCACAATCCACTTTATAACAGCCCTTAATATGTGTGAAGACTGTTATCAAGTTCCCCCTTAGTCTTTAATTTGGACGAAACATGGCCTGTTTTTTTATCCTTTCCTGAGATGATGACGTCAGGTTTTCTAACTCTTTTATCATTTTTGTTGCTTTCCAAATTGAACTGTCTACAATTTGTCCACATCTTTCTTAATGTGTGGTGCCCAAAACTGGACACAGTACTTCAGCTGAGGCCTCACCAATGCTGAGCAGAGAAGGACAATTAACTCCCATGTCTTATGTAACACTCCACACCCCAGAATGATATTAGCCTTTTTCACAACTGCATCACACTGTTGGCTCATATTCACTTCCCCGCTCTCAACCGATCCTTTTCTGCAGTATGACTGCCTCGTCATTTATTCCCCATTTTGTATTTATGTATTTTATTTTCCTTCCTAAGTAGAATCATAGAACTGGAAGGGACCTCAAGAAGTTTTCTAGTCCAGTCCCCTGCACTCATGGCCAGACTAAGTATTATCTAGACCATCCCTGACAGGTGTTTGTCTAACCTGGTCTTAAAAATCTCCACTGATGGAGGTTCCACCACGTCCCTAGGCAATTTATTCCAGTGTTTAACCACCCTGACATTTAGGAAGTTTTTCCTAATGTCCAACCTAAACTGCCCTTGCTGCAATTTAAGCCCAATGCTTCTTGTCTTATCCTCAGAGGTTAAGAAAAACAATTTTTTCTTCCTCCTCCTTGTTACAACCTTTTACATACTTGAAAGCTGTTATCATGTCCCTTCTCAGTCTTCTCTTTTTCAGACTAAATAAACCCAATCTTTCCTCCATAGATAATGTTTTCTAGACCTTTAATCATTTTTGTTGCTCTTCTCTGAACTCTCTCCAATTTGTCCACATCCTTTCTGAAATGTGGTACCCAGAACTGGACACAATACTCCAGTTGAAGCATAATCAGTGTGGAATAGAGCGGAAAAATTACTTCTCGTCTCTTGCTTACAACATTCCTGCTAATACATCCCAGAATGATGTTCTCTTTTTTTGCAACAGTGTTACACTATTGATTCATATTTAGCTTGTGATCCACTATGACCTCCAGATCCCTTTCTGCAGTACTCCTTCCTAGGCAGTAATATCCCATTTTGTATGTGTGCAACTGATTGTTCCTTCCTAAATGGCGTACTTTGCATTTGTCTTTATTGAATTTCATCCTATTTACTTCAGACCATTTCTGCAGTTTGTCCAGATCATTTTAAATTATAATCCTATCCTCCAAAGCATTTGCAACCCCTCCCAGCTTGGTATCATCTGCAAACTTTATAAGTGTACTCTGTATGCCATTATCTAAATCGTTGATGAAGATTTTGAACAGAACCGGACCCAGAACAGATACCTGAGGGACCCCACTCATTATGCCCTTCCAGCATGACTGTGAACCACTGATAACTAGTCTCTGGGAAAGGTTTTCTAACCAGTTTTTCACCCACCTTATAGTAGCTCCATATAGGTTGCATTTCCCTAGTTTATTTATGAGAAGATCATGAGGGATAGTATCAAAAGCTTTACTAAAATCAAGATATACCACGTCTACCACTTCCCCTAATCCACAAGGCT
The DNA here is from genome assembly GCF_965140285.1 of Lepidochelys kempii. Classification (NCBI taxonomy): domain Eukaryota; kingdom Metazoa; phylum Chordata; order Testudines; family Cheloniidae; genus Lepidochelys; species Lepidochelys kempii. The sequence continues at coordinate 82,936,552 of NC_136385.1, read as the reverse complement.
TGTTACCCTGTCAAAGAAAGCTATCAGGTTGGTTTGACATGATCTGTTTTTGATAAGCCCATGCTGACTGTTACTTATCACCTTATTATCTTCTAGATGTTTGCAAATTGATTAATTGTTTGCTCCATTATCTTTCTGGGTACAGAAATTAAGCTGACTGTTCTGTAATTCCCTGGGTTGTCCTTATTTCCCTTTTAATAGATGGGCACTATATTTGCCTCTTTCCAGTATTCTGGAATCTCTCCCGTCTTCCATGACTTCTCAAAGATCATTGCTAAAAGCTCAGATATCTCCTCAGTCAGCTCCCTGAGTATTCTAGGATGCATTTCATCAGGCCCTGGTGACTTGAAGACATCTTATTTGTCCAAGTAATTTTTAACTTGTTCTTCCTTATTTTAGCCTGTTCTGATCCTTCCTCATTTTCATTGGCATTCCCTATGTTAGATGTCCAATCACCACCAACCTTCTTGGTGAAAACCAAAACAAAGAAGTCATTAAGCACCTCTGTCATTTTCACATTTTCTGTTGTTATTCCACCCCTCTCCCCCCCCCGTTTGAGTAATGGGCCTACCCTGTCATTGACTTCCTCTTGCTTCTAATGAATTTGTAGAATGTTTTCTTGTTACCCTTTATGGCTCTCGCTAGTTTAATCTCGTTTTGTGCTTTGGCCTTTCTAATGTTGTCCCTACAGTCTTGTGTTATTTGTTTATATTCATCCTTTGTAATTTGACCTAGTTTCACTTTTTGTAGGACTCTTTTTGATTTTTAGATCACTGAAGATCTCGTGGTAAGCCAGGGTGATCTCTTGCCATACTTCCTATCTTTCCTACACAATGGGATAGTTTGCTCTTGTGCCCTTAATAACGTCTCTTTGAAAAACTGCCAACTGTCTTCTATTGTTTTTCACCTTAGACTTGCTTCCCATGGGATCTTACCTATCAGCTCCCTGTGTTTGCTAAAGTCTGCCTTCTTGAAATCCATTGTCTTTATTTTGCTGTTCTCCCTCCTACCATTCCTTTAGAATCATGAACTCTGTCATTTCATGATCACTTTCACCCAAGCTGCCTTCCACTTTCAAATTCTCAACCAGTTCCTCCCTATTTGTCAAAATCAAATCTAGAACAGCCTTTCCCCGGTAGCTGTCTCCATCTTCTGAAATAAAAAATTGTCTCCAATACATTCCAATAATTTACTGGATAATCTCTGCCCTGCTGTGTTACTTTCCCAACAGATGTCTGGGTAATTGAAGTCTCCCATCACCACCAAGTCCCGTGGTTTGGATGATTTTATTAGCTTTTTTAAAAAAAGCCTCATCCACCTCTTCTTCCTGGTTAGGTGGTCTGTAGTAGACTCCTACCATGACATTGCCCTTGTTTTTTACCCTTTTTATCCTTACCCAGAGACTTTCAAGAAGTCTGTCTCCTATTTCCATCTCAATCTCAGTCCAAGTGTATACATTTTTAATGTATAAGGAATCATCTCCTCCCTTTTTTCCCTGCCGCTCCTTCCTGAGCAAGCTGTCCCCTTCTATACCAATATTTCAATCATGTGTACTAGAAGTACTGTGCACTTGTCTCTATTGAAATGCTTCTTGTTGATTTCAGACCAATTCTCCAATTTATCAATGTCATTTTGAATTCTAATCCTGTCTTCCAAAATGTTTGCAACCCCTCCCAACTTGTCATTCACAAGTTTTATAACCATACTCTTCCACTCCATTATTCAAGTCATTAATGAAAGTATTGAACAGAACCAGACCCAAGATGGACCCCGTGGGATCCTAGTAGATATATCCCAACCCCCCAGTTTGATGTGAGTCGTTGATTACCCTTTGAGTACATTTTTTCAACAAGTTGTGCGTCCATCTTATAGTAATTTCATCTTAGACCCATTTCCTTAGTTTGCTTATGAGAATGTGATACAGGACTGTGTCAAACACCTTACTAAAATAAATATATATCACATCTACTGCTTCCCCCCTACCACTAGGCCAATAACCCTGTCAAAGAAGGAAATTAGGTTAGTTAGGCAGGATTTGTTCATGATAAATCCATTTTGGCTATCACTTTTTACCTTATTATCCTCTGGGTGTTTACAAATGGATTGTTTAATAATTTGTTCCTATATCTTTCCAGGTATTGAAGTTAGGCTGACTGGTTTATAATCCCCGGATACTCTTTGTTTCTCCTTTTAAAGATAGATACTATGTCTTTCTCCAGGTCTCTGAAACCTCACCAATCCTCCATGAATTTTCAAAAATAATGGCTAATTTATATGTTTATATATATATATATAATACTCTACATTAGATGTCAGTATTATATACGATGTTCACATTGGAATTCTATTCTAAAATTATAATGATCCCCCGACAAATGAATAGTATCCAATGTATTTTTTTCTACTTCTACTTGTCATAAAAAATACTTTTGAAAGTCCTCCTGAAGCTGTAATTTCTCTTGAACATGGACTCTCTTCCTGTTCATTTGGACATTGCCTAGTGCAACCAGGCTGCAATTATGATTGGGCCCTCTGTGCACTATGGTACTATAAATTTTAAATTATTTTTCGCAGTAAAGACTTCCATTTTCTTCCCAGTTTAGATCCAACATTAGTAAAAGTCCTTTAATCAAGAGGTCTGATGGCATTCTATATGACTAGAACATCCATCTATTCTAATATCTTGTGGGGTAGGTCAATACAGCATGCAGCATCCCTTCTTGCCCAAAATAAGAGAGTAATCTGAACTCAATAAGTAATTGTTCTTGAAAGTTTTGCAGCTGAAGCCCCATTCCTAGAGTTGTGTTCATCAGTTTGAAGTGTTGCATCACATCAGGGTAGTCAAATCCTTGGAAAAATGGTTGGTCTTGGAGCATAACTGGATATTTTTTCCTACCATTTAAATGTAAATGATATAAGGTATCCAAATGAAAATGTAGACCTGTTAAAATTTTGGAAGTGGGGAGAGTCCTGTTAGATCTTGGTGATCAGCCCCTTAGCTAATTCTACTCTCCACCAGCCATGATTCACATATGTTACTGTGTGGTACATTAAGCAAGCTAAACGTCCTTTTTGTTATTGCAGCTATATTTAAATCTGATTTTACAAATAGAGCATCATATTTAAACTGTTTTCTAAACATATTAATGTAACTTGTTTTTAAAAAAGACAAAATAAGACAAGTATGGTGTATTCCTTAAATATGGTTAACAGCATTTTATGTTGAAGAAATATCCAGAGATGAATTACACAGATATAAAACTATCCCACCAATGTGATTCTATTTTAATTCAAGTCTACATGCACATCATTATCATGCAAACAAACAAACAAAAATAAAGCAAAAAATCATGGCACTAAAATGATGTTTACAAACCTCACTCTGTTTGCATGCTACATCCCCTTCTCCTACTCTGTCTTGTCTATTTAGATGGTAAGCTCTTCAGGGCAGTGACTATTTATTGTGTTTTCACTGGGCCTATCATAATGGGGCCACTTTTTTGGTTGGCCTCTTGGCACTACTATAATAAACAGAATTAATAATGCAATGACAGCTAATAAAAATACTTGGGTTTTAGTATATTTAAAATAAGCATAAATGTTTATTTGTAATATTCTCTAAATATGAACTGTCTTGGCATCATTATATAGTGAACATACATGGGTATCTAATGCACCTATATAAAACCTGGGTATAGGAAACCAATCTTATTTAATTAGTTTCTAACTTCACAGAATTTTGTTTTCCCCAGACTTACAATAGTAATTCAGCATGGTTTGAGTCACAAAAACAAACACCCCAAATCCTGCAAAAGGATCCACATGGGCCAATCATTGCGCCTGCATAGTCTGACATAGTTTGTTAAAATTCTCTGTGGTTAATTTATTTCTTGATACTTTAATAAACAGTTACAGTGTTGGTGAAAGCTCTAAAGCTTAATCCATTAAGAGCCATTCAGAACCAAAACAAACAAACGAAGCTTTAACCACTTCAGTGACAACAGTGCAGAACAAACAAGCAGTCTCCTTAGAAAATCCCAGCAATTTTAGGATCAATAGCCTCACTCGGTGCTCCTAAGTGATGAAAGCTAGAAGATCTCTGTTGTCGGCGCTTTTAAAAAATGTTTCTGGCAAAGCTATAGTTGCAAATTTGATAAGTTTAGTTTAGTAATACCCATGTAGTCCAGAAGGCTGACTTAAGTACTGTCACTGGCCACAATGAAAACAAACTAATTCAAACATCACTTCAAGCTGAAAATTGACTCTCTGTACCCATAATCTACAATGTGCAAATGCCTTTCAACAGCTCTCCAAGTTCTTATACTTAGAGTTTTGTGATTATTTTTTCTAATTAACAGCAATGGGATCTTTTTATAATGTTGGATAATAACGTTTCAAATGTTTCTGTGAATGCAAAACCAGTACACTGCCTTATATTTTTAAAGAATGCAAGACTGCACTGAAGTCTATTTAACCCAATATGCCAATATGATTATCAAATCAGCAAATACATTTATATATGGAAGGAGCAAAAATAAACACTTTTTTTCCTTCATGAGATTAAAAGCCTGTTAGTCCCCTTTCAAAACTCTGCCATTGTATATTGCCATTTGTGAAAATAGCCTTAGCTTCCTGGTAGATGGTCTTGAGGCTTAAATCAGATGTCAATGCAGCAGAATTTTGTATATAGTAAATCTGTTGCATTCTAGAGAATTAAAATCCATCCTGCATCTTTGCATATTCATAGTTACCCTTTTCAGTTTCCTAATTTTAAAATGCAGTAGCTCCTGAACCTGTTGTTTTGTTTTTTATTTAAATTTTGCAGTTATACTTAATTATAAACTCAGACGTGAAATAGGAGGACTATTTGTTATTTATCCAAAAAAGTCAACTGGTTTGTATTTTACCCATAAATTATCTGCAAGCATTAAATTATATACCTTCATAGGTAGACAACAGAGACTGTAGAGATTGCCTGAAACATGCTTTGAAGCTAATTTGTTTACTGAAAAGATTTGGCTACTTTTTAAATAATTTCTGTTATAATTAGCAGATTTTACTAAAGAGTATTGTATTTCATTTTTTTTTCAAATCAATAAATGAAATGTGTCCAACTTGAAAAATGTTAGCACTAACACTGAACCTTCCCAAGCTTTCCTGTTTACAAATTGAACTGTCCATCTGAATTCTACACAGGAAAGCCATAAATTGTAAGGCAGAAGTACATTAAAATACATGCCTTTACTGTGTGGTAGGAATGCTGTGTCGTTTACTCCTCATTCATTAGGATGCTTGATTGCATAAGCGAGTTGTCAAATGGTATGTGGGAGGCTGTAATGGCAGCATGTAGCTTTGTATGGAAAACAAATATGGCACTGTGAATATTTTTTTTCTCATCATATAGGTACCTGCATGTAGTGCTTGTGGGGGTTTGCTGAAAATGTTGTCAGCAAGTGAACCAATTCATCAAAAGCACATGTAAGTTAAAAGAAAGTTCTCAAAAGGAGAAAAACCAAACCATATAGACTTTCTGTAGCCTCACCAAGTGACAGACACAGACAACTTCACTGCTGCCAGAGCAACACGCTGCACAATTCATGAGCAAGCTATTTGTCACTGCTACAAGAATATCCTCCACAACTTGGCACCGGGGTCCTTGGATAGCCAACTGTGCTTGCATAGTATTGGAAGTGCTATCTTGTAATGGGGGGGGGGAAATGATCTGAGGCTCTCATTATTATTTCAAAATGTGTTATTGTATGAAAAACATCTCTCTTGAAACTATAAACATGAAAAGTTATAGGAAAATATTAGTTTATGGTACGTATGAAAAAGGTTATAATTATATTTGAAATTAGGGGGAAAGTGTGTATGGATTTCCTCACCACACAAAATCCCACTGTCAGAAAGACTGAGAATTATTATTCTATGAATCTGGTGTAATATGGCACACTTTCCATAATAATTTGTAGAAATAATGGGTCAAAATCATCCCTCGCATAAGGCTATTGCCTTAAATAGAGTTATAGCAGAGATGAATTTGGCCCAAGAACTTTGCAGGCTTAGTGCTTAATTTGAAGATTCCTTGGGAGTGAACCATTTCTCAATAACCGATCTTCGGTCTGCTCTGTTTCAGATTTTACACTTTCATGATTAATGTTATGTCACAGAGGACAAATCCTTTTATGCTACATGGTATCACATGTGGTATGATTCAATATAGCACAAAACGTTACAACCTCGGATGTGATCTCACCTTACAAATGAAAATTCATTTCATGTTGGATTTATATCCTAGCTAGCCTGAATTTACTGTGAATTTATGGTGTTAACTGGGAGCAAGAAACATGGATGAGTATTTGAAATCCAATGCAAATATTGTAGAGTTTATCTGCAAGCCAGATTGTACAACCCTTGTTCATGCTGGTGAGCACATACTTACATGAGTAGTTCAACTGAAGTCAATAGGCCCACAAGTATAAGTGCTGACTAATATGAGGGAGGATGACGCAATCTAGCGCTCAGTGATTATATGATATGTAAACATGTCTGTGTTGAAAATTAATAACAAAATTAACAAGAAGCAAGGGAAGTTATTTAGGGAAATGCCAAACCACAACACAAAACACAAGGCTCTGAAAATGTGAAAAAAGGAATCCAATGTTTTGAAGGCCTGCTCCATTATCTGTGCTGTCTGTTGAAAGATGGTAGGAAAATGATAGCAAACTCCTTATCCTCAGTTCTGGTGAGCAAAGGGATAGAAACAGTCTATTTTCAATGGCACCAGGAAGAGGGTGTGACTGGGCAGTGCTGAGCATGGGCACAAACAATAAATAATAGAAGCCAAGAAGGACACCCTGAGAGAAGAGATGGGAGGTGGGGAGAAGAGAGAGATGCCCAGAAGTAGGAAGGCCAGGAATTATGAGAACTGAGGAGCTAAGAGAAAGGGGTAAGGTAAATGAGCATGAAACAGAAATAAGAAAGAGGGAAAACGTATAGCAGCTGCATGGGAGATGGCCTGGTGGAAACAGTATAGTAGAGAGCTGTAGAAATTCTAACTCTGTGTTTTGAGAGCTTTGCTGGTATTAACTTAGCAATTCCTATTAAAGTCAGTAGGATTCTTATGAGTAAAGCTCTATATAAGTCTTGGAAAATGTACTTCCTAGTCCCTGGGGAAGATATGTGTCCACTAATGCTAATTAGTTTATTTTGTTCAGTTCTTCCTCTGTACAGTTAGATTGAAAGTTGACAAAAGAAAGTCACAATAAAGATAATGGGCTAAATCCTATCTCCAAAACCAAGCCAAAGTTTGGTTTGGGATGGGGAAAGGAATCATCTCCCCCAAAGCCACTGAGTGGCAGTAGAGTTGCTCTACTCCAGGCCTGATCCTGTAACATTTCTTTACTCTTGCTGCATGGATGGCATTTGTATTGGATACATGGAGGGGCAGATCCGCTTTTCTTCTCTCCACCATGCAAGGTTAGCATCACTGATGTTCAGGGAGCCTTTGTGGACCTGCTCCTTTCTAACTCAAGAAATCATGCATGAATTTACATTTTAAAGTAAGGCTCAAAGGGTGTGAGCTTAAAAATGCTAGTGCATTGATTCAGCCCACAAAAGAATCTGCATGTGCAAATGGGAATCAGGTAAAGTGCACATTGCAAAGAGTGGATGTGCACTTGAAGTACGTATGTGCACTTACCCAATTTATGCAAGCAAGTTCTATTTGTATGTCTAGTGGAGTCATGCATGCATACAAAAGAGAATAGACTGTCTAGTGTCTGAGATCATGTTATTGTCATTATTAAAGTCCATAGACTATTTTCCACTCTAGTATAGAGTAGACAAGAGTTTGGTACTTCTGTACATTTTTTCCCACAGATTCCTAAACTTTAATATAAGAGAAACAAACTGTACTGGTATTTTCAGACAATTACTCAGTCACCATTTGTCCGTGGCCAAATCCATGGATCAGGTTGCTTGTGAGATTATTCAGACGTAGGAGGCGTGGGGAGGGCAAATGCCAGAGGAGAATAGGGAGGCAGCCTTCTAGAAAGTCCACCGAGAAGCTGCAGAGCCACTTCAAAGTGGTTACTACAGTCTAATGGGTGCTGGATTTTCCTCAACACAGGCAGAGAATGTGAGGTTCCAGGCAGGTTCCTCTGAGACCACCCCTATACACTGTGGCATACTATGAGCCTCCACAGACCAGGGCTCCATGCCATGCTGGCTCCCCCGCCCCCATAACTAGCCTCCCCCTCACAGACACAATCACACTTGTTCTACTGCCAGGTGTCCCTCTGAGACTGAGCAGTGAGAGTCTGTATGTGTTCCCTACTGATCAGAGCACTAGACTGGGAAATGCGTATTCTGGACTCTGTGCTTCTCTCACCAACTAACTTTCCACATCTCCTTAGGTAAATCACTAACCACTTTCTGACTCAGCTTTCTAAAACGGTAGGTTAGGGATAATAATACTTTCCTACATCAGAGGGGTGTTTTGAAGTGGTTGACTGTAAATTCAGATTTGAGGCTTATTTTATTGATGATATTTTGGGGTGAGTTGTGAGAAGTCCCAAGATAATTAAAAATATACTCTGTCATTAAAACTAGATCAGATTATTGTTGTCACTTTCCATACAATGTTGAGTATTTAACATTAAAATGCTATAAATTAGAATAAAACAAAAAACACAGCTGTTTCCTCCTCCTTCTTACATTCCAAGCTGTCCACCATTTAGACCAGATCACATATCCTTAACAAAATAGATGTTGAAAGATTTTGTACACAAACTAAATGTGCATTGAACTGGGCAGAAAACTCTTTATTTAGCCTTACATTTTTTCAGCATGCTTGACCCTCCCTGTGGATAATGGAGTACTTTTATTTTTAAAGGTGGTAATGAGCCATCATCTGTTTTAAAAGAAGACACTGCAAAGAATTTATTTGGTAAATTTGAGAAACTATAACCAGTTTGCAGGACGTTAGTGTAGTGCAAAGAGAATAGATATTCAGGATTCCTTTTTTCCACTCAAAGCATTAAGAGGTCTATTCTCCAACTACAAATTCCATTAACATTAATAGCATTTAAGCACACAAATCCCTCCCCAATAAGTATTCCTGAGGAGTTAAATTCATTAAGAAAAATTGTCTTTGCAGTCAGGTTGTGTTTTTTCCACACTGTTTGCTCCCCTGAAAGTTGGATACAGAAATCAGATATTGACATAAGAGGGACAATGGGCCTTCTCCTGCTCCTATTGAAGTCATTGGTGTTTTGCAACTGACTTCAGCTTATGGAGAAGCAGGCCCATTAAGTGTATCGTGCAAAACGAAAATACATTTCCCTGCTTAGAATTTATATGCAGACTGATCCATTAACCTTTTCCTCATGTAGAATTTCCAAAAGTACAGAACTTTTTGACGTAGCTGAAACTGCTGCATTGAACAAAACTGTTGTACCAAGCTCTGCTGCTGATGTTACTGCTGCTCAACTAGCTTTTATGTTATAGGCTTCAGATGCTACACTTCAAAGACTTGAGGATCAAACTCTGCCTTGCTGCATGCCAAGAAAAGGAAGTTTTACTTTAGTCCACAATGGACTGATTGGCCTGGTGCAAAAGGTCACCAAACACTACAAATGCCTGCTTGGGACCAAAGCTTAAAAGGGAAATCCTGCCAAGCAAGATTAAGGTGTCTATTCTCTCTTCAGTATGCATGCATAACTCCCCTTAGCATCAAGCGGAGCTATGCATGCATGTTAAAAGAAGAATAGATGTTTAAGTGTGCAACAGGATCTTGCAATGTGTCAGATATCTTGCAAGAGAGACAAGAAAACTCTACCACAAGAGAGGAAATCTCTGAAAAGCTTAAGAACAGTAAGGGGAAGAAAAAGCACAGTCTATTCATCAAATGATTTAAGGGTAAGGCCTTAAATCCTTACTGGGGCAAAATTCTCAGTGGAGTTAGTGGGAGCTTTGCCTGCATAAGGATAGAGTAAACACAGAATAAGGAAATCAGAATTTGGCCCTTTGAGATGCCCTATGTGCAAGATATTCATGCATTCAGTTAAAAGTATGATTGGTGCACTATTATTACAGTGGGAGACAAATTTATTGCACTTGTGAACATGGGCAGATTGGTTCAGTAATACTGAATACCTTGATAGGCACTTAACTGCACATATCAGAGTACACAAAGAATAATAGAAGCAGCTTCACTGCAGCTGAGCCCAATGTGGAGGGGCTGAATGAATGTTCTGACCCTGTTACTGTTTTCTCTGGTCCCTTAGGCCCACTGTCCATTTTAGTTGCTTGCTGTGCACCGGAATCTGATCCCTTGTTCATGCAGCTTCTCAAATACCAATGGTTTTCATATAACACAAGCTCTTTACATTTGTACTAAAAACTGGGATTTTTCAGGACATGTTCAGGAAGTTAAAGTTAATGCTGCAGTGCTGCCTAGCCTGTAGACCAAAGGAAGAGTCTTACTCCCTGAAACTTCCACCACACTCATGACAGTCTAGAAGATTCAGTGGGAGAATCACTCACCTAACAGCTGCAACAGGAAGCATCATTGTTTGTGAAGAAAGAGCCGGAGGAAGGAGAATCCTCCTGCTTTTATTCTTTTTTGCCAGTACTAGAATTTCCACAGTTACATATCCCTACCCTATCATAGTTAAGGGCTGGAACCAAGAGCAAGGAAAATAATATTAAACATTGTTATTATTTTATTATAAAATGTCACATATAGAGAACCAGATGGGCTGACATTAAAAAAAGTAATATTTACATATTCAGAGGAGAAGGAATTGGTCTATATGCAAGATTATCTGTAGGCAAGGCTGAGATGCAGGAAAAAGAGGAAGAAAAACTAATAAATTGTAAGCTGTTATGATGGATGGAGTTGCTCAGAGTTTTAACACTGTAGCAATTACTTTTGCAATGTACAGTATGTACAGTGGGGTGAGTCTACATTTTTAATAGACAAGAAAGCTGAGAGACGGGATGCTTAGTTATCTCGAGCAGTGGTTTTTCAAGAAGAACTGGAAAGAGAAACAGATTTAATAGGACGTAACATTCCACTGATAGTGCCCTTTTAAATGGCAAAGGCAGGGTAAAAGAGGAAGGAAATTTCCTGGAGCCATGCCAATTAACAAGCTGTTTAATTAATATTCAGCCCACCATCCAAAACTTTGTTGGCTTACAGCTAAGACCATTTAAGTGCAAAAACTACCCTGTGCAATCACTGCAACACAAGAAAATGTCCAGTTAACGCAATCTTATTTCATATACTGTAAAAGCCACAAGTCATATCAACCAACTACTGACAGACTCTGCAACTCCACAAGACACTCCTTGACACACCCAACATATACAGAAACACAATGAACACATCAAATTCCTCTGAATCATATAGATTAACCCAAAATACTACAATTTTTGGAAATGTGTATGACAGGATGTTTGTTTTTTGTCGAGTGTCAAACCAGGAAATGGAATATGTCATAAGAAAGGGAAAAAATGGCCTTGACCTAGAACAGTGTTAGAGATCCAAGGTAACTGAGGTAATACCTTTTATTGCACCAACTTCTATTGGTGAGTTTTTGAGTTTACACAGAACTCTTCTTCTTGTCTGAAGAAGAGCCTTATGTGGCTGGAAAGCTTGTCTCTCTCACAAACAGAAGATGGTCCACTAAAAGATATTACCTCACTTACCTTGTCTTTCTAATATCCTGGGACCAACACGGCTACAACACTGCACACTAGAACTGGGAGTATGTGTGTGGGAAGGGAATTGTTTGGTTTTTGGTTGGTTGGTTGAAGGAGGTAAAAGTTACATGCTGAAGTGAAGGAATGTGTGAGATGTGCCTAGTGCTGAAAGGTTGAAGTTTGGTTTTTAGCTTGTTCACAGGATACAGAGCAATTCAAGAGGGAGTGTGTTAAGACCTAAGTAGATGAGGAAAATATAGCCTGCTCTTAGTTTTCCAAGTGGCGAGGCTGAATAATATTTATGGGCCTCCAGGGGTGAGGGTGGAGGGGATTGAAAAAAAATCTATATTGAATTTTGTAGCGAGAAATATTTACATATGCCTGCACTGAGCACCCAAATCCATATGCTCTCCTCTAATGACTTTCTAATTTTGTTAGACCTGCCTTATTTTAGGACACCCCAGGGCACAGATTATTGTCTGTTATATCTTTTCTAATTTAGGCATCCAAACATTGATAATTCTATCCCTATGCAGAAAAGCCTTAAGCCCATATGTTGTCCCATTGACTTCAAGGTACTTCATGCAAACAATGAACTGAGTTTCATTTCTGGCTCTGCCATTCACTCACTGCATGGACTTGGGCAACTCATTTCACTGTGTTGTGCCTCAGCCTCCCCAGACCCTCTTTGTCTAATGGGATTAACCACGCTTGCCTGTCACATAGATGCAATGAGGCTTCACTCTTGTAATGTTCATAATGCATAATACTATTTTCACTTATATCTGTCTATCCAGCCATTCAGGTATTTATCGCCAAGGCTTCTGAGTGCCTGTCACACCTTCCGTTTTAAGATTTGGGCAACGAGAGACCATGGCATCACCAAGTCAGCCTCTACTAGTGAGATTCATATGGAGGTCCGGCTGCAAATTAAACCTGCCCTGCCTTAATAGAACCTGTGAACAGGGGAATTGCTGCAAATACTGCATGCCCTCCCATGAGCTGAATACTCCTGGAATGCAGCCAACTCCACTGGCACAGGTAGGAGGATTCAGTTTCCAGGGGTGAATCAAGCCTGAGCTCTCCTGGCTCCCACTCCAGGGCTTTAGCCACAAAAATAAATTTTCCCAAAGTAAGTTTTGGGTGAAAAATATCACCTGTGCCTTTAACCAGTGAATTCCAATAGAATAAGATAGAAACGGGACAATTCACTTGCAAAAGTGAGCCCAAAATAATCTCTTACCTGTTTATGTGGCTACAGTAGTCAACTTTTCTTTTCTCCGGAAAGATACAGGGCCAGCGGATTAGTGTCACAGTCAGTGCCTTTCTCCTGTTAACTGCACTCTTCTTTTGCCTAAGCACAATCTTACATATTTTTTAAATGATTAAACTTCTAATAAAAAAGGAGGAAATGGACAACTATAGTTTGATTTCTACACTGCCCCTAACTTGGCAGCTGGCTAGAATCTCTATTACTGTCCCAACTGAAACCCTAGTCATAAACGCCTCCTAAAGTTTGGGGCTGTTTAGATCCAAACCCTTGATTATAAACTCCTTAGGGTGTGTACCACAGGCATGATTAAAACAGTTATAGCTAGCTACCTGTATGGTCCACCACTCTAGTAAGCCCTATGAGTCTTTTTCTTCTCTCATTTGCACTAATAAGTATATCGTGCAGAAGGTGAACTAGGCACACAATGAACACCTAAGTCACTGTATAAATGACAATCCTTACCCAGTCCTTTGCATTTATGGCTGATCTCTGGTTGGAAGCATGACTTCCAGTAAGCTGCATGACCTCTAGTAACATGAAGCATATTTATGTAAAGTGGAAATTGGGGCTATTTTCCTATCATGTAATTACGAAAAACATATTTCTGAAAACATATTCGACATTTTGGAGTAGCCACATTAAAAATGTACAACAGAATAAGTTTGTTATTTTCCAAGGTATGAAATATTTTCTTCTTTTAGGGCCTGATCCACAGCCTTCTGCAGTCAACAGGAGTCCCACCCTGTCTAAAATTTATCTCTAATAAATAGACATCTGATAACACCCAAATATTTAGTATACTCACTGAAAGTTACCATGTTTACTGAACACATGGCCTGATTTTCAGAAGCACGAAGTACTGTACCTCCTGATGAAGTCCATCAGAGCTGTGGATGCTCAACACCTCTGAAAATCAGGCCGAGAGCATGTTGTCATTTGGAAACATACAAAACGTAATACGTTCCAATAAACACAGGACTGATTTAATTTTGTCTCTGTTCACTACATTGACTTAGTTGGAATACTGCTGAATTTATAGAACTGCATCCTTGTTTTTGCCAGATTCTGCCTCCCTTGCTCACACTGAGTAGTACTTTACTCAGAGTAGGCCCACTGAGCTCAATGGAAGTCTTCCAGGTGAGTTAGGATGGCAGAATCTGGCTCTTTGATAGCCGATAATTGTGTACTTTTTCTTATGCTAACCTTATTCCATTGTGCTCACAAGAAAAGTATGGGGAAGAAAGAAGAAGGAGAAAAAAAGCCTTTGCAAACCCCTGTTAAGATCTCCATTCATTGCAGGGAAGTTACGTATTCATGCTTTAATTGACAGTGGGGAGCATTTGCTGTTTGAGCTATTGAGCATCCTTCAATGGCCTCCGAGGTCAATACAATTTTTAAAGAGAATATTCTATCCCATGAAAGAGAATAATCCAAGTAGGATCTATTAACTTATGGAAGCTACCTATTTCTTTGGGATATTTTTGTGTGTTTGGGTTTTGGTTTTTAAAAAAATAAAATAACAATAAAACTTTAAAAATTGTAAAATCCTAGCATTTAAAGAAATATTCTCATGGGAACAAATTCTTCAGACCTTACTCAATTCTCTGGAGTAAGGTCGGGAAGGTTTAGCCCACACTGAACTGCAGTTTTTTCCAAACCAAACCAAACAGTAGCCTAACAGCTACCAAATTAATTCTTATTAATTCTACTTTTCTCACTCTGTTCTGACTCTAATAATTATTTTTGTTGTTTTTTTTAGTAGAACTACCCTTGCACTTATGTCATAAAAATTCTGTCTTTTTTCCCTTTTTTAATATTTGTATTCAAGACAAACAACAGGAGGTTGAAATCAGGCCATTTAAAAGAAACATCTGCTGACATTTATTCATATGCTACATGTTCCACTTTCATCATTGAATGTAATGATAAACACACATTCCAGTCAATAATGGCAATTCCCAGCCAAGCTTTACAAATGGTCTCTTTAACACCTAAATTGACAGCTCGGGAGAATTTGAGATAGAAGCTAAATATGGTACATTTGGACACTATTTCTCTAAGTCTAGAATGACTGAAAGACTTTAACAAGCACATACATTATAATATGTGGATATAGTCTTGACTTATACAGGTAAATGTCTCAGAGTGTTTCATAAAGTTTTGAATGAAAAAAAAATTAATATAAAAAACTGAAGAAGCTATGACTCTGATTACCTGGGAAAAAACAAGGGTATAGTTCTTTGAAAAAAGAAACTAATTATATTCTCTTTGAATAGGAGATCTTACCCCATATGGAAATGAAAAGCTGAAAAGTGTCCTTTTTAAAAAAAAAAAAGAAGAAGAAAAGAAGAAAAGAAACAAAAAGAAAAACTTTTAATCTGGTCTGATTATTACAACGTAGCAATCAGGACTTATTGTTGATTTTTTAAAAAAATATAAATTTCTATGATTATTTAATAAACAATATTATGATGAAAGAGATTAATTCCTTACCTGTGTGAAATTTTCATGTTATATCCTCTAGGAGTGTGCTATGGGTTGCCATACTGCAAACTAGTCTCTCCTTAAAAAACTAATGGTTTACAGCTTGATAACTTGAAATGATGTGCAATATACCGATTACATGTCTCATAATGGGAACAAAATAAAATTGTGTCACCACTTTGTATACATGTAAACATATTATTCTGAAAAATAATGATCTCTTTCTATGTATTTTATGTATGTCCCTTTCCCTTTTAGTTCAGATTGAGTAACCTTCTTAAAACTGAATCATAAACTGATTTCAAGTTGAACAGAAAATCACAGCTTTACCAAGCTCCTTCATGTGTGAATAGTTTCTCCCTTCAAAACTCTGTTGTAGTTCAGCACAGGTCATTCTTTATTTATCAAGAGAGAAAAAACTACACATTTTAAAAATAATGAATGTAAGAATAATTATAGGATCACAAAGTTAGCCTGCTTAGTGTACCAAAGTGTCAGACGAGGAGCAACTATACAAAACTGTAGCTCTCAGATTCGGGAAATTACTTTTCTGAAATCAATTCAGTTTAGACTAACAACTGGAAATTGATTTTGTTTATTTATACTCATGAAAAATTGTAATCTCAGAGTTACATTTTCTAGTCTTTTAATCTACTCTGTAGTTATGTGCAGTGAAGTAGCAAGAATTATTAGTCATAGCACTCAATCATGTTTTGTATCTATCTGTGACCCCGACTCTGCAAATACTTGCTATTGGATATAAGGGCCAATTAATTTATTATTGCCCTGCAGCGTGTGTGGTCACTCTGACCAGTAGAAATAGGGGGCGATATGCTACTGAATTAGAATGGTAACATTTTGCACTCATATTACACTCACTTTTCACTGGTGTAAATGACTGCATAAGATGCAGGGCAATGGTGAATAAGGCCCATAATGCTTTCTATCATGAGAAATCCCATTGAAATCAATGCCTGGTAGCAAGTGTTTGCAGGATTAGGTCCATAAATAGGTACAAACCAGAAGTCAGTGGGATTATGCATGATGGAATACACTATGCTTGGTAGCAAGTCTTTTCAGGATCATGCTCTAATTTATGCACCTTTAGGTTTGGGGCGTTCTTTGCTGCAAAACATCAAGCACCTTAGTATCTAAGCATTGAGCAAGCATTATGAATAAAGCATTACAAAATCCCCAAAGATTGCCATAATTCTGGAAAGCATTAACCCTTGTACCTTTTTTCTCAGCCTAGACATTGCCAAAATACATTGATAAAGAAGATGGAGTGGGGTTAATAAGGAAAACTATATGAAATTTTTCAATCTATCCCTATGTAAATGTATATATCTATAAATTTAGTTGCAAAAGAATTGGTTCAGAAAAGCAGAAAACAACCAAGATGACACCATTTTACCTACAGTGTCAAAAGAGCACTATAACAATATATACTATAAATATAGGCTATTATATAATAATACTGACTTAGATTGTGTGTGTCCATGTGCGTGTGTGTGTGATATGTCTCTTCCTAGTGGCCGGTCCCAGAAAAGATGGCAGCTTGATATTTATAGCTAATGGAATTACTCCTTTAGGTCAAGTTGTAGGGATTGATGCTTTTGTTGCTGAAGGTCCTGAGTTCTATCTCTGCTGCTAACTGGACATGGTTTGCTGCAAATGGTCTCTAAGGTCCGTGCGATTCCACTCTTCTATACAGTATGGAAGAGACAACAGCAGCAGCAAACCTAAAGAAAAGGAGTAGCAGTACAGAGAAGGAAAAGGAGATTGCATTAGTAACCTCTGTGCAGCCACTTCTAACTTGTCTTTTCCATTTTCCAGGAGAACATGTCCCACTAGCGAAGATTTAGAAGGGACTACTGTACACATCATATGCTCACTTCCAAAGCTTGTGAATGTGGAAATTCTTACACAATTAGTGATGATCAAGCCATGTGCTCTAGACCCCTTAAGGGGAGACTTAGAACAATGGTGACAATTCTGTAGTCAATGGCAGCACAACAACTAAGCCCACAATGCTGCCACTGTAGGGTGACAGAGAGTATGTTCTCGTACAAGCAGAGGAAATCTGTGTATTTCTGTTTTATCTTGATCCAATGCAGGTTTTGGGGTCTGGTCCCCCTTCACAATTCTTCTCTTCATGTCTATTAAAGAGGAAGATGGAGCAGATCTGCAGGTCAGCCAAAGCTACAGAGATTTTGGGGTAAGTTTCCCTCTCCCTTGGCTTTGTAGATGGGAGGGGAACATAAGGACCCAACATTTAAATGCTATTATTATGCCAATATCTAACTGTAGCTGTAATTATGTGCTGTTTGAAAGCTATAGGGTTCCTCAAAGAATTCACTTGGTATAAATTAACTTCCATTACCAAACTAAAGAAAGATGCTTTATTTTACAGATAAAGGAGTCTCTGTGTTAAGAACAGAAAATAGTCAGATGGACATATCTGTCCAATGAATGTTTCATGATTTCTAAATGGATACATTTTCCAGCATGCACTAGAAAGTTAATATGTTCTCTGAAGATTTCTTTAATTTAGTTGTTGCTAATTTATTCACACTAATACAGGAAAAAAATACTGCAAAATTTTTCATAACAAAAAACTGTGCATATCTCTGTGTTTTAGCTGGCATGTGGTTCTACACAGATGGTTTGGGGCTTTCTTTGCTGCAAAACAGATGGGCCTCCACTGTCCCTTACCAATCAAAAGAGAACTTGAAAATATAGGAATATCTTTACCTTCATTGTGTCCTCTAATTCAAGAAATTAAATGCCTACATGTATAAATATAACTTCCCATGTAAGATGATGGAATAATATGGGGTATCATCTGTTTAAATTAAACTGTAACGCAGTGTATGTTTAATTAAAAAATCCCAAAAAAACAAAGAAAACCAAAAAAAATCCAAACCCCCACGCTTTGTACTTTTTGTAGACAATAGTTGAATGTTATGAAAAGTATTGACTGGAATGTGTGTTATAGTTGTTAATCTTAGCTACGTAATACTGTTGTATTTACACTTCACCGGTATTTAAATTTATTTTAGAGAGTGATACTATGTCATTCAAAATAATTACCAACTTAAGTGTGCAGCTTTTTGACAGATCATCTTTTATTATTTTGTTCACATACCACACTGTATGACAGTAGCACAGACATTATAGCATGAATATCAACTACTCCTTCTCAGCTGGGGCTTGCTAGGGAAAGAAGAGGGCACTTGAGAGCATTTTTCTATCCACATACCACTCTCTACCTCTTCCTTGAAAGCTGGGAAGGGTGAATAGCTGATATTCCTGTGGGTCACCGTGGCTGCTAAGAGGGGTGGTGGTGGTGGGTTTATTGATTTGTGGGAGTTGCTGGCCCCCAAGCAAGTGTTAATGCAATTGAGGGGCACACAACACTCCTGTTCAAATTCTGCTCCTCTTAGGGATTAACCAGATTTAATTAAACTCTAGTTTAGACAGGAAAGTTGCATACTGTTGTACCACAAGTGCTGGGACAGTCTCAATTTTCACACAGTTTGTATATCTTTGGGGCTAACGGTCTCATGGGAAATATATATATCTGTAAATACTATAGCACCAATATTGCCATAGGATCTGCATGGGCAGTCCTGTGCATTCAAGTGTAATCCTGTAGAAGTCCATGGGGCTCCCAATGGGCTTGAAGGTCTGGATCCAAATGCAGGAATCAGGATCTAGATCAGATTTAAATAAGCAAAGCTTAAAATGCTGAAATATACAGGGTGGGTTCCCACAATTCTATTTCCTTCTTCTTCAGTGCATGGTCATATGGCTGTTGTGCACAGCAGGGTGTTCTGTAGAACGGCATAATGTAGCAATGATGTTCACACACAAAAACGGTAAAGTTACTGGGTTTTATGCCTGAAAACATTGTTAGGTGACTCTGGATTCCCTTCCCACCCACTCTCTCTCTCTCTCTCTCTTTTTTTTTTTAAATGAGCTTTCTTCCAACTATAGAAAATGAAGATAGTCATTTCAGAGCATTACATTAAGGTAATATATATTTTATAATGGTTCATGAATTATACCAGCATACCATTTTTATCTGTGCCTTGAAAATTGCAAACCTAGTGCCATTTAACTTGGTTAATGATGTACATTTTCATCATCCAGTAGCCTTGTGTGGGAAGCAATCACATTTCGTTGTGTCTAATATTAAGAAAAAGGGGGCAAGTCACCAAACCCATTTTAAAGTATGCTGATTTTATTGAATGCATGGAACACTGAGCAATAGCACATCTCTCTCTCTCTCCAGTCTTCATTAATATTTATAGTTTAACTTTTATTTGGTACATATTGTAAAGAATGTATTTTAACCCCGTGGTTGGAGTTGGCTGCAGTGTAGTGCAGGGAC
Organism: Lepidochelys kempii; assembly: GCF_965140285.1. Taxonomy (NCBI): domain Eukaryota; kingdom Metazoa; phylum Chordata; order Testudines; family Cheloniidae; genus Lepidochelys; species Lepidochelys kempii. The sequence goes on along the minus strand of NC_136385.1, from coordinate 82,916,690 downwards.
AAAATTTTTAATTGCAGGTGATATTGTTTGATCTCTTTTATATCAGCCGTATGGATATTTTTGTATTATCTTCAATTTTTAAAAAAGAAAATGGGAGGAAAAACAGATTAAATGATTTTATTACAGTGTCAAGATATATCAAGTGTCTGTGGAAATGTACATCTCTTGTGCAGTGATAGTGGTGTAACTATAGCGAATTGTTCTCTCATGTCAGGCATCTAAGTCTAGAAGTGCTGTACCCCAACCCATGGTTTAGTATATGATTGGGCATGTTTTGGAAAAGAAAGACTAGGAATCACTATCAATTCTTCCAGCCCTCTCTTTTGGTGAGTTATGGAGTGGGACTTATAATCTTGGGAATGGCTGCATAGGCTGCCTCCCTGCCAAGATGAAAAGTAGACTGAGGCAATTTAATGGTGGTGAACGCGATGAGCTGTAGGGATAGAAAAAATGAGGAGTTGGGGTTCTATGTTATCTCTGATTCACCTCAGTTTGTTTTGAGGCCCCAGTCACTCAAAGAGCTAGCAAAGGCTGCTAGTTCTATGCAGGCAGCACACTCAGCCCCTGAGGTGGGAGTTTCTTACGTCACTCTCCAGTTTGCTTCTGTGACCAGTCAAGGACCGCTGTTGATAGATATTGAAGGGAATTCCATCTAGCCTTCCTCAGCAGGGAAGATAACCAAACACAGGGATTTGAGGAAGGATGGGGTCAAAGTCCACAGGGGAGGATAACAAAAATGTAGGACGTGACTGCCCTTGTCTGTGAACCTATCAGCTTAAAAAAAAAAAAAGGCTGCCCTTATTTTATAATATATATCTGGCTAATTATCCCCTAGAAACTAATTAGTAAAGGTTCGCATCCTCAAAAGTAAGCAAAACTGAGGAGGAAACAGAGGAGGAGTGGCTTTTGTTTCCAAAGAAGAAAAATAGAAGACCTCAAAGTGTGTTCACTGAAAACCTTATCATCAAATTCATTCAAGTCTTTGTGTGGTACACAACACTATTAATTATATGCAAGTGAGTGGAACACAGTTGAACTACTGACATTTTCTAGGACTCTACCTTGACATGGATTTTTGACACTTTTTAGACTTAAATGCTTGGCTGAGTTCACAAGTGATAGGGGTATAATATTTTTCTTCTCAGAATCACAACAAGAAAAGCAGGAATATTCTGAATTTTTTAGAAGATAAATACAATTATTTTTGTATCACTTGGTTAAAGCATATTTAAAATTAAATGGCATAGAGGAATTTCAGACTTAAAATTTCAAATACAATGAAAACCAGTGTCATTTCCCCCTCTATTTGTAACTTGTCTGCCTTTGACAAAACTCCACAAAGAAACATTTTGTCAACTAATAATTTGATAAATTTGACTTGTGATTTGAAGTGTTAAAACAAAGGATATTTTTTCAGCACATGTAACATGGGAGGGTATTCTGCAGCACAATTTCAGAACTCTTTCTCAGTAAGAAATCTTATCTAATCCTGTTTCATCCTTCAAAATGCCTACACACTAATCTCAAGGGACAAATTTAATACTTTGCAACAAAGGGAATATATCCCTTTCAGGTTGAATAGAGGAATTGTTAGGACACCACATGAGGTATGAATACCATTATAATGCTGCCATTTACTTGGCAAAGGAAAAAGAAAGTCTCCTGTTGCAACCAAAAGACTAGGCCTTCGTCCTTGGGTTAAATTTTTTGACCTATACTCTATCCCAAGACACCTATGTTACTGTTATATTTGGGTTTTCTACCTCTTGTGAAGTAAACACAGAGCAAATGTAAGTAAACAGTTTGTTTTAGTTGAAGATAGAAAGGCTCTATTTAATTGAGTTTTGATGATAGACGTGCCCCAAAAGGTGCAAACATCTTTGACATGGTAAAAATAATATTGTCTTATGACATGTGTAACACTACATGAAGAATCTTAGTCTGGCACTTTCTGAGTTCGCAACATTTAAGTGAGAAAATGACAAAAGAAACCCAAACTATCCATACCAAAAAAAAAAACTTTTAATAAAATCAGATAGTATAATATGGATAAAAAATATGGATAAAAATATTTTTCACTATACATTTTTGATAAAAACAGCTGGATGTGTACCTTTAAGCTGCCTTTTAAATATATTCTTGAACTCATGCAAATAGGCCAGATGAAAAAATAAACTAAATACTGATTCCCTGTCTTATCTTCCCCCAGAGTCTCCCAAGAAAGATATATTTATTACTGTAAAGGATATGTTCGTCTCACAGATGAGACTTTCCTGGTGATGCAGATCAAAACACAATTTAATGTATAGTATAACCAGAATTTAAGCTCATTCTTGATGTACTACATTTTTTATTAAATTTGCTATTTTAATAGATAATATATTATTTTTAATTAAATTTGATTACATTAAAATATTTTAGAGTGAAGTAGTGAGTGGGGCTTATAATTAGTTTAAAACTGTATTATTCAGGTTTTTTCCATGCACAAGACAACATCCTACCAACAGAGTTATACAAAATGGTAATGTGAGTTTATCAGGTACATTATACAGAATTTGGGGTTTATCAGTCTTCTGTCCCGGAATCTTATAATGCCACCTGTCTTCCAATCTAAGCCACTTCCTGCTCTATAGCATAAATTCCACTGATTAATATCAAGTTACTGTTAAAAGGGTACTTCTTTCCTGCAAGGAAGGTAGAGTTTCAAGACTCCAAGACAGTATGTTATTGAACTTTCTTTCCAGCTGCCATAATATTAGAGTTTTGTTCTTTTATTAGTGATAGGATGAAACAATTTTCTTAAGACCCATTCCATATCAGTCCTAAAATGGAACTGGATAATAAAAATTTGTCATTCAGGGTGCCCAATTCCCACATGCATTTGTGTGGATGGCATGGAGTATCTTGACACTTGTTTTGCATGAGAGGTGATGGTTTTCCAGTCAGTTTTTCCAGGATTACAGTAACAGAGAAAAACTTCCAGACTATATGATTTCTCTTTTCAGCATTATGTCCCAGTAAATTGCAAATGAACGAACTTGTGCCAAATCCTGCCTGATTGGTTGTTCTTAAATCAGTCATTGTATTTGACAGATTAAGCATGACATACATTTGGGTCATCACATGACTATCTGCAGTTCCTGTGTCATGTATTAAACATGGGATCTAGAGGGGAAGAGTCAGGCAATTTGTGGTCTATTCCCAACTTGTTATATGACCTTAGGCAAGTCACTTAACCTATTTGTGCCTCAGTATCCCCACTTGTAAATTCATAAGTACTTTGGGATCTATGAATGAAAAGCACTACGCAAGTGCAGCACAATATTATCTGATCTCACACACTAACTATGCAATCCTGGATACTTTTTCTAGCAGGGAATTTGTGTAATATTGACTTGAATGCAGGGATTTAGCCACTTTCTGTCTTGTATAGACAGTTTATACTTGTATGTGCTAAAAATTGTGAGAATTTGGAAAGCAACATGATTTCAATTCCTTTAGAGATTTGAAGCATCTTTAAAAAAATAAGTCTGATACGCCACAGCTTTGCAGCTTGTGCAGTCAAAATGTATGCAGAATGCTACCATTTTAATATGTTAGATTTTATACATGCTTTTCACAGTTGTAAAGGACTATGTAAAGGGCAAGGCACCGAAGAATTTGACCCCCTGTCTTTATCATTTATTTCTAGGCAATTATAAACTAGCTAAACCACACTGGAGATGCTACCATAGCTTTTTGAACAACAAAATAAAGGGTAACTTTCAAATACTAAATATAATATTTCCCCAACACCATCATGTACAAACATACCCTAATATTACTAATGCTTGCCCCAGTGGACAGATTTCTAAATCCGGTGGATTACATTATAGTGCAATGATTTCCACCTCCTAAATAATGTCTTAGTGTAACTCATGGAGCAAGAGAGGAGTCCTCTACTGCTCTAACCCTTGCCTGCATTAAATAATGCTACTCTGCAGATTTAGTTCTCCTCCTTCATTATCAATGAGAAGTTTCCCCATGGAAAAATAAATAGATAGGCAAACTTGTTGCTGCTAACACTCAGAAGTACTTGATGAATGATGGGCCTTTTTAATTTAAAGCAGCACCCTCCATTATCTTGCTGAGCCTTGTCAATAACATTGACTAAACACAAGACAATTCTTGTCCACCCTACTCAGTAAAGAATGTTACTAAAGAATAGACCTATAGAGAAATAGTGCCAGAAACTCCAGCCACTAAGGACAAAAGCCACCAAAGTAGGCACTGCTGCACTGGAGAAGAGTGGGTAAAATGGGGCCCAGCTATCGCCACCCCTCCTCTCAGTGTCCCCCTGGAACAGGAGTGCTGGAACTAGGGATGTTGGGGGTGCGGCAGCACCCCTTGGCTTGTAGTGGTTTCCATCATATACAGGGTTTACAGTTTTGTTCAATGGCTTTCAGCACCCCCCACTATAAAAACTGTACCAACCCCACTACCCTGGAACCAGAACTTTGTAAGGGAATCCACCCATGGAGATACTAGGACTCAGGTGGTAAGTCCTCTCTACCTCCCACCATGTGGAGGAACACTGCAGAGAGGACCCAGGCAGAGACTCCAGCCGGTCGGAGCAGAAGCAGCCAAAGCAGGAACCATTAGATCCCTGGACATTGAGAGAACTTTCTACAGTTTTGACAGGACTTTCTCTGATTGGCTGCTTGCTCCATCTGTTTTCCCCCTCTCTCTCCCTCACAGTCTCATCAACTCAGCTTCCCTCTACACCTGCCCCTCTTCTCCCCTCTCACTATCCCTCTCACCTGCCTTCCCTTCTCAAGTCTTTCCATTTAACCGATCCCCTCCTAATTAATTCCCCCCCCCAACAAACAAACTGGGGAACTAAAATGGCATTTGCTGCCATCACATCACATTCATTCTGCTTGTGTGTTCTACCCCTTTCCCCACCCTCTGTCTGTCTTATCTACTTAAGTTGTAAGTTCTTCTGGACAGGGGCTATCTACTACTATGTACCGTGCCTGGTACAATGAGTCCCATTCTTGGCTGGCACTTAGGCAAAACAGTAATACTCACGATTAATAATAATAAACTCCAGTCCAGGTGTATTCATCACAGATAAATTTTTTTTTGTAAAGGAAGCTTGGTTTCAAAAAGGATAGTTCATCACATAAAGTTGTACTGACAAATTAATCCCTCCATTTGCTTACACCAGAGATGAAATTCATAACATTTATGAAAACAGCCACTTTAGAAAAGAACTGTCTACTGAACAGGGTGATAGTTTGGGAAAACTTTCATGTATATACAGATTAGCATCTGTCATGCTATCCTATTTTGTGTTGTATGTAGCTGCGTAGACACCTATTACAGTATTTAAAGCATGCCTATGAGATATGGACTGTGCAGCATGGGAAGTATTTGCTGATAATCTATTGCACTCTACTTCATGTATTTGTTCCGGGGAAAGATATAGATCATTTCTCCCTAAAATCACAAAAATAGATTTAAAATAGCCCCTATTTATTATTGAGTGATAATGACTATTAATATTATTTTACAAAACTAGAAAGCCTCTTCTCAGCTCTATATCCATTACTAAATACGTTTCATTCTTATTACATTTGAGAAGATTTATGCTTCCAATTATAACACTGAGTGTTTTCTTTATATCTTGATTCTAGTGAATAATTATTTTAATTAAAATGGAAAAAGTCATAATATATTTTGCTATTTTATAAATTTATCAACTTCAAATATTTATCAGATATGTAAAATTCATCTGTTGAAGCCTGTAGCTAAATGCATGTACAGTAATTTTTGGAAAGCTACATAGTTACCATAAATGACTGTCACAATGTCAATTCTAAAGAACTCAACCCCTCCTGAGTTATAGAGGGAACTCTGGCACCCCTCAACTACTCATTTAGGCAATGGCTATGGTGAATGATAAGTTTTAAATGTGCCCCAAAGACCAGCAAACTTGGGCTCTGTTGCATCAACAGGGGAAAAGAGTTCTAGATCCCTGGATTCCCTACTGAGAATGCTCTGCCTCTAGACCTCAAAGTCCAAACTGGGGAACTATTAGAGAGAGTGTCCCAGCTAATTTTAACTGAGGCATGAGGAGAGAGAACTCTTAGGTAGCCAGGACCCAAAACACGTGTCTATTTATAGATTAAAACCAAAACCTTCAATTGCACTATCCAGAACCCAAAAGTCTGCAGAGCACAATATCCTCTATACAAGAAGCACCATAAAGTAAGTAGGCAGCTTCATTTTGCTTAGGTGGATTTCTGAAGTATTCCAGCAGAATAGCCCCATATTTGGTGCATAAAATCAACAAATGCAAAGATAACTAAGACATGGTTAAGCGTTGGGAGGTCGGTACCTCAGGGGATTGGTCCTAAAGCATCTAGCCAGATGCAGATGGAAGGAACATGTATTGGCGATTGCTGCTACTGCACCTGCAATCCATGAGCAGTCAAGAATATGACACCGCCACTGCATTGCAAACTTAGCTAACAAATTGAGGAACATGCTATCTTCTGCCATCTCCTCTGTTTGCATCCCTGGTGTAACGAGCATTAATTTGAGTTGAGCTCTTATTCAGGCCCCAATATTGGCTGGGCACTGGAATAGAAAAAAGACTGCATCATCTAGGTCCAATGAAAAGAGATCTGGAAGCAGAAAGACCAGCACAGTTCAGCCTGAGAAGCGACCACACAGCTCTTCTATAGATAATAAATTATTTTTTTAAATAACAGGCAAACTTTTATCCGATGGATTCTGTGCCCAAATCCCTCTCCTGTTTTTATGGTGTTTGTAACCTGACAACTTCCTGGACCCATTTTATACTCTGTACAGTTGGCATAATAGCTGCTTTTCAGCTTCAAGGAGGGTTCTGAAAAAGCAGGGTTAAAAGCCTACTGCCTTTCCAGTTGCTGCTGCTACATGCACCCAGCTGCAAGCCATTCCCATCAGCCCCTGGTTCAATGGTTTCTTGAAATGCAGTTGGAAATGTTATTGTTTTTCCTATTTTTTAACCTACATTCTCTTGCTCCTTTTTCAATTTAGGATAGGTTTTTTTAATTGTTATTCCGTCCGAATCCTTGCAGTGAGGTCCAAAATACAAAAGTACTTATATTTTAAGGGAATTCTTTTCATAATCTATTCTGAAGATGCTTTTCTCTACCAAGCTTAGTATTACAAAATCTGGCTAACCACTAGCCATGGAAACCAAAGTGAACTCAACAGTGGATGCCCTTCAGGAGGTTACTAGTTTCAGGTCTTTAAAAACCTGAGGTTTTTTTAGCTAGTGAAAATACCTAACTTAGACTTGCGTAAATTGTGACTTGCCCTGGTACAGCTTACCTCAGGGTAGACAAGGGTAGAGTGTCTTTAGAACACTAATAATTCCTGTCTCTCTGCATGCTCTCCATAAATGCTGCTCCATGCCAGAACCTTTGCTACAGGTCTTCAGTTTAAATATTATGAAACACTTATATTGCAGGAGCACCTACAGGCCAGTCAGATCAGGGCCCTTTCTACAAGGATAGTTAAGCACTGGAACAAGTTACCTAAGGAAGATGTGGAATCTTGTCATTGAGGGTTTTTTAAGAAAAGGTTAGACAAATGCCTGTCAGGGAAGAACTAGGTATACTTAATCCTGCCTCAATGCAGGGAAATGGACTAGATGAACTCTTGAGGTCTGTGACGGGGTGCTTGCCCTGTACTGGCCCTAAGAGGGTTAAAACCAGCCTAGAGAGGCTGAGTGGCAGCCAGCCAAAGGAGGGGCTACAGGGAAACAGCCAATTAGGGTGGCCACTTCAGACAATTAGGGCAGCGGCTGGAACAGCCAATCAAGGCCCAGCTGACCCATATAAAAGGAAGCTGCAGACCAGGGTTAGGCCGTCTGCTGCAGGGAGCCCTAGGGAGAAGGCTGGCTTTCTAGAGGACTGCTGGAAGGCTGCCAGGACTTACAGGCTTAAGGCCCTGGAAGATGGCAAAGGAGCTGGAACCAGAGCAGGAGCAGAAGGAACTGAGGCTGTGGGGAAGTGGCCCAGAGAATAGAGACAGTGAGCTGGAAGGAAAAGGTAGCAGGAAGCTGCTGTTTGCAGGGTGCCTGGGCTGGGACCTGGAGTAGTGGGTGGGCCTGGGCCTGGGCCTGGTCCTCCCGCCACTAGCCACTGAAGGAGTGGCCCAGCAGTGGACTGCCAAGCTGCTGTGATACTGTCCCCTGGCAGGCGGGGAACATGGAGTGTGTCACAGCCAGAGGGCAGTGTAACTGAAGAGGATGCCATGGTCCTGGGAGTGACGTGGGTCCAGGAACAGAGGTGACAGCAGGTAAGGCACCACCAGAAGAGGGTGCAGCACTAATTCCCTGGACAGCCAGAAGGAGGCGCCACAGTGGTGAGTTGTACCCAGTCACAAGGTCCTTTCAAGCCTTATATGTCTATGATTCCGTGACCGTAAACATCCAATCTTGATTTAACAATTTCTTGTGATGGCGAATCCATCCCAACTCTTGCTAAGTTGTTCCAATGGTTAAATACCCTCACTGTTAAAAATTGCGCCTTCTTTCTAGTCTGAATTTACCTATCTTTTACTTCCAGCCATTAGATCTTGTTATACCTTTGTCTACTAGATTGAGGAGCCTGCTAGTATCAAATTTCTGTCGCACATGTGTAGGTACTTATAGGTTGTGAGCAAGTCATCCACTAACCTTCTCTTTGATAAATACTTGGGGCCCAGAAGGCTGAAGCACTGGTTCTGGGTTTAAGGCAGCTGGACTGATACTATTACGAGATATGAGTGTAACAGTGACAGACCCCGGTCATTGGTGGGTGGGGTCGAACCTGGGACCTCTGGAGCTTCATGCATGAGCCTCTACTGCATGAGCTAAAAGCCATATGGCCCTTGGCTAAGGCTGTAGAGTGGACTCATTCATCTCTCTCTAAGTGGTCTCAGTGCCACTTGGTGGGACAGAGCACCACAACCAGGAGGTGTGTGGGTTACATACTTCCCCTAGCTGAGGAAGCATGTCCCGAGCTTCAGAGACTTCCCAGTTGAAATCCCAGATGAACTTGTAACACCGGGTGGAACCAAACCTGGGAGCTTTGGAGCTTAGTGCATGAGCCTCTGCTGCATGAGCTAAAAGCAATATGGCCTTTAGCGAAAGCTGTGGAGTAGACTCATTAATTTCTCCCTAAGTCAGGGGTTTTCAAACTGGGGGTCAGGACCCCTCAGGGGGTCGCGAGGTTATTACATGGGGGTCGTGAGCTGTCAACCTCCACCCCAAACCCCGCTTTGCCTCCAGCATTTATAAAGGTGTTAAATATATTAAAAAGTGTCTTTCATTTATAAGGGGTGTCACACTCAGAGGCTTGGTATGTGAAAGGGGTCACCAGTACAAAAGTCTGAGAACTACTGCTCTAAGTGGTCTCAGTACCACTTGATAGGACAGAGCACCACACCCAAGAGGTGTGTGGGTTATGTGAGCAGTTTTTAGTAACCTAATTAGCAACACATCAATTTCTGTGAAGATCCTTGAAATGAGAACACATTTAACCACATAAAATTACCAATAGTAATTGGGAACGAGTTTAGGGGGCCTTGATCAACCTGGCATAAAACACTAAGAAAAAAAATCTAAGATTCTACTTCATCGGGGCTTTAAAATGTTCATTAAAATATTGTCAAGCAAGCTAAAGGTGCTTGTTTTGCAATTATGTTTCTGTGCAATAGTCAATCTTGCATGGAATAGGATTAATTTTTGCATTTCAAAATACTTTATGATTTGGTTTAGAGAGATGATTGAGGGTATTCCTGTTACTAATTTTTGAAGGAAAGCAAGAGTATTTATATGTTCTATAGACAGATCAAAATAAAATTGTGTGACCAAATGTTGACATGTATACAACACCCTTAGCAATTCCAGTCTGTTCCCGTCCTCCCATGAAAATCTTAATGGAGAATATATTTAGTATTTCATAATAGAAATTTGAGGACTGGCAACCTTGCAAGAATGGGATCAGCAGGCCAATGGACTTAGTGCTGGAAACAGTTATAAATGTGCATGCTTTCACGATTAGTCAAAAAAGCTAAGTGCAAAAAGAGATGACATTCTATACTGGCACCTACTATCTACACTTGGAATCTGGACCAAAACAAAAGATTTATTTTTAATCCCTGAGAGAGTTTAAATATATCAACTTTCCTAAATATTATTACACTTAAAAATACATTAAAGGAACATTCAGCATCCCAGGGAGAAATGTAGCTCAGCACTCAAGACTGTTCAATGACTTTGAACCTAAGCTATTTTTATTCTTTCCACTGAATGAAAATAAAAACAAGGGATAATTTTACCTCAGACATGTAGGTTCTTTTTGGAGGACCAAAACTCATACAAACAATTGCCATATTAATGTTCTATTTTTATGGATTATTTAAAGTCACTGTCATGTATACAAAAGGATAAAACATGATTTCATTTAAATATTGATGATTAACATTTATAGTCCTATTTCCACCTAAGATTTGGATAATTTGTAGAGGGTAACTTGTATATGTTTAAGTAAATACATTACTCATCAACAGACATCGTCTTCCAATATAAATGGGTGTCATGGTGAAAAAATGGGACTGAAAGAAATTGAGGCAAAAAGAGACCATCCCCCACACCTCATAAATTAGCTTCTCAAAAGCAAATATGCACAAAAGTTAGTTGTATGACAACAGAACCCTCTTTTCACTGTGATTATTTTGGAATTAGATTGGGTTCTTCAGTTACCATATAGAGTTAAAGGTGAGCTGCACAGCTAAAATGAAAATTGAGTTAAGCTCAGAAATATGTGCTGAATGGTAAACCTGTGCAAAACTGAATGGTTTCACTTCACAGGGGCTCACATGACCATTTGCTTTGGCTTTTGATCTACATGGGTTTACGTCTTGTTGGAGTTTCAGGTTGAAAAGATTATTAAATCTCAAACCAAAACTCAATCAAAATTGCTGAGTTTCACTTCATTTTATATAGAAACCTGAGTAAAATCTTGAAATGCACATGATTTTGTTACAAAACCATAAATAGGCTTGCTTCACTTGAAGTGGGACACTGATTCACGTCACAGGTTCATATACCTTGGTGGATGTTATAGCAAATCCAGTCTGAGTTTTGTGTCTGAAATAAATAAACCTTCAAACAGAATGGGTTTTGTGTGCTTTTGCATTTCATTGTGAACCTTTGGTGCAGCCTGGATTGCCAGACCAGCTAGGCTGTATGGGGGCTCTCAGCCCAGAAATAAAATATAATAAACTGTTATAAGGTTATTTTATCCTCCCCCTGTTAAAGTATCTTGGTACTTCCTGGTTTGCTAAAGACATCCTGGTGTGCATCATTCTGTGACATGCAGATACCATGGGCTGCAATGAGATTTGTGGTATGTCAGGTTACAGAACTGTATGCAGTGTAGTTGTAGCTGTGTCGGTCCCAGTATATTAGAGAGACAAGGTGAGTGAAGTAATATCTTTTATTGGACCAACTTCTGTGGGTGAGAGAGACAAGCTTTCAAGCCACCCAGAGCTCTTCTTCAGGTCTGGGAAAGGAACTCACAGCATCATAGGAAAATGACCTGGGGAAGAGTTCTGTGTTGCGAGAAAGCTTGTCTCTCTCACCAACAGAAGTTCTTCAGTAAAAGATATCACCTCACCCACCTTGTCTTTCAGGTTAAAGAATGATAGTTATGAAATCAGGAAATATAAACTGAATTTAATGAAGGGGAGTACAGTACACAAAGGGAGGTTACAGTTCATTTCTTTGGATACCACACCTTTCCCCAGGCTGAGATTCAGGGGCTCACCTTACTTTACAGGCCTTAATCCAAATTTCACTTTACCTTTTAATTTGAACGTAATTTAAGGAAATTGTTAATTTACAAAGTATTTTTATTTTCTTAATGTCTTTCAAATTGTTATTAATTAAAAATGTGGTGACAATTCTTATGGAACCCTAAATGAGGTTGTATGTAACTGAAAATTGAGTACAGTAAAATAGAACTGGGTCTGATTATCAGTTATACTGGTGTAAATCCGGAGTAGCTCCTGTGAAGCCAATGAAGTCACAGGAGTAAATGAAAGGAAAGTTATACCCTGCCTCTTGAGTATTAGATCTGCTTACTCTTGTCAGCATTTCACAGCCAATATAGCCATGGGAAAATGAGCTGGATTCTATTCTGGCTCACACTTCATCAGCAAAATTGTTCTCCAAGGTTCCAGTCCTGCAAGGAACTCCATGTGGGCAAAGGGCACATACAGGCACATCCCCTTGCAAAATTAGGGAATATGTTTTAGGTTGGTTTTTGTGGTTGTGGTTTTTTTTTTTTGGTTGGTGATACGAGTGTCACTGCCTAACTTTCAGATCTGAGGTGGAGTTTTCAAGGTTGGCAATTAGAAAACCAAAACACTCCCCCACACGTTTTGTGTGTGTGTAAATTGGGCAGATTTGATCTTGAAACCATTGAGAGAATATGGCACAATGACAATTTTACATGGTCATTTTCCAGAGAAGAAGCATACTTGAAGCCTGTTTAAACTGAAGAAGATATTTGCACAGCTGTGGTAACCCATGAATCTTATTTGATCATTCCTGCTCCAACCAAATGACCATCCTTCCCTATATTCCTTCAGCTGACCTCTATCCTCCATAGCCGCCTCCTCTCCACAAAGAGCCAAACCCTGTTATTTCCTCAGTGGGCAAGTGGCAAAATAGAGACTTGTAAATGAAAACACTCCCTGTTTGAGTAAAGGTAGGTTGTCCCCAGTGGAGTAGGGCATGCTTCCTTAGAGGTTACAGTTGGTCAGACTTGAACTCCCAAGAAAACATGATGAGACTGGCTGATTGCCGAGCCTCTAGCAAGGTTCAGTTTATAAACACTAACAAAAAGTTAACCTTGCAGATTTTGCATGACTCTACTTGCACGTTATTATCCAGTGAAAACACCTGGAAGCCACTCTATATGCTTGACTTTTCTTATAAAAATAATAAGAAATATAACTCATTCAAGTAGAAAATAGAATTTTTTAAAGTCTTACATAAAGGACATCTGGTAACGTCACATACACATCTTATCACAAAGTCCAATGCTCACCAGTGAAGATCCTTGTGCCACATATTGTTATATATAGTCACTTCCAGAGTCTTACCGTGGTTAAATCCTGCAGTTAATTTTGGCTAGATATATTCAACCATTTTGAACCTACTGGTTTTAACAATTTACTGCTTAAGTTGTAAACATTATGCTTTGCAAATTATGATATCTGAATTTAAAGAAAAATAAAATAAAAATCATAATTTAAACTGTTAGTGACTTCAGTACTGGAACTCTTATTATCAGTATTTGGAAAAGTATTTTCCTATAACAGACTTAAAATGCAAGATACATCATACATGCGTCATATCATACCTTCTGAAACACATCAAATAGAAATTCCAGTTATCACAGATAGTTGATAATTGGTGACACTGACACATGTACATCACATTCTATTGCTTGTCTACTACTTTATTTATATAAAAATTACTGGAAAACAGCAATTTAGTTTTTTGTAATTTTCTACCTAACTGGAAAAGTGCTCTTTTGAGGCTTTATTAAAGCTTTATAGATGGTTAGCACAATTATACTAGAGGAAATCAATATATTTCCATTGCTTTATTCAACCGTTTGTCATGCTCTATTATTTGAACAATGAAATTCAATTAATTTGTAAGATCATTGTTCTTGTTTTATTTCAAAATGTTTCCACTAATTTTAGCATATCATTTTTACAGTAGCAAAATACTCTAATGTATAACATTAATAAACGGTGATAGACTTTACTATAAATATTGCATCTGTTGCCAAGTAAAGTTACATACAAAAACAGAACATTGCAAAACAGCATTTCAGTGATTCTTTTGGTAATGCAGACATGAGCCTTCTGTATCATTTTATATATCTTTGAACTTCCTGAACCCTATGAACTAATAAAATTCTGGGTGGTTGTTTTTTATTTTTTTTTTCACACCAACAGTTTGCTAGGTGTAAGGGATTAACACAATATTTTTGTAGAACTGTTAGAGCACAGAAAACCATCTGAGTATGCTTGCATTTATATATGATAATTTCTTAGTAAGTAAAGGTAAACGGAATTGTTCACAGTACAAAATACTGTTTTACATATCCAGTAAGGGCTTAATCTAAATCCCATCGAAGTCAGTGGAGACTCTCCTATTGATGTCAATGGGCTTTTGATTCAAGGCCTGAGGGGCAGTACTTGAGAGAACCCAGAGTCACTAAAGGGAACACATTTCATGTACTACAGTTATGAATTCCAAAAAGTAATGGATTACATAAAGATCAGTGTAAATATATCAGTAATTAGGGTTTTTTTAAACACTCAAGTTTTCATGTATGAAGTATAGGAAAACATTGTTAAAATCAAGGCAAGTATTGGGTCTGATTTTTCTTCTGTCCCTCATCTTTATAGCCAAGCAAAGTGAAATCAAATTGGTAGCAATTTACATCTATTTTATACAAGTGAACATGAGTACACTAGGTGCAAGGCACTTGAGAATCCAGCCCATTGACTTTTATGAAGATACATCTCACTTACAGCGGGGTAATTGAGTGCATAATTTGGTCCATTCAAAGAAAAAGGAAGGAAAAAAAATTAGATAACCAAGAAACAATACAATCATTAGCTACTCAAACTAAAATATTTGAGAAACAAATGTACTTTAATGCAGCGACTTTACATTATGGGTCTGGTCATATAATCTTTATGCAGGCAAACCCCCCCCACTGACCCTGATAAAATTATAAGATTGAACCTTATATTTGCTCCAGGTTCACAAATTCCATCCATCACCCCAATGGTCTCCATTTTTACTAAAAAAACCCCATAACTAAATGTAGGACCAGATTAAACCACTGTGTTATACCCATCAGACTCCTTGGACATAGTTACATGGGTGTAGATCTGGGCTACGGCAGTGGTGAGTCCTGTCCATTATCTCTAAAAGAAAGGGGGGGCGGGAGATGTACTTGACTTTGCTGTTTCTTAATTAATATTGTGGTATATTTTCAGGGAATGTATCCTAGGAATCGATGAAACCATTTAAAAAATAGGAACACCATTTGACTCCTTACTCTGAATCTTTGTCCATTTTTAGAACCAAAGTTGAATAGAACCTGTTTGAAGGCTCTGAATTTTTGGTATCTTTTCTCACTTCTGGCTTTCAGATAAATCAGGAGCTGAAATTGGTGTAAGTCGATGAGACAGGCAATTAATATGGTATGTCTGGCCAGGACCACAAATAAAGGGGCTAGAAAGATTGCCTCACATTGCAGTTTATAAACTCAGAGGCATGGATTGTATAGATGAGTGTTGGCTGCTGATCTAGATTGCATCTGAACTTAAAATTTTTTAAGGTCCATCCTTTACTAATATATGGCTTGATCCTGCAACATTACACTCAGGAGTAGTCCTTAGTCATGTAAGTCTCCCCATTTATTTGAATCAGACTACTTGATGAGTGTAGGAACCAGGTCTCATGTTTATGTTTGTGCATTACTCCTGTTTTTCAGATACTGAAAAATAACCTGAAGCATCTAGATCAAAATTATAATTATCCTTAAAGTCTTTCTTTCTTTTCTTTCTTACCTTTAAAGCTAAAGGTTAATTATAAAACCTTTTAAAGATTCTAACTCAGTAATGGACTGACAATGCTAATAATATATTACATTAGTGCTTTTCATCCCAAAGAATTTCCCAAATTATGGGCCAAATTTTGAAGTCTTTATGGGAGTGTTGCATGAATAAGCCCTTTAAGATTTGCCCTTATACACACCTCCACAGAATAGTGAAATTATCTGGGAGGGAGAGACAAGTAGGCAGTCAGTGCAGAACCACTGCAAACCAGTGGCAGGAAGACGCTTTGGCAAATAACTCTGAATCAGATATATCCTATTATGCAAAGCCACTTCCAGAAAAACAAATTGAATGATGCTCAGTTTTTCTCAGGGTGGACCCAAAAAATCAATAATTTATTTTAAATAAAATTTCAGATTTTTAACACTTAAATCAGATTTTTTAATTTAAATTAAATACAGTTTTTAAATAAATGTATTTAAAACTAAATTTGAAACTGACAACATATGTTTAGACCTAAAGTTATTATAATCTATTAAAATCATTTAAATTAAATGAAAAAAAAATTAAATTGTACATTTTTGCAGCCAACTTTTAAAGTAAGTCAAACCACTGAACATGTGAAAGTCATCTGGAACCAGAGTTTAAGTGCTACACTTGTTTTTGACAGCAATAGCCTCTTCTGCAGGTGCATAGAGAATATTTTCTTCATTTCAATTTATTCAACTATCTCAGTTCAATGACTAGTTCATTCAAAGTTAAAAACAAAATTGGGAGTTGCAAAAAGAGGAAAGCTTGTTTTCCTCTTCCAATCTATGAACTAGGTATGAGAGGGCAAGATAGACTAATTCTAAAATCTTGACGGACATGGTGACCAAAAACAATCGGTTCAGTTCACTAACTACAGATCATACTTCCTTTGTTTAATTAATCAGTTAGATTTAAATACAAAACATGTTTTGTTAAACTTTTTTTAATGTATTTAGCACTTCTATGGTAGTTATATTTAATAAAAAAATTAAATGCAGTTTTTATGCATTTCTAATTGAATTTGAATTTCCATCTAATAGAGCTTGAAACAAAATAATCAAAAGTTAAATATTAATAATCTAGTAAGTAAGAAATGCATTATTCACCATTTTCTAACATCATAAAAATCTAAAACTTAAGAATCGGAATAAATGTAAATTAAGCTACATAATTGTTTAAATAAGTGTATGGATACAGTATATTCTTTTGGTTAGCAAAAAGAAGCACCAAATTTAGCCTTTACATGATATTTAGTTGCAAATAAACATTTTAATGGTTAACAACTAATGAGAAACAACCTTTCATTAGGAAAATATCTACAAAGAACATATAAAAACCACGATTTCTTGCTGATTTCAATCATGATTAAAAATGGTGATTTAAAACACTGATTCAAATAAATCCTTCCTGTTTTTTTGACACTGAGGGAGAAAGGGTGGATCTGACATTAACTTGCTTTGAATCTGTTCCAGGTAGCGTCTGTTTTCCAACCTGATGCATAGAAACAAAGTTTTCCCCTCAGGGATATATTCTATGTGCTGATTTACAACTTAAACAATGAAGAATGACTTCTGTATGTAACTGATGTTCAGAACAATGCTACTATCTCCGGATATAACTTTACTTTAGACTAAAGTACACAGGGTAAAATTTTCAAAAACGTCTATATGACTCGGGAGCCAAAATCCCATTTTCAGAAGTGATTTGGGCATTTAAGAGCCCAGATCACATCGTCTTTCAATGAGTTTCAGGCTCCTGAATGCCTATGACACTTTTGAAAATGGAATATAGGCTCCTAAGTAACGTAAGTACTTTGTATACAGTATAGTTGTAGCTGTGTTGGTCCTAGGATATTAGAGAGACAAGGTGAGTGAGGTATTTTGTTTTATTGGAGTTCCATGCAGGAACTCTGTGTAACTCAAGATCTTGTCTCTCTCACCAGCAGAAGTTGGTCCAATAAAAGACATTACCTCACCCACCTTGTAAGCAGTTTTGAATATTTTGCCCTCTAGTCTCGCATCAAATACACAGTACTACATACTGCCAAAAAAAAGTGTCTTTGAGTCACTCCAGGATTAGGTTCTAGGTCTAAATCAAATCACTGTTTTACAGGTACAACACTTTTGTCTCACATTAGCTGCATTTTATGTTGTAATAATAATCTAAGTAAAGGAGGTATTGTTTTGAGAGGCTTAAAGTCTTCTTAAGAGCTGGATTATGAATGATTGAAGTCAGAAGGTTAGATTGACAAGTGAATATCTAAACTCATCATATGTCCTCCTTTTAGATACAGAAGTATCTAATGAACTCGATTGTCAAAAGAATGGCAGGAAAATCCCATTTAAACATCAGTCAATGCAAAGCAATTAACTTGGTGTTAGATGGAATGTTAGTACATTTTGTAGGACAGACCTGAACATACTGTGGGATCTGCTGTGTCTGTCTCAGAAAACTGAGTCTCGGTGCTAAGAAATGTTTACATTACAAATAAGCTAACAGAGAGTTAATTTCTTTTCACACCAATTGTCATTAACTGAAGAATGGCCATATTTAAAAACCAAACAACATCCCATTCCTCAGCCATTCCAATGGGTCGGAAGGAGCAATAAATATTCTAAAACAGTAGGTCCAAGTCTAGCCTCACTCACGCTGGTGCAAATCAGGCATAGCTCCACTCAAGTTGATGTAAAACTGTTGTTAGTGAGATCAGAATTAGGCCTCCAGTGAATTCAACAAGATTTTGAATTAGAGATAAGCCAAATTTTGCCCAAAGAAGCATTTAGTGTACCAGAACTGGAATGGAAGAAAAAACAGAAATATAATAAGGAGATACTCTAAAAGGAGAAACAACAAAAGAATAAAATAGCTGCCAACTGTGCTGTGGATTTATTCCTTCTCTGTCATGGACTCCATGCATAAATCCTAACCTATATGATTTTAGACAATTAATATGCAAAATGTTGTACAGATGGATCAACAGCAGCACATACCGGTATACAGCTGCATAGATGTTATCTCACATACAAATGTTTGACCTTGTATTTGCCAGGTATCCAGGAAACATTTTTTATAGGGATGTAGGGAGGGGATAATCATACACTGCTGTCTGAAAGGGAGAGAGAATCATTGATCCTCTTCAATGCTTCTCTCTTCAGCCACAGCCCCTGTAAGTTAGCATGACAGATGTATTATCTGGGAAGTTTTCCAGATTCATTTTTAAGAAATTAAAGCCTTCAGTGCTGGTTATGTTAGAATTTTTTTTGAGCTGTCACTGCCATTAAGAGCACTAAGGATCCCCCCCGAGCATACCCTAGATAGTGCTATGTACCAGGGCTGCTAGCACATAAGATGTTTTTCCCATTCCTATTACACCAAGGCTGACACCTGTAAACCTCTTCACCATGGAAATACTCTGACTGATATACAAATAGAATTATAGTGCGGCACAACAGGCTAGGCTGATGACTAGGGCCCCATCTAGTGTCACAGTAAGCTCAGAAATGCTGTATGCCCAATGCACTGTTACTGGTGCTATTATTATTATTTATTATTTATTCATTCTATTATGTTAAGCCTAGAAGCATGAAGAAGCATCAGGGCCCCATTGTGCAAGATGCTGTAAAGACATGGTAAGAGCTAGTCCCTGGCTGGAAATAGACAAGAAAGATAAAGTATTATTTGTATTGTGCTGGTGCCTACAGGCCTGGCCCTGGTCCTCATAATGCTAGGCATTGTACAGATATAACAATGAGATGGTCCTGCCCCAAAGAACTTAGAGCCTAAGTGTAAACCTATAGCCAACAAATGAATATAACAAACAGAATCACAAGGAAACAGGGTAGGAGGTATTATCTCCATTTGTCACACGGGCAATAGAAACAGAGAGACTAGGTGACTTTCCCAAACTCACACAGGAAGACTGTTGCAGAGCTCGTAGTTGAACTTGGATCCCCTGAGGTCCAGTCCAGGCCCTTTACCAGCTGTACTTGGCTGGTATTAGATGGTGGTTTGTTTTTTGTTTTTGTTTTGGTACTTTGGGCTATTCCCAGCACAGGTGCATCTTCTACATCATGAAATGGATTTAAGTTGCCAGGAGCTTTAAAAAGCAAGCAAGGAGGTGAATGATAAAGTGGCCTCTCCCACTTTGTTTATGAGAATATTCTTTCAGTGCCCTATATTTGCATAAAGGAGCCCTGCATTTTCCCATTTGCCTGAGGCATGTATCAAGACTAGTACACTCAAGTTCCTAATCAACAACTTTCTAACAATAATACATTTTTTACCTTCTTTGTGGTAATATGTCTGTGTGACTGTAGCATGCGATGTTGTGGGGGGGGGGAATAAAAGAGAGGGATTTTGTTTAAGTGTACTTGTGCTTGTGAAACATGCCAGATTAAGTCTTGAAAACTGATAATGGTCCCCAAGGGCTTGTTAGCCAGAGCACTGCATATGATAGGAGATGGTTCTTTAATCTAGCAGAAAAATGCACACCAAGATCCAGTGGTTGGAAGATGAAGGTACACAAATTTAGGCTAGAAAATTAGGTGCAAATTTTTAACAGTGAAGATAATTAACCATGGAACAATTTACCTAGGGGCAGGGTGGATTTTCCATCACTTGAATTCTTTAAATCAAGACTGGCTATCTTGATGTTATGAGTTTCATGCAGAAATTACTGCAGAGGTTCTCTGTCATGTGTTAGAATAGCTGATGATCGTGGTCTCTTCTGGCCTTAAAATCTGCTAATCTTTGCCCACTGCCTTCAGATGGTCTAACTTTGAGGCTAGCCTGACCTCAGCCAGCAGCTCGAGGTGGTACTTAGGATATCTTTGAAAGGTGTTACTCTTTTTAATTCATAGTCTCCAACAGAGAATCTATTAATTATTCTGCATTGGGTGTTTCCATAGTATTTCCATGAGGGTTTTTTGTTGCCCTTGTGGATCTGCAAAACCACTTAATAGATTAAGGATGCTTAGGTAGGCTTATATGAAGTTTCTAAACTGCTGTTTAACTCTATTTCCCAGCAGTGCACTCTTCTCTCTAGTCTCCTATTCTTACAAAAAAGTCCCTCCCAAACCCCAGAAAACTTCCATTCAGCACACTTCAGCATCCTCCTTACGTTATTTTCTGAAGATAGAAGCAGGACGCTCAATAGCCTGGTACTCACCCCCATGTATTTAGATAAGTGTGTATTAGGCTCCTTGGATTGGAAGAGGGGGTGGCCAATACTCCACAAAAATGATACCTGATCTTCAAGTGAACCCAAAAATTCCAAGCCCTCAAAAAAAATGTTTGCTTTAGTCTGGATTGGGATTGTGGGTAAACATGCAGGGAGGATTGTTGTTGGTTTTTTTTGTTTGTTTGTTTTTTGTGGGTTTTTTGGTCTGAATCTGATTTCGTTCCTGATCCATATATTTTGCACCAAGACCTTACTTCTGAATCTTTTAGTCAGTTACAGCAGAAGCTAAAACAGCACTAGCAATAGTGTAGTGGAGGGCAAACAGAATTTGCCAAGCTATCCTTTAGGAAATATAGTGTTTAGTTGACCCACTTCTTTTTAAAATCACTATACCAGTAAGCACTAACCTCTCCATATCTGATTCCCTTCTTTAATACTATGGTTGCCAACTCTACCAGTTCAGTGTATCTGCCTCCCAACTGACATTCTTTTCTATTCAATTTGGGCTATATTATGTGTAATACCACTTAGAGTTTGTCTGAGACCTTCCCATTATTTCCAATGAGGCATATGACATTTGGGTTATTGTTTGCTGCACTAAGCTGTATTTTTATTTTTTTAAATTGCTGACCAACTCTCAAGAGTCCAGTGGTCTAGAGTCAGACTGCTGGAAGACTACTGTACTTCATAAACACAAAATAAAAGCCATAAAATGCAGGGTTGTCTGAGATTCATTTTAAGTAAAAATCAAAACATTAAGCTGTCTATTGAGTTCCACTGCCTATTATGTTTAGAATACTTCATTCTTCTGTTTCCTGTTCCATACATTATTCTACTACTTTATTTCAGATATATTTGAATGAGAAGGAGAAGATGGGATAGACATATAGAATGACAAGTAGACCAATTTCAGCTTGTGTTCTAATTACTGCTTTGTAAGTTTAAGCACAGAGACTGGCATCTTATTTATTGTTTTTTGGTTTTTTTTTTAAACACACACAGCCATTGCTGTAATGACACTGGGAAAATATGTCTGTTTGTTGTAGACCAAATAGTTTTCTTCAAACATTCTAAATGCATGCAAAAGTTCATGACGCATAATGATTTGAGAGTTTCTGCAGGTAGGTGGTCTGTATTTCAGAAGATCCATATGTGTCACAAACAGTGAACAATCAGGAACACTCAATTATGATGATTTTTTTTTTTTGGCAGGCGCTTTCTGTTGCTCTGGCAGAACTGTAGTGATGCATTAGTCATTTGCATAGAAAAGTTCCTGGTCCATGACAGTCTTTTATTTGTGGTGCCATCTGCAATTTTTTTTGTGAGTAAATTCTAAGAGAAAAAATGTATGCCGTTCATGGATACTTTTTTGATTTGGAAACAGTCCTAGTCATTTTCAACCAGTGTTTGGAAAAAAAAAAATTTTCATTATGGAACTGTACAAAGAATTAAAGTTTAAGAATTAATTAATAAGAGGGGCCTCTGCCAATCTTCCCTGGAGGAATATTCCTTCCCGACCTCAAATATGGCAATCAGGTAAACCCTGAGCATGTGGGCAAGAGTCACCAGCCAGACACCCAGGAAAGAATTCTTGGTAGTAACTCAGATCCCACCCCATCTAACATCCCATCACAGGCCATTGGTTATATCTACTGCTAATAGTCAAAGATAAATTAATTGCTAAAATTCGGCTATCCCACCATACCATCTCCTCCATAAATTTATCAAGCTTAGTCTTGAAGCCAGATTTGTCTTTTGTCCCCACTACTCCCCTTGGAAGGCTGTTCCAGAACTTCACTCCTCTGATGGTTAGAAACCATTGTCTAATTTCAAGTCTAAACTTCCTGATAACCAGTTTATATCCATTTGTTCTTGTGTCCACATTGGTACTGAGCTTAAATAATTCCTCTCCCTGCCTGGTATTTATCCCTCTGATATATTTATAGAGAGCAATGATATCTCCCCTCAGCCTTCTTTTGGTTAGGCTAAACAAGCCAAGCTCTTGAAGCTCACGAAAGCTTATGCTCAAATAAATTTGTTAGTCTCTAAGGTGCCACAACTACTCCTTTTCTTTTTGCAAATACAACTAACACGGCTGCTACTCTGAAACCTTTCATAACACAGGTTTTCCATTCCATCCTAGTAGCCCTTCTCTGTGCCTGTCCCAGTTTGAATTCATCCTTCTTAAACATGGGAGACCAGAACTGCACACAATATTCCAGATGAGATTTTACCAGTGCCTTACATAATGGTACTAACACCTCATTATCTTTACTGGATACCTCGCCTGATGCATCCCAGGACCGCATTAACTTTTTTCATGACCACATCACATTGGCAGCTCATAGTCATCCTGTGATCAAATAATATTCTGAGGTCCTTCTCCTCCTCTGTTACTTCCAAGTGATGCATCCCCAGTTTATAACAGAAATTCTTGTTGTTAATTCCTAAATGCATGATCTTGCACTTTTCACTATTAAATTTCATGCTATTACTATTAGTCCAGTTTACAGGGTCATCCAGATCTTCCTGTATGATATCCCAGTCCTTCTCTGTATTGGCAAACCTCCCAGTTTTGTGTCATCCACAAACTTTATCAGCACATTCTCGCTTTTTGTGCCAAGGTCAGTAATAAAAAGATTAAAGAAGATTGGTCCCAAAACCAATCCCTAAGGAACTCCACTAGTAGCTTCCTTCCAGCCTGACAGTTCACCTTTCAGTTTGACCCATTGTAGTCTCCCCTTTAACCAGTTCCTTATCCACCTTTCAATTTTCATATTGATTCCCATCTTTCCCAATTTAGCTAATAATTCCCCATGTGGAACTATATCAAACGCCTTACTGAAATCGAGGTAAATTAGATCCACTGTGTTTCCTTTGTCTAAAAATCTGTTACCTTCTCAAAAAAGGAGATCAGGTTGGTTTGGCACGATCTACCTTTTGTAAAACCATGTTGTATTTTGTCCCAATTACCATTGACCTTAATGTCCTTAACTACTTTCTTCTTCAAAATTTTTTCCAAGACCTTGCATACTACAGATATCAAACTAACAGGCCTGTAGTTACCTGGATCCTTTCTTAAACTTTTTTTCCTTTCTTAATAGGAACTATTAAGAACTAAAATAGGAACTATGTTAGCAATTCTCCAGTCATATGGTACAACCTCTGAGTTTACAGATTCATTAAAAATTCTTGCTAATGGGTTTGCAATTTCATATGCCAGTTCCTTTAACATTCTTGGATGAAGATTATCTGGGCCCCCCGATTTAGTCCCATTAAGCTGTTCGAGTTTGGCTTCTATCTCGGATATGGTAATATCTACCTCCATATCCTCATTCCCATTTGTCATCCTACCAGTTATCCCTAAACTCCTCATTAGCCTCATTAAAGACTGAGGCAAAGTATTTGTTTAGATTTGGGCCATGCCTAGATTATCCTCAGTCTTTAGCGGTCACACTTCTTCTTTTTTTGTTTTCTTCATATTTATATGAAGCTGAAGTGTCCCTGTCTATTGCTCTTCCCATGCTGGAGCACACATAAAGAGATGGTCATTGACTGAAGTAGGCCTTAGTTTGTTTAGGACTTTGTAGATAAAGATCAGGACCTTGTACTGAACCTAAAACTAGATGACAACCAGTTTCAGGGACTGATTTTCATAAATGCACACAATGCATGAGCTGAAAACCAAGCCCATACAAACCCATGTTATAGAATGTCTTGCCTGAGCATAAACTACATAATGACAGGTTTCAGAGTAGCAGCCATGTTAGTCTGTATCTGCAAAAAGAACAGGAGTACTTGTGGCACCTTAGAGACTAACAAATTTATTAGAGCATAAGCTTTTGTGGGCTACAGCCCACTTCATCGGACGCATAGAATGGAACATACAGTAAGAAGATTAATGACCCAGCCACTCCCAGTCTCTATTCAAACTCAAGTTAATGGTATCTAGTTTGCATATTAATTCAAGCTCAGCAGTTTCTCATTGGAGTCTGTTTTTGAAGCTTTTCTGTTGCAAAATTGCCACCCTTAAATCTTTTACTGAGTGACCACAGAGGTTGAAGTGTTCTCCTACTGGTTTTTGAACGTTATGATTCCTGATGTCAGATTTGTGTCCATTTATTCTTTTGCATAGAGACTGTCCAGTTTGGCCAATGTACATTGTACCAGCAATGCCCCTCTGTCATGTACAGACAATGCTGCAAATAATTTGTAGGTAGGACAACAACACATCTTACTATTGAGACTATTCACAGAAGGTAGAAGAACTGACCAGGGTAACTCAAGTTGAAACTATAATACTATGTTGCCAACAATTTTATATATATTATAACTGAGACCAGTTATCTCATGAGTCCATAAGAAATGAATTTCAAATTGTTAAATCATATTACAGCAATTTTTTTGTTTAATGCCAATAACCATTACGTCTTGTGTTATGTTGTGGAGTGTGTTTCAGTCTACTGCTTGATTCACTTTATTATATTGTATGGTAGTTCTTGTATGTTACTGGATGATTAAATGTCCTTAAAATCAGAACTACAGCTGGTTGGGAATTATTTGACAACTTTTTTTTGTCACAGAACGTTGATTTGTCAAAACTGAAACTTTTTGTGGGAAATGGTGGATTTCAACAACTTCCTTTTTTCAATTTTTGTAAAAAATAGTTTCAAGATTGTTGAAATGTTTCATTTTGACATTTTACAAACAAAAAGAAAAAATCCATCTTTTGGTTTGAAATGATGTTTTGTTTCCAAATTTAAGCTTATTTATAGTGTAAAAAAAATCACCCCCAAAAATAAAATGTTTCAAAATGATACATTTTGATTAACCTAATCAGAAATTTTTTTTGACGTTTCAGTTTGTGAAAATTTTGAGATTTTGACTTTTTGTCCCTATTTGGAACAAGAAAAACTTTTTAAATCTCAAAAATTCCTATGGAATGAGAAAATTGTTTCCTGCCGAGTTCTAATCAGAATTCATTTGAAGATTAATACAAAACTTGAATTAATTTTCTAGAGTTTGTAGAAATTTCAAGCTACATTTATGAAGTCTAGACAAATTAATTGAATGTTTATTCATTTTTGGCACATCTGAGATGATTTTTCAACACCAAGCAGTTTTGCCAAATTACGATTGAGCTGTAGCTTATGCTCAAATAAATTGGTTAGTCTCTAAGGTGCCACAAGTACTCCTTTTCTTTTTGCAAATACAGACTAACACGGCTGTTACTCGGAAACATGTCCAAAGTGGAATCTAAAGATTCATGAGATAGTGTTGTCTAGTGGGCAGAGAAGGGGACTGGGAGCCATGATTTCATGACTCCGTTTGTGCCACTGTTTTGCTTTTTGATCTTGTGCAAATCACTTTCATTGCACCTCAGTTTAAACATCTGCAGTGAGAGTATAATTAATATGTGCCTAAAATGGTGGCATGAGGCTTAATTAATTAAAATGTATAAAGCATTCTGAGATAAGATGAAGGGCATGATATAAATATGTTATATAGAAATGTAATGGAATTTGTCTGGTTTAATCCTGTGGAGTCATACTAAAGGGTATGTAATTTCATCAGATTCTTCTTCATTTGTTGTGTTACTTCAAGATATTAAGACAGCAAGGAATCAGCAGACTGGGCTCTAGAAGGAGATAGGCCATTAATAGAAAATAACAGATTAAAATATTACACAGTACCACTAGGAAGTCTTTAAGTGGTACAACTTTTTTTAGTTATGTACCTTGTGAATCACATTTTTTAAAATGAATATATATGAAATAATACTGAAATATAGATGTATTTTTGTATATCATATTTTTTGTGATTTCTTATTGCATATATTAAAATTGCATAAATTTTAACTTGTATGATGTACGTTTTTCCAATGGTTATTGCAACACTAGTATTACTGTACAGACACTTTATCAATGCCTACAAACATGAGTCAAAGTAGAACCATATCGGGCAGTACATAGCTTTGGAACATTCTACTAATGATAACGAAAACTAGCTTATAAAAATTCAAACAGCATTTTATGAAACTATTATAAAGCTAGGAGCTTGGGAATTAGACAGAGTACCCACACAGTAGGAGAGTACAAATGAACACCTACGCAGATTGCTGCTATGAGAACTGAACAACCACCATACAATATAATAGAAAGAAACAAAATGAAGTGCCGATTGTAAGTGGTGCTTAACTTTATTAAGCCAAGAAAACACTATTACTGAAAGTCTATATCTGACAAAGGGAAATTACTTTGTTGTAATCATGTTCATGAGCTGTCTTGTGTAGTCAAAGGCCTGCCATTCATTTAAATTAAACTGTAGCCTTTAAAATGTTAATTAGATGTTACAGCCAGATGCAATATTGAAGAACCTTTAATTTATAAGTTTCAACCATCTTTCTTGAAACATTCCACATGTTTGTAACAGAACAACAGGCACGGATTTGTGACAACATCAAAAGACTAGCCTGCCATACATACTGCTTTTGTTGTCTTTGATTGCGTTGCTATATATATTAGTGAGTATGCACAGTAAATAACTCCTTGAAGGATATACTTCTAAGGCCTAAATTAAAAAAGACAATTTTCTTTTTTAGTTTCTTTTAAAATAGTTTCTTTTAAAAATAAATTTTATAAGACATAGTTCTTCCTCAATCCAAGCTGTTAGAAAAAATTAAGTAATGGATGCAATCTACTTTAGCAGCTTTCTGTCGCTATGCCTTTAACTGTACAAAATGCTTAGACTATTTCTAATTTACATGGACAAATTAGTTCAGTAGGACTAACTATAGTATAATGAAACTAACTGTTTATAAAAACAAAACTATTAAGCTGACAAAAGCATGCTCAAACAGCAATATGGATACTAGTGCAGAGTACAAATTGAACCCTTTCGCCCACCCAAGAATATAAATAAGAATATGACTTTTAAAAGAAAATGGTTATTTTTTTCTCCAAAGGCAATCTGCGTAAAGCTTAGAAGCTCAGGGGCAGGAAGGGGTCCCTGATTGGATGCGGGTCCACACTTATTTGTATGCTTTGCTCAGCCTTAGAAAGTTGTCTTGAAATTTTACCACAAATTCTGCTAATCCTGGCTTTGATTTTAGAGGCGCTGAGCTCCTGCAGTTTCCATTTACTTCAATAGGAGTGTGGGTGATCAGTATCTCTGAAAATCACACCCTCAACTGTACCATGATGACAATAATGGGGCAGAGGAGAAGATATTTTGACTTTCCTGAGGGAAATGAGTGAAATGAATTTTGCAAGGCTGACTTTACATTAATTAGAAATTTGAACTTATAACTGTTTTTATGCTTGATAGTTTACAAACTTCTGGAGTGAACCTCAAAGGCCCAGGGACGTATCTGTTATCTATCTGGTCCTTATTATTCTCTCAAAAATATAGCAAGGTGTAACTTAATATACATGCCAAAAATAGTGACATGGGCCCAGATTTTTAATAGTATTTAGGCATTGCTGATTTCTGCATTGCTAAACCTAACTGATTTAGGAGCTTAAATCTCATTTTTCAAAAATGAACCTAAAACTCATTGACAGTTGATGGGATTTAAGCTTCTAAATCTGTTAGGTGTTGCAATGCTGAGTGCCGCAATGCCTAAATACCTTTAAAAATCTGGATCATAGTGAAACTAAACCTCGTTAGCATACAGACCTTTTAGTTTCTGTTTTTCTTCATAATTACATAATTAGTTTAGCTGATTTTTGGCTGATCAATGTGCCAGCCATGTCTGCCACAATGCACCTCCCATGCTACTAGAGGTACTATATTAGGTACCTCTGCAGAAAACTGGAGCACAGGTGCTAAAGTGGAGAACCAGCAGTAGAGTCCTTAAGTACTAGACCAAAGGCTACTGAAGTCAATGGACTTTGGATCAGGCCCTAAGAGCATCTCAGAATGAAATGTGGTGATTTGTCGTGACTGACCACAACCCTAGTCTCTGTATTGTCAAATTAAAACTGAATTCGTTACTATAGGGTTCAGTTTAGAGATGGGTTCAAATCGCAAAGTTCAGATCCAGAACTCATTTCTCAGAAGCTTAGAAGTGTTGAGCGCTGGGGTTTTGGTTTGGCCAATAGAATAAATAAAATGGATAGAATTTTCAAAAGCACACAGTGTTTGCTTATCTTTGCTCCCACTGGCCTCCACTGTTGAGCACTTTTGAAAAAACCCATACTTCAGCATTGTAAAAATATCATGAGAATTTCCCAGGGTTAGGGGTCAGCTGTGAACTTTGGCTTCAATGGTTCTGTGCATGGGGGTTTTGGTTAGAACACATCTCCGCTTCTGTCTTCACTTATTCCACAGGGACAATTTGAGGATTAAGGTACTGTCTGACAGAGTTAGGCCTAAAGGGATTACATATAATTTGGTATATCGTGGCATCATTGGAAGGAGTCTTTATTTACTAAAAAAAATGGGAAGTAGATTGACCTACGCTGTGGAATTAAAAGTTTATTGTTCCCTTATATTTGCACATCATTTGTATGGGTCACGGGGCAGAAGTCATATGGTATTTCTTCTCTGTGTCTGACTGGCTGGGCTTAACCATTTAAATAAATGAATAAACCCATCTCCGTAGAAGCCATTTTCACTTCTATTTTAGTCAAACTCTCTGATCCAGCTCAAAAAATTGGAAAGAGAAATTTCCTCCAAATTTCTGTGACAGTTTGATTCTGGCAGCCAGATGCTTAGTAAGTACATTATAACTTGCACTAATCCCCAGTCTTGGTCTCTATCTGGCCATTATTTTATATTTAGGCTCAAATAATTATATTGCAGATTTGTAAGGGGGAAAAACAATCTCTGATATAAGCATTCTCTTTACAGTTGAAGTTTAGACTGGGTGTGTATTCCAAGCAGTTTCCAATTCACCCACATTTTTGAGAACTACTATTATTATTATTATATTTTGGGTCAGATAGCAATTCTAGCACATGTTTAGAAGAGCAAAGGTGTTATCCTGAGATCATAGTTTTGTTGTTGTCTCAGAATTCTTACCTATTCCCTTATCTGGGCCTTACAAATCTGTGTGGACATCTGAAACCTTTCAAACTTTTTAAGCAAAATCTAGGTAAAATATTTTTGTCAAAAACTGTCACAGGAACAAACATTTCCTGACCAGCAGTGACACTTACTCACCCTTCCTTACTCTCTTTCAAGTGGTTTGAATAGCAGCACTGCTTGTGGGGAACAGTGTTTTGGTGTGTTTTACGTCTGAGAGATGGGTTCAAGAGAAGAAGACTCAATGAGCCCTCCTCTTCCCAAACACACCAATGTAAGGACTAAGCACAATCTGCCTTTTAATGGGTAATAAAGTAACTCATCTAATCTACTTCAGGCATTTGTAGAGTGTCCATCACCATAGTATATAGCTAGTTTGCAGTCTTCCATGTCACTGAGAGCAACACTATTGTAGTCCTTTTCCTTTGAAGCCACCACAACTGACAGTTCCAATATGTGTGATGTTGTATACAGTTACAAGCAGTATTAGTCTGCTGCACTAAATTTAGTTCATGCATTTCAGGCAAATGTAATTATAGCACAAACTCCAATTTATTGTCACCCCCTCTACACCTCATGGTGGTGATTCCATAAAAACAGTGCAGATTTGTTCTTCAAACATTTGGGTGACTCTTGAATCTTATTATGCATAGTGTTTTTATTGTAAGTCTTATCTGTGAAAAAGAAGACAAGAAGGGTATAAAACAATATTTCTTTTGCTGTTCTCGTCTGAAAAAAGCGGAGACATTCAGAAATGTGTTTTTGCTTCCTTTTTTAGCTCACGATTTTGTAAGATGATAAAATATGTCAGTCGAAAGAAAACTAATTACTTGCTTAGTTGGAAAGTCCTCTCCCAATAAATGCTGTTATTGGTACATTTTGCCACAAACGAGTCAAGTATGTTTTTCTTCCTTTATTTATATAATATATGTATGATCTTTCATCCCCTCCCTCCACCGCGAAGGATCTTTCTTTGAAAAATTTATTTGGAGAACATAGAGTTCAGCAATATTTCCAGTACATGTTAGTTCTTGAATGCTGTCACTTCTATATAAAGCGAATATTGGCCTTTTAAAGGAGTCATATTTCAAGGATCAGGTGGGAAAGACAGAAGTGTTGGATGCACCTCATTGCACTGCTGTTCATCCTCAACACTTTGCACAATGTGAGAATGTTTAATAATTCCAGCCCAGCCTACAGATAAGAATCTCTGGTGTCACATCACAACTGACAGTGCTGGTGTGAGATTTGCAGTAAAACAATATTCCAGCTGTAGCTTTCATTTACAGAAATAAAACAGCAGAATGGAAAGGGGATGGGTTGGGGAGATAAACATTTTAGTCTTTTAGTAACATTTAGACAAATTATAATGGAGCTACTAAAAAGTGAATGTTAAAAAGTATGAAAGATTGAAAGCAATTTGATTGTAGAGCTCATGTTGTATTTTTCCAGATATTTTTAAAAAATTACCCAGTTAATGTTTAGCTTCCAAAGACATCCAATACAGGCGTATCACCAAACATAAATAAGCTCTTTCCCAAATAAAGTGTACGGCAACTGTGGGACAGGCGGCCCTATTTTTCTCCCATTAATCACTAGAAACTTCACACGCAGAGAGTCTCAAGGGACATTTCTGGCTGGGAAAAAGATCCTCCCTCCTCAGTTCTAATCAGTCCATCCCATCTGTAATGGCTTTAGAAAATTGTTAATGACATAAAGTGACAGTCGAAGGGCTTTTTGGTCTGTCAGTATAGAGTTTCTATGAGCTCTCTAACAAACCACTACATACTGGCCTCAAAGCTTCTGGAAAATGATCTGGATTATGGAAGAATAAATTTGATATGCTAACTATCACAACCAGGGACTGAAAAGAAAGGCTTCCTTAATGCCGTTCTTTCAGGCTGTAATGGGAAATACTAATATAAATCTGCCTTTGAGACAAACCACGTAAGAGTGCTGCTAATACTCAAAATTCAGGTCTGCATGGAAGAATGTGTAAAATATACAAGCCTCTGAATAAGAAGTTAAGAATAGGAACTTTAAACAAGCCTTTTGTGAGTCTACATTGCATTCTGAATGCAGCTGGAAGTCTAAAACCTCGTCCTACATTAAGAGCCAGTGTAGTAGCATTAAATTAAGTACTTGAATTTATGTATTTTAATGTGTATGTATACTTTTCAAATATAAACATGGCTCTAAACTCTGCAGTCTTTACTCAGGTAAAACTCTCTTCTTGCTTTTGGATAAGGACTGCTAGATGTGGCCCCATTAAGGTAAAAAATAAAAGGATTGATTACTTTTCATGATAAAAGTGGAAAAAAAACTTGCTCTTTGGATTGTAAAACATTATTTACTTCAATTATTTCACACCTGAGACAGGAGGATAATGCATAGTGAAAGTTAGAACTGCTGCAATTTTAAACATAATTCAAAACAGCACTAAAAGATCAAAAGGCACAATACCACTTCTGGTGTTACATAAACCTATAGGGCTAGATTCTGATCTCACTAATGGAGGAAAATCTGTTGATTTTACTGTATTTACACAGATTTACACCATTGCAAGTGAGAAGAATCTGGCCAACTGTGTCTGCCTTGATAAATACATGCATATCTGTGAATTTGAATCAGTTTGGAATAGATGGATAATAGGTATGTAAATGGAAATTTGCCAGATTTTTTAAAGGCTAATTTTATTCTTCTACAGCAAAACATTTTTTTCATGTTATTTTTCAATTTCCAGAAAATTCACTTCATTAGAGTGTCACAGACATTGACAATATAAAGACTGAAATACTCACATGTCTAAGTTGTTCTGGGGTAAATTGCTCTGGAGAAATACTACACTCTGATGTGTCTGAGAGCCAAAATATTTGGTTTAAACAATTACCTGGCAGTGTCCTGAGAAAGGACATAGGTGATTGGCCCTTTTTTCCTTGCTTGACAGAAAAGTTATGTCGTGATTGGGCATTCTCTTCCATAGGTAGTGATAATCGGTTACACAATGTCACATCTGATGTCAATGTGCCATGAGGTGACATGGCCCAAACCATGGCATGGCACTTGACAGTACAATACAGTTACTGGAAATCAAGAAGAGAGGTGTTAATGGGAATGGTAGATTACTCCCATAAATCTTGGCTAAGAAATATCTCCTTCATGTGATGGCAATCAGAGGATTAAACTGTGCCATTCAGACACTGCCTTGAGCAAAGGCAGTGCTGCTCTACAACAGCCCAGCAAAGGTCAAACAAAATGTCCAAGATTCCCTGTGGGTATAACACAAAACTGCCCCAAAGCTGAAATATTCAGCCACAGGAGAGCTACCTAGTGTAAGGCAATCTTCTAGTAACACAGAAAGCTAAGTTAGGGGGTAAGAGGTATCATCAGCCTGTGCAATCCATGCTGTATTGGCCTGTTGGTGCTGTTGGCAATGATCACAACTTAGAATTCCTCTCTGGCTGCTCTAGGTTGTGCCAGGGGACCTACCTAGCACAGACTGAGGAACCCCCATTGCAAGATGAGTTAAATGTTCTTCAGATGCAGCTCAGTATCTGGACCTGCATTGATTCTTCAGTTATTGTTATGGACATGTAATGATTTCATAATTGTACAGACTTCGTGATCATCAGCAAAGAAACCTCTCAGGACTTTCTTATCTAAAATTAAAGGGCACCTATCACTTGAACTACAGGAGATTCTTCATGAGGTGAAACAAATACTAGGGCTTATTTTTTTTGTAAGGTTTCTACTAGAGAGGAATATAATCAATAACCCCTGAGCAGCTGTGACATTCATCCAGCCACATACATACACACTTCATTAAATTACCATATTCTATAAATGATTATTCTCAGGGATCTAAAAGCATTAGTGTGCACTGTTCCTGACCCAAATGTGTACAGGATGGTAAAGGGGTTTTCACCTTCTTACATCATCACTCAATATATTAGATTGGTTTGAACAGAATTTTGCAACTTCCACTCATATTTTATAAAAATTGGTGCTTTTGCTCCAGTTTTTTCTATCCACCTTTACCACTGGACAGACACCCACTTTCAAAAGCAGCAATCATTGTTTGGGTTATGTACGTTAAGAATGAAAAACGTTGCTTTGCTTGAATACACAAATTGTTTCCCACCACGTCACACTTCCATGGGTGTGGGAAAGGCCCAAATCACAGCTGAATTATTGTGTTTCTGCTCTGCAGGGTGGGAGGCAGTCCTAATGACCTCCAATGAACTCTTCCTTGCCAAAGCTCAGATCCGGTACTCCATCCTCAGATTTCCTGACTTGTCAGCCACCTACAGCATGGTGGACCATGCTCTTCTTGAAATATTACTCTCCCTCAGCTTCTGTGATTCTGTTCTCTTCTGGTTTGCCTCCAACCTTTCTAATCACTCCTTTGGCAAGTGTTTTCAGAGAATCCTTTCCATCATCTCTTTCTCTGGAGATTCCACAGGGCTCTACCCTTGGTCACCTTCTCTTCTCCTTTTACAGCTTAACTCTGGGTAATCTCATATGCAAACACAAAGTGAACTACCAGCTCTATGCGGACAACTCAGATCTACCTTGCTACTCCAGATCTCTCTCAACAAAAATCTTGGCCTGTCTGTCTGACATCTCCTCATGGATGTCTAGTCATCAGATCAAGCTTGATATGGCTAAAACCAAGCTAATATTCCCCTCCCAACCACTCCCTTTCTTGATCATAGTGGATGATACCACCACCCTGCCTGCCACTCAGGCCTATAATCAATTCAGACCTCTGTCTGGGTCCTGTCTTAATCTTGCAGATTCTGATTGCATATCGTCTCTGGGACTATTTTTATCCAGCCACGCAGTTAAAACTCTTGTCCAGGATCTCATTTCTCACCTTGATTTGTGCAACATTCTTTTCTCTAGCCTCAAGAAATGCAATCTTGCCCCTCTCAGATCTATTCATAATGCTGATGTAATGCTCATTCTCCAAGTCCATCACTTCAGCCATGTCACCCCTCTCTTTGCATCCTTCCATAGGTTCCCCCTTTTTCTATCACATCAAATATCAGCTGCTTCACTTCACTTCACTTCACTTTTGAGGCCTTTCACAATCTATTCCCCAGCATTCCCCTATAATCTTTCATTTGCTAATAGAATATTGACTCCTGCCTCCAATCAACCCACTATGCCAGCCTTCATTGCCCACTTGTTAAATATTCAAACAAGAATCTTCATGCTTTCTCCTGTGCTGCCCCTCCCGGTTGAGAGATGCTCCCTGTAAACATCTGCAAAGTTACCTCATAATCGTCCTTCAAATCTGTCCTTAAAAATTCTTTGCCATGATGCCTATAAAAAAACTTGACAATAGTTAGGCTTCTAGTTTGCTGAGACTGCAGCCTAGCTTGCTGACTAATATTGTCTCATTGTTTTCTTGTACTTGCCCATCTGTGGGGATCCATCTGTTTTCTCTAGCTTTATAGATTGTAAGCTCTCTGCGGCAGGGATCATCTTTTTGTTCTGTTTGTACAGCACCTAGCACAATGGGGACCTGGTCCATGACTAGGGCTCCTAGGTGCTATGGTAATACAAATACTAGATAACAACAACATATAGGGGGATTATGGAACCTCTTTCATGTTGTATAGTTTGGCTCATGAGGTCTCAATTGGAAGAGGAGTCTGGAGTGGGGCTTGTTTGAAGGCTGGTGGGGAATGGCAGGGACATGACCAATGATCTTGTGATCTATACATACCCATTGGTCACAAGTTATATGCAAAGGTGAGGGTGTGGGGTTCAGTGGGCTATGGCCACTACTGCAGTCCACAGACTCTTAATAGCTATAGCCTCGCTGCACAAATACTCCACATCTGCCCAACAGAGTAAAAGTAATCTTTTAATTCCCCATTCAAAGCCCTTTCACTGAGGCTTGGTCTACACTAGAAAATTAGGTCAATTTAACTACATCAGTAAGGGGTGTGGAAAAATCCACATCCTTGACTGGTGTTATTAAAATGACCTAAGTCCCTGTGTTGTAGATAGTGCTAGGTTGATGGAAGAATGCTTCCATATACCTACCTACTGTCTTTCAGGAAGGTGGATTACCTATGCCGGTATACGTAGTGTCTACATTGAAGCACTATTACGGCATAACTGATGCAGCTCAGCTGTGCTGCTGTAGCATTTTAAGTGTAGACAAGCCCTGACACACTGGATTGAGCACCAGCATCGCACACTTAGGGCATGGCTACACTTGCAGATGTAGAGCGCTTTGAGCCTTCTGAGAGCGCAGCAGGGAAAACTCTGCAGTCTGTCCACACTGACAGCTGCAAGTGCACTGGCATGGCTACATTTGTGGCACTTGCAGTGGCATTGGGAGCAGTGCATTATGGGCAGCTATCCTACAGAGCACCTCTTCCCATTCTGGTGCTGTGGCTTGTGGGAAAGGGGCGGAGTTTGTGGGGCATTCTGGGTCCTGTCCCAATGCCCCGTGATGCATCAGTTCGCATCCCAGCAATCCCTATGCTTTCGTCTACATTTAGCACCATCTTTCAACTTTTTTTGTACTGTGTGCTCTGTCTTCCCTTTCAGTCTGTGGGAATGGAGCCGAACTGCTGAGGAATATGCTGACGAGTCTCGCCAACATGTCACTTTTGGCAGTCGAGTTACTCCTTAAGATCCAAACTGACAGTGAAGGCTCCGATGATGATATCGACTCGAGTAACACATATGACACGAGATTGCTTGTGGCATTCATGGACATGCTCACCACCATGGAATGCCACTTTTGGGCTCGGGAAACAGGCACTGAGCGGTGGGAATCACATAGTCATGCAAGTCTGGGATGATGAGCAGTGGCTGCAGAACTTTCGGATGAGAAAAGCCACTTTTATGGGACTGCGTGATGAGCTCACCCCCACCCTGCGGCACAAGGACATGAGATTGAGAGCTGCCCTGTCTGAGAAGCGGGTGGCTATTGCAATCTGGAAGCTGGCAACTCCAGACAGCTACCAATAGGTAACTAACCAGTTTGGAGTGGGAAAGTTGACCATTGGAATCATGTTGATGCAAGTTTGCATGGCCATTAATCACATCCTGCTCAGAAGAACCGTGACTCTGGGTAACGTACCTGACATTGTGGCTGGTTTTGCACAAATGGGCTTCCTTAACTGCGGAGGGCCGATAGATGGGATGCATATTCCAATTCTGGCGCCAGCCCACCTAGCCTCCGAGTACATTAATCGGAAGGGGTATATCTGTATGGTTCTTCAGGCGCTGGTGGATCACCGTGGGCGTTTCATTGACATTAATGCAGGCTGGCCCAGAAAGGTGCATCATGCATGCGTCTTTCGGAACACTGGCCTGTTCAGGAAGCTGCAAGCCGGGACTTTTTTTCCCAGTCCAGAAGATCACCGTAGGAGAAGTCGAAATGTCCATTGTGATCCTTGGAGACCCCGCTTACCCTTTAATGCTGTGGCTCAT
Source organism: Lepidochelys kempii (assembly GCF_965140285.1). Classification (NCBI taxonomy): domain Eukaryota; kingdom Metazoa; phylum Chordata; order Testudines; family Cheloniidae; genus Lepidochelys; species Lepidochelys kempii. Next base: position 82,879,312 of record NC_136385.1, on the reverse strand, counting down.
GAAACCCTACACGGGGAGCCTTGACAGCAGCAAGGAGCAGTTCAACAACAGGCTGAGCTGGTGCAGAATGACTGTGGAGGGTACTTTTGGCCATTTAAGGGGCCGCTGGCACTCTCTGTATGGGAAGCTGGACCTGGCCGTTGACAACATCCCCGCAGTTACATCTGCGTGCTGTACCTTCCATAACATTTGTGAAGGGAAGGGTGAACGATTCACTCAGGCATGGAACTCAGAGGTTAAATACCTGGAGGCTGAATTTGAACAGGGCTGCAAGGATGAGGGATGCCTTGAGGGAGCAATTTGAGGCTGAAATCCACCAGTAACGTCTGGTGCCCTGCACGGGAGTGAAGTGCAGTGGTTCCAATGTTAGTAGGAATCTGTGTTTGCTACGCTGATTTGCAGTGCCTGTTTCTTTCCTGGGCTAAGGTATCTTTTATTTTATGCAATAATAAAGAATGTTTTCAAAGCCAAAAAATCCATTTATTGAAAAGAAACACAACTGCTTGGGAAACAGAAAGGGCAAGGGGGTGGAGTTGGGAACAGTCAATCACAAATTTGCGTATGTCCTGTTACCTTACTCAGCCTTCCTCTCTGGAGTGCTGTGCAATGAGTGCTGCATTTCAGGATGGCTATACTGTATGGTGATGGAGGTTGAGTGCAGTGGGTAAGGGTCGTAGTCTTTAGGGCTGGGTGGTGAAGTTATAGGTGTTGGAGGCAGCTGGTGGCAATAGGAATCCGGATGCTGCAGAAAGTGGGTTGGAGGTGACATGGGGGCACAAGGGAAAGAGTTTTGGGACAAGGGCTGCAGGGGGGGGCAGGCGCAGTAATGCTCCCCCTGCATGGCTACGAGCGCCTGGATTGAGTCCACTTAGCGCTCCATGATGCTTATCAGCCGATCCGTGCTTTGCTGCCGGAGCTCTTTGCTTTTGTGCTGGCGCACCTCATTTTCCCTTCACTCCTGCACTTTTAGATTCTCATTAAGGTACTGCTGCATGACTTTATGCAGAATGTCTTCTTTGCTTCTACGTGGCCTCTTCCTAATTCTTTGGAGTCTTTCGACCGGTGATAACATGGACGGCTGAGATCTTAAGGTTGCATCTGTAAAGGCAAAATGCAACACTTAACAGAGGCAGCATTGTTCACACCAGACAGAGCAATGATTCCCCCATACTTTAAGGGCAAGCACAGTCTGCACAATAGCATAATTTGCCCTTCCCAAAGTGAGCGCACATAACCCACAGGAGTCCCAAAATGGACTGACTGTTTCACGGACGTTCTGTCCTCTGGGTTTCTGTGCCTTGGGGAGAGCCAACAGCTGCAGGTGGCCCCTATACTGAACACTCTCCCCACATTTTCCACAGGAGTTCATTCTGGAAGATAGCTCGCTGCTGGGAAGCAAGGGAGGGTCTTCTATTACAATCGGCTTCTGCCCTGGCCAATATGCAGCTTGCCTGTGTGCAGCAATGGTCCGCCTGCCCCTCACGGCACAGTGGTGCGGACATGTTAGCCTGACTGGGACAAGGACCACAGTGGCTCTCCCAAGAAACCTGTGCAAGAGCATTGCCCAACTTCTGGATGAGACCTTTGAAGAGATCACTGCGGCCAATTACCGCGATGTGAGAGAGCACATCAACACCAGTGCATGCAGCCCTAACCCTCCTCACCCCAAGAGCCCGCACCGAATAACTTCCTTCCCAAAATAAAAGCTGCTTACCAGGAACCTCCTCTGGTGTTTGTCCTTCCTCAAGCATCAGCAGCCACGACTGGCTACCTTCCTCCTGGCTTGAGAACAGCTCCTGGCTGCATGCATCTAGGGATTCCGGGGTGTCTTCCCCCTCCTCAGCACCCTTGCTCCGCTTTCCTCTTCCTCTCCCTGCCTCGTTGAACTGGGGTCTGAACTGTCCATGGTGGTCCTCTGAGTGGAGGTGGGGTCGCCCCCAAGAATCGCGTCGAGCTCTTTGTAGAAACGGCAAGTCACGGGGGCACCACTGGAGCAGCTATTTGCCTCGCGGGCTTTGTGGTAGGCATTCCACAGCTCCTTCATTTTAACCCTGCACTGCTGTGCATCCCGGTCTTGGCCCATTTCCATCATGTCCCTTGATATCTGCCTGAAGGTATCATAATTCCTATGGCTGGAGCCCAGCTGGGACTAGACAGCTTCCTCCCCCCAAACACTGATGAGGTCCAGCATGTTGCCATTGCTCCAAACTGGTGACCACCTGGCGCGTGGAGGCATGGTCACCTGGAAAGATTTGCTGAGAGCACTCCACGCCTGGCTGAGCAAACAGGAAGGGGATTTTCAAAATTCCCAGAGAATTTAAAGGGCAGGTCTGACGGTTGATCATCTGAGGGCAGGGCAGTAGAGTTCAAAGTGATGACCAGAGTGGTTAGAACAGGAATTGTGGGACACTTCTGGAGGGCAATCAGAGTGCATTAACAGATCAGGGCATCCACACTGACACTGCAGAACTTCAGCGGGGGGGGGGAATCAAACGTTATTCTACTCGCCGAGGTGGAGTATTAGGAGTGCTCTAGCCACAGAGTCCAGGCGCTCTAGGTGCCTTGCCAGTGAGGATGGGTCATGAGTTAGGGCACCCGGGGCCACTTTAATATGCAAGTGTAGCCATGCCCTTAGGGCTTGTCATCTCTAGGGGAAAAAGGTATGTTTTTATGTGTCTAGCATATTAATCAATTAATTAATTAGCTAATATGTGTTAATTTAATATGTGTAAAAATACCAGTAGGCAAGATGTAGTTTTAACATGCTGCCTGGTCTAGGTAAACTCTGGTCTCCCCACTAGGGATTACCTTTACCAGTTTACATCTTGTAAAACTATACTTGCTTTATCTACACTAGGATTTTAACCCATGTTAAAATAACATGTTAGTTAACACGTTACAAATCACATTGTTTTTCCTAGATTAGACATGACCTATATCAGGAAAGTAAAAATTAATATGATGCCACAACATACAATGACAAAACAGGGCCACAGACTTCTAAACATTGCTATGTCATTGCTGGCTAGTTGTTGGCCCTACCTTCCTGTTACATAAACTTCAAGAAGGCCTTCAGCTTTGCCTATCAGAATTCATTTCAGTGACCCTCTGATAAATTCACAACTTCTCTTGGTAAGACTCCCCTTTGTATAACTCTCCAATGGCCTTTCTTCTATGTAGACTTTCAAGGGGCTCAGATTTTTGCCTTCTCTGTGTGACCTTTCAAGAAGGCTACGGTTTCCTTATGTTCCACATGACCATCTATCAGCCTCATAAACTCCCTTCACTTTATGTACCCTTTTAATAGTCCCATAGTGCTCTCCTTCTCTGTGACATCTTTGATTTCCTTCTTCACCACTATGCTTTACAGACCACATAATCTCAATCAGGCTTCTATTGTGGGACCTAAAAGTCCTGGAAGCCTCTCTACTAATTATCCCACCTAGTACTTGTTCATTTTTTTTAAATGATGCACAAATGCAGAGTCCAAATTAGCAACCTAGAAATTGTTTGAGAATCAAGTACATAATCTGTATAACCTAGAAACAATACAAAGGCGGGGAATGAAGTAGCAGCATGTGGGCTAGAAATAGAAGAGAGGAGTTCCCTTAAGTATGTGCTAAAATAGAAAAGAAAAAGCTAGCAGCCACACTGAAAATATTAGGCTTTCTTCATTAATGATCAGTGGAGAAAAGCTTATGCTCAAATAAATTTGTTAGTCTCTAAGGTGCCACAGGTACTCCTCATTCTTTTTACTGAAACAGACTAACACGGCTACCACTCTGAAACTTTTCCCTAACATACCATTTCTGAAACTTCATATTCCTCTGCCCCATCAAGAATCTATCAGTCAGCAAGACTGGGAAGTGAGAGCCCCAGCGAATCAAGACTGAACCAAAGTAGTGAGATATAACAAATAAGGAGTTATAACATTCTCAGTAAATTCTGGTTCTTAGGGTAGAATAGGGATTATTTAAGAAAAATGTTGTTGCTTTATTTGTGCTGCATTCTCTCTCTCCCTTCAAAGATCCCACAATGTCTGCAAGAAAACCTGCCAACAAGAAGACAGCTGCTCCCCTTTCTAAAAGTTCATGTAAGTATAATATTAAGGAAGAAAATTCTTTCATTTTAACAATTATTTTAATCAGACATTTTGCTTATTATTCACCTATTTTTCTCTACCCTAGAAGGTGAACTGGGCAGCAAGCCTGGAGGCAAGACACCCTGCCAGCAATCCTACAAAGACATAACTAAACTAGTGAGCCATAATGAAAATAGTACCACAGAAAGTTCTCTGGTTATTGCCACCTGTACTCCACTGAAACTGCTGTCACTGAGGTCCCAAATGACTTTTTCCTGGCCAAATGCCAGGACCTCTACTCCATTTTCATCCTCAGTCTCAGTCTTAAAATCTTGTCTGCCATTGGCTCTTGAGACTTCATCCTGTCATGGGTCTCCTCCTCCGTTTCCGATTGTTCTTTCAGACTGCTTTCCTGTAAAGTAGCACTCACCTCTTTGGTGCAGTGTTTCTGGTCTTTTTTGGTCCCTGACATGCTCTGCAGGCTCACCATGAGGAGTCTTCAGTAACCTGGCCCTCTGGCCAAGTCACAAAGTCCAAATGAACATCTTCCAGGGTATTAAATAACCCAATAAATTAACAGTCTATTTGTCCTCACTAGGGTCTTCAGCACTGGCTCTGGGTGCTTTAAATTCAGCTCTTTTATGGGCTCCCAAATAAACCCTGTCAGAATTCAAACCACCAGCATGTTATCCTCCTAAATTCCTCCTCAAAACCTACTTTAATCATACATTTTGCTTATTATTCACCCTATTTCTATCATAGAAAGTCAACTAGTCAGCAAGCCTGGAGGCAAAACACCCAGCCAGCAATCCAACCAAGACATAACTAAACTAGTGAGCCATAACAATCAAAGTATGTCCATATGGAATTGGATAGGCATGTGGTGAGCTGAGACCTCAATTTCAGTAAATTTTGTTAAGAAGTCCTTCCACTTTCTGCCATCCTATTGTTTTTCGTGTCAACTTATTTTGTCCCGTCTGAAACCTAGACTAAGTTATCAGGGGAAGGGAATATCTTACAATTTTCGCTTACAGCACCTACTAGAGTGGTACAATGATTGAAGTTTCAAGTACAACTATAATACAAATAATAAAAGAAATTGAAACAAGTCAGTTAGCTTCGTTTTCTAGTTTTAGAATGCAGCTAACACCTTTTATTCCATGTTGCTAGAAAGGTACTGAAGCTACTATGCCAGATCCTCAATCCTGCTGAGGTTCCTTGATTCTACCAGAGTAGCACATGAGAACCTAAAACCTGACTTATGGGCAGCTGAGAATTCACAGCTTTATGTCACACACTTCTTTTTCTCCCTCTACTACAGTAGGGAGCATTTTGGAAGGAGGGATTGTAGGTATGTCAGTCAAAGGTGATCCTGGTCTGGCAAATTGGTCCTTGGAATATAGTTCAATCATCCCTGTGACTATTGTAACTTGTACCAAGGAACAGTTCAGCCACTGGCTGGCCCCCAGAACAGGGAAGGTGGAAAGGCAGCATAGAGGCACCTTTGCATCTGCCTGTGAAGAGGGCCAAAACAAGCCCTATATATCAGTTAGATCCCACTAACCGAGGAGGTAGGTGATGCATAGACTTTGTGCTGACTCTCTGCAGAGGGGTATATTTCATCTTCTATATTCTTATGAGGTATTTTATGGTTACCTACTCAGACCTCTCAAGGTGAAGCTCAAGAAACTCAGGAGATGTTAGCATTTTTCCTGCTTTCTGTGTGACAGTGACAGTGACAGTTCCTCTTAATTTCATCTGCTTTCTGAGCTCTAAGAGCCAAAAAATTCTGTGGGAGGCAGAATGATGTCATTTAGTCATAGCATAATTTTTCAGCTGCTAGAACAAGACATATTGTGGCATATTCTTCACTACTTTTTAAAAGTGGTGAAATATAAACTTAAGGTGATATCAGTTTTATTTTTACACATGAGGGGGCTATACGCTGCCTTTTGCAGTGCTTGGAGATAAATAGCAGGTTTAAAGTGACATCATTCCTCCTCCAGCAAATATTTTTGCTCTGAAATCTAAGGATAGGAAATTACCCCAACCCAGTAATGATATTCACTGTTTGCAATTATCATAATAGCTAAACTCAAAGGTGAAATTAAAATATGATTTTATGTTGTTATTGATATTGGAAACTTTGTACAAGCTAAATACCATCTTGGAGAGACTGTCCGTAGGAAAAAAATGAGCTGTTTTAAGTACAGGGTATCAATGCTAGTGATTTAAAAATAAAATGTAAGCAGAATGACTAAAATCACTCCCCTTGAGAGTAAACAGATTTAGAACTAGTAATCATCACAGAGGTCACAATAAACAGAACAAACGGCTGCATCACTAGCTGTGCATGTTAGAGCTCGGGAGAGAACAAAACCTGTGTCTCTCTCTAGTCAGGTCTTCCCAAGAAAAAATACATATTGAAAAATATGGAGCAGCAGTTGGCTCGCTCGCTCTCTCTCTCTCTCTCTCTCTCTCTCTCTCTCTCTCTCTCTCTCTCTCAATAAAGTCTTTCATTTTATTTTGTTGCATTTAGCCCAGAGTGTAATGAACTTAGGTCTTGTTTCTGTAGACAACATTAAAGAAAAGCTTAGGAAGTTAGCTAAAAGCGTGTATACAATAAAGCAGGGATCATTACAGATTTTTCTTTTAAAACTCTAATGAGGAATTTATACTGTGGAGCAAACTTTGAAAAAATCCCAGTTAATAAATATTTATTTATGTGGCTCATAGCTTTTCCCATGCTAATATTGAAGATATTTATGTTTGAGTGAATTTCTCCCTGTAATAGGGAATACTGGCCCTTTAAGTCTAGAGGAAACCAGAAGACCCCATTCCAAGAACACTGGAATGGACAAAAGTGCAGGAAAAGGCCCAAGTTGGAAGAGAGGAAGCAGTTCAGGGAATTAATAGTTGGATGGGAAAAACCCAGGACACTGTCTCTTTTAAGAGCCCAGGATCAGAAGCCCTCTAGTGTAGGGAGGGGCGGGTCTACTATCTCTTTCAGCCAATTGTGAGGAGCCCTCCAAAGGAGAGCAGTACATATACTGCCTTCTCCCTCAGAACAGGAGAAGGAAGCCAGAAGACTGAGCTCCAGATAGAAAGGGGTGGGAGTGGTGGTTCTGTGCGGAATAGACTGAGATAACAGAATTGCTCCATATCTGGTATAAGAGTCAGAGCTGAGTATAAATATTTGGACTTTATTTGTGGGGCTTTAAAAAGAACTGTTTCAATTATTAAACTGGCCCAATGGGAGAGGAGGGAGCAGGCACAAGAGAGACTGGGGAAAGGGGTCCCAAAGGACCCTGAAGAAGGAAAATAAAGGCAGGGCACAGTGGGACCACGTCTGGCTATGGGGAGGTGCTCAGGAGATGACTACCTTGATAGCTACCCTCTCTCTGAACTCAGCTTCCTTTCTGGCTTGAAACAGAAGTGATTTAAACCCTTTTGTTTCCAATATTGCAGTACAGATTCTATGGGAATGATTGTGATGTTTCAAATTTAACTCTGTTATTTCCTGCCCTAATCAGGAGGATTGGTTTTGCTGAGGATGACAGACAGACTAACCCAGGTGAATTGACCAGTCAGACCACTTGAAGAGATGGGATGGGTGATCATGCAACTAGGTCACCTTGGCAACAGGGTAGATGTAATATGATGAACCATGCAGGCTGGCCACTCTTTTGTCTGTGTAAGGTTGACTTGTATTTTTGGATCACTGTAGGATCAAACTGGAGGAGAGAATGGGCAGGGAGGAAAAAAGTCCTTTCCCCCTAGGCAATGCAGATTTTGTTTTTCATCTGAATTCTTTTGGGTTAAAGTCAACTTGTGTTTCATAATGCTTCCAGGTGCACTGGCAATGGGACAAGGGAGTGATCACTTGTCATTTTTGCTGCCCCTTTAGAAAAGGTGTATTGAAGCAAGTTCTCCATCTGGCAAAGCACTCTTGATGCAAACTACTGGGCCACACCCCACCTCACTTAGAGATGCCATTTGTGGGGCATTGTATGCTTCTGGCAGGACCATATGAACTGGAACCATAAACTCACTGAACATTAAATCTCACCAAATGAGGGTAAATCCATCCTCATCATCGTATCCACTCATTATACTCCACATCTGAACATAGCCATTATATGAACAACATAACCTCATATCTCAATGTCTGTACTTTGACCCATTAACCTTTTACCCTCAATCGGGGATATTGCAGATTATGTATTCTTTACACCATCCGATCTTAAACCGAATTTTGCACCCCTTGATAATCTGTACCTTATTCCCTGATAACGAGAAAATTCTATGCTTAAACTCTGTGCCATATGTTTTTTATTTTAACATCATCTTAATAAAATTATTAAATGTGTTCTTCCCTTGCAGACAGCCACACCTCTATTGACTACTACAACAAAATCAGCCAAGTGGGCGGACGTTCCCTGTGCCTTCTCCCCGCTTCAAGGCACCCGCACTGCAACACCTAAATTTTGGAACTTAATTTCTTGATGACATAGCATCATAGAAGTGTAGGACTGGAAATCATGGCATTAGACCCTTAGGAGAGCCCCGGTTTGGAAACAGAGCTCTGCCAATACGTTTTCAATAATTATACAAATTTCATTTTGTTCTGTTTGTATTAGTAGTATAATTCCAAAGCAAACAGCCGTGCTCTTTGGCCGTTAGAGCTGAGGTATTTTCCACTCAGAAATTGCATCATAAAAATAACTCACCTGCAACTGTCAGTTATCAACAAATGAGTTAAAAATCTGACATAAATGACTGGCAAATGTCCCTATAATTCTCAAGCAAGGTAAAAGAGAAGGGAAGACCAATTGGTTTCACATTATCCTGATCTATTAGCTCTTTTTTAACATTAAGGACTCAAACTCAACATCTGCATATAGAAGTATAATATATTTGTGATGCCATATTCCCTAGCCATTAGCTAAGTGATAGCACTACTGGATTACTCTCAAGGTTTCACATATTTGAACTAATGATGGTTCCAAACTAAACCCCAATCCTGAACTTTGGGTGTTTTAGAAATCAGAATTTGGATGCAAATAGCTCCTATCCTTTTGATGCACCGAATACATCTGAACTCCCAGGTTTTCAAAATATGGATTTAGGGGATAGATTCTCAAAAGTACAAATGAGAGCTAGATTCCTAACTCCCAGGCACCTCACTGTTATTTGTGCCTTTGAAAATCCACCCTGAATCTCATTTTGTGGCATTAGCTGCTTTCTAGATAGAATCATGCTTCCAATACAAAGATCCTTTTTTTAATATAGTTTAAACACAACATTAACATTTTGATATTTATTGAAGTTGTTAGTGTTCTTCAGAGTTCTGGAATTATTACCTGTGGATTACATTTTTCTCTTCAATAAATAGCAGCACACAGACTATATTCTATGTGGGCAAACTGTACCCACTAACCTTTTAACACTTGTACAAAAACTGATCATTATTAGGTAATGAAAGAGTGTATGAGAAAGTAGTAGATTATTTATGATAGAAACAAAATGAAACTAATGGGACAAGATTTGAAAGCTGTGATGCATGAAAGGTACTATAGAGGCAGCTTTGGCACCATGACAAACAAAGATAAAGACTCAGTGGGAAGCAACAGTGTGAACATGACTATGAAGATGAAAGAATAGATTTACTGAATGAATCCTTGCCATCTGGTGTTTATTTAATACACAATGAAGGTCAAATGGCTACTGATCCTTTCTTCTATAGTCCAGTGACTACAGGAATGGGAGAATCAATGGATTTATCAATATGTCTGGAAATGTTTCACCATATGATCTGATTGAGTTGATATTATTGGAGCAACATGCTCATTACGATTTCAGATGTGGTTAGGACTATGAACATTTTTCCTAAGCTATGGGACTGTACCTTTGTGAATCAAACAAAATGATCACTGATTCCATCAAAATTCACTTTAGCATCTAAAGGCACTAGTAATTAGAGAAATGTATCTTATTGCTAACATTTAACTGTTTGCAAAAGGGTTGCATATTTTACATATTAGAAATTAAGTTGGCTTGTGCTAAGCTGTGTGATTTTTTTTTCTCTTCTTTGGGTTGTTCCCTTCTTTCCTCTACAGTAGATCGATTAAACACTTATTTTATGTAATTATACCACTGGGATATATCAACTTTTGATGAAATATGTTTATTAGGAATTATATGTAAACAGCATAAGCTATGAATAAATCTTAAATATATTTAACAGTATTATTTTACATAACATTCTGTCTCCTTGCAGGTTCTCTCGGTTGTGTACTTTCATATACGCACTAGTCTGTAATACACCTGATGTTATAAAATTTGCCCATATACTATATCACAGTTGAACTTTCAGGTTGGAGGAGTTTGCTTAGCTCCTCTATTAATACTTAAATAAAAGTCATAGCTTTCATCAGTTTTATTGTCATTGTTCTTTTCAGCTTGTCAAAGAACAGGGAGGAGAAAGGACATAAACAAGAGCCAGTGAAAGGGATACCAAAATACTCATATTAACTTCCAAATAGAAAACCCAACTAAGAATTAAGGCCATATATAATACATCGTTTCATTGTCTCATGCATATGGTATCTAGTGGTTGGTGCAAAAGTCTGGAAGTCAAAACTCCTGGGTTCTTGTCTCAGCTCTGTCACTCATTTGCTGTGTGATCTTGGATAAATCATTTAACCCCTCCATTTATCCACCTTTAAAATGGGCATAATGCTAATTAGCTACTTCAGGGAAGGAAGCAAGGTTTAATTAAAATTTTATATTGCACTTTGAGATTCCTAGATAAAATATGTTACTATATTACCCTACCAGTGGTCTCATTTCTAGTCACCTACAAGACCCAAGGGTCAAAGAAATCAAAGTTTGTATTAGAGGAAACAATTATTTTGGATTTACACAACAAAAGTGTAGATTCTATTCAAATTCTTTTTGTTTGCTTATGTGAACATGTCCTTTTGGAACCAATTGATCTTCTTCAGAACTAACCAAAGGCACATAATATGTGCTATTCTGCTCTTCAGACTTCAGGGATCAAATTCTGCTCTCACTTTTACTTGTGCAGCTAAATGAATGGCCATAGCTGAGGGCAGAATTTGGCCCAAGAAATATAAGGCTGAAAACTAGTGCAGCAGAAGGATATTGCATGTATAGCGATTATATAGAAAGGCTAGAAATTTCGAACATAGTCCTGCCCTTTCATGGTGAAACTCCCATTGAAATCAATAGGTTGAAATTACCTGGCTTTCTGGCAACAGAGAGCATGTTGGATTGGGACCACAGTCATGGCACTTCTTTATTAATATGATCATGTCTGGCATAACATAAATCTGTCTCGGTGGAATTTACATTCATAATATTCTATGGGCCCTATAACAAGGCAAACAAGAGTGAGGCTGCAAAACAGATTTAAATGGGGTGCCATCTGTCAGCCAATTGTGAAATATCATGCAAATTCATGCATTTTAGAAGATTTTAGGCAAACAAACCTTAACAACAAATAACAATTCCATCTTTCTCTTGTGCTTTTTCTCATTCTCCCCCAGCTATCAGCCCACCCCATCTATCTTTGGTTTCCAGTTGATTGTCTGCTGCCGCCAGTCACATCAATCCATCCAGCTCTTGTCCCTCATTTCTCCTCTTCCCCTACTATGCACACAAGCCTTGCCAAGAAATTATTTACCCTAATGAGTCCTTTGTTCCCTCAGAAGATGATTCCCGTCCCCTGTTTACTGCCCAGCCAATCCATTTTCTGCCCTCCTGTGTTGTGCTTGACTTTGCATCTGTCCATCTTTACCTACGTTAGTCTATCTTCTGACTTCTCAGCACTATCAATGTGCTGTCTTACCCTAACTCATCAATACACTGATGGCTCCAAGCAAAAAATCCTCTGTACATACCCCCACAGTCCCTGACTCAAATCTCTGCTACCACCCTTCATTTTCTTCCCAGCCTCCCCAGTGACTTGTCTTGTCTCCAAGGCCTCCTCTGCCAAATCAAGACTACTAGCCAATATTCCACCCCACACACCAAACCAAACTCTGAGACACCCACCCAGACAATTGATCTTCCTATAAGCATGCCCCCATCCACACATTGGACAGATAATCTGACTCTTCCTGGATTCAACTATTCCACTGATCCTTTGGTTCCTCCCCCCAACTCTTGCAAATTGATCCTCTTTTCCCTCTAATCCCACAGTTAAAATCCTGTGCTCCCTTCTCCAGCAGCACAACGGGTCCTGTGTCCACCCATTACATTCCTCTGAGCAAAACTGATCCCATATCCGCTCCCACTTACCTTGCATGAGTCTTTTTCTCTCTGCGCCACAGGAAGGTCTCAGGCTCATTAGCCATCTCCCTTCTCCCGGTGGGCTAAGTCTTCCCCTGCCTAGGACCTGCAAATGGAGTTACCTAACCTGCTTCCCATTCAGAGTGCCTAGGGTGTTCGCTATCTAGCAACAAGAGTAGCTGTTTCTCCTCCTCCTCTGCCCTCGTGGTGAGATGGCAAGAGGACGGGGGTAGACACTGAGCAATTGCAGCTCACCATGCTCCCGCCTCACACACAGGAGGTGGCAAGGAAGGAGTGGCACTGCCTCCCCTACCAATGGGCGAGTTCATAACATGGGAATGATTAATTAGACACAAAGCAAGATGACAAAGTACCAGGGTCTGTAAGACCAGGTTGAACACTGCAGTGCTAAGTGCAAAGGACTCAGAGCCCATGAGATTATCATGAGTGTTCTACAGTGCCAAGGCAAATTACCAAGGCCAGTCCATGTATCATCCACTCATACTTTGACATCACATTGAATAAAACCAAGAACAAATTATTTAAAAAAGGGCAAAATCAGGCCAGAACTCCGAATCCCTTTGTCTATTCCTCCTCTATCCCCTAATTGTATACCATTTACTCATTAAGCTGAAAAGGTAAAGTTTACCTCTCCTTGTGGCTATGGGATGCAGCCCAAAAACCAAACTCGGTTGCCAATGGCAGGTAGGTGACATTTTCTGTTGTTATGTTTGCCCTGATGCTTTGGGTTGCTGCTGCTAAGTTTTTCTATGTTTATGCAAGTATTATGAAGATGAAGTATTCATCTGCAGCTCTGATTAAGAAAGTTGCATGAATGCTCCAGGGTTGAGTTTATATTGCTTTCACAAACAAGGGTCATCTGAGGGTTTGGTCCATGTGGAGGTTCCGGTCCTGTGAGTACAATGCTATATGAAATTCACACACACAATCACTTCATAGCCTCTAAACCCCTATTAAACATTTTAAAGTGCCTGAACCTCTTTCAGTATCCTGAGGTAACTGGCCCCCTTCAAGAAGTGCAGGCTGGCTGCTCCTCCATCTCCTGGTGTTGAGGGGTGATTAAGGACACCATATTTCCCTGGCAACATCAGTAGTCAGCACAGCATCCTTGAGACCTAGAGGTGATGAGACACACAGAGGATTCAATGAGGAAGGAGTGGGAAGTTTGGATTACATTATCAGCCTCTTACAGTACAACTGCCCAGGAAAGTGGAACTTTCATGAACCTGGGCTAATATTAATGATTCCACTGGAAACCTGAATAAATTCTAATTTGTTTGCAGTTCTAGACATATTTTTGCACAGCCTTAAAGCCAGGTATAGTGAGGTTAGGTGCTGTGCTACCCACAGAGGAGCAGATTTTCAAAACAGCTTAGCCCCTGAGAACAGGGCTAGATTTTCAAAAGAGTTCAAAGCATATTGGTGCTGAACTCTGGCCAGGAGCATCAGAATGTGCACTCTTAACCTAACTGATCAATACACTGATGGCCACAAGCAAATGATCCTCTGTATATGAGTCCCACTGAATTCTCTGCTGCCACCCTTCATTTTCCTCCCAGCCTCTTCAATGACTTGTCTTGTCTCCAAGACATCTTCTCTCAAGTCAAGACTACTAACCAATACTCCCCCCCCATAGACCAAAAGTTTTACACACAACATTCCATCCAGATCTACTCCTAATACATCTCATTCATGCCTTGGCCACTTATCGTATTCTAATTACAAGCGGCTCTGGGACAGAAATGTCCAGTCATGCCAAATTGTACCAAATGTGGTAGTTTTGTGATATAGGCCAGTATCCACTGGCAATTAAGAGGATGAACCCCTCAAATTGATTTTTATGTGTGGCTTCATAGCTGTCATTAATGTCTGTTTTAGTTACATTTTTTTGCATGAGAAGGACAGATGCTGAATTAAAGTAAAGGGGCAGCTGAATGTCAAACTCCCAGAGTCAACTAACAATAGCAAGTTAGCTTGTATTTAAATGATTGCAAGGGTTATAGCATTTATTGGGCAACAAATAAAAAATACCAACATATGAGTAGCTTTTACAGTTTTAAACTCTGAAAAAAAACAGATTGCGTAGTTGGGTGTTCCTTCCTTTTTCATGAGCCAAATGGATGGATGCTGGGAGGACTAGGAAAATAGGGCTGGTTGTCTGTAACAAGTCCTTTCCTAACTTTCCTCCTCACTGCCAAAATCCATCACTGATTATGCACACTCCTCACGCAGCCTGGCTTTCCACTGCCATTTCCTGACTCAGCCAGTGGGCTACAAATAGCTGGGATTGCTGCTGGAACTGAGGTAGACTGGTAGTGAGTAATGCAATTCAGTGATGTATTATAAAGGTTAAGAAACTTCACTAATTATGTAAAAGTGCAAGATGGAGTTCTCTTTCTGTCATGAGATCAAAAGCTTGCCAGTGTGTTTTTCCTTAATTAATACTGTTATATGTCAGATAAGGTGTCAACACCTTATTATTATTATACAAAGTCCTAGATCAATTTAAAACAGTTCCATGTATTTTTAAAAGTTACATAACTTCATCTTGCCCAAATCAAAAATTCACATTTTTTATCCATTTATATGCATATTGTTTAGCCATAATAATTTTTGCATAGTGGGATATAAAGTCATTTGAAGATGGGCTACATCTCCCTTCCAGTAAGGGGTTACCATGTTTCTCTCCTTTTACTTTGGCATACATGTTATTTAAGGCTATTATCAATTAAAGCTGCAATCAGCTGCATTAGTTTCCCAAACGATGGTTGGGGTTTTATTTGCGGGGGTTGACAGTGGATCAGCCCTTGCCAGGTTGCTGTCCTAAATGGGCCCAAGTTCCAGGAAGAGCCCTACCAGGGCCATAGGAACCCACCACTTTACATATTTTCAACACAATCCCAGTAGATGCATCCTTTTACAGTCTCATGTGTATGAGTATACTATACTCCAGGATCTCCCGGGAACATTATGAGATTGCCTCCTCTCCCATCACATATTTCAAGGGGTTACCCAGCAGGGACTGCTGTTCAAAAGCTTCAGAAAGTGGCAGCCCTCCCTATAGGGCAGTGGAATAAATGAAACACTTCTATTCCTGCTGCCAGCCTGTGTAGAACCCCTCTGTAGTCCTCTATATAATACCTAGCATGGAAGGCTCAGAGTAAGTGAATTCCACACAGATTCAGAGTAGAGTGAATCCCAGTACCACGCAAGGGATTATGGATTGTCTATGCCCCACAATACCCAGAACTTCTGAAGATACTGGAAGAGAAGCATATGGTCAGAGAATGGGGATTGATGAGGACAGGTGATCCAAACCTTCAGGACAGCTTTTCAAAACAAGCCCAGGTTAACCTTACCAGTCTACCTTTATCAAAATACCGCACAACCATCTCACTACCTCCCAACTAAAAGCTTCCTGCCACCCCAAACACCAGCCATTAACCTCCAGTCAGTAACAATATATTGCATTTCTTTAGCACTTTCCATCTGAGGATCACAAGCATTTTGCTATCATTAATAAATTTAGCCTTGTAACATAGCTATAAGAGAGATAATTATTAAGATCCCTATTTTACAGAAGTGGAATTAAGACACAGAGAAAGGAAATGACTAGTCTAATGTCAGATAGGAAATTTATGGCAGCAAAGCACTCAGGCTGCTTGAATCTCAGTTCTGTACCTCAGCCTTGAGATCTTCCATCCTCCACTTGCTACAAGAATCTTAACTCTCCTCCACATGAATTCAGGCAGAAGTAATGATTGGATCTTTTCTTCCCTAAGGCAAAGTCATGGGAGACAAGAGTAGCAGACACTCAACAGTAGTTCTTTTTTTTTTTTTTCTCTTTAGGTTCTTGTACCAGGCCCATCACCATAGTATGTAAATGGTATGTCCATGGTAATTTAATTTAAATGTGTGGGTTCCTCTTGTGCTGCTGGGCTGAAGAATAATGCGTGGAGCTCTTGCAGGAGGCTTAATTGCAGCAGTTGTTTTCACAGAACTTGACAGCGTAATTTTGCAACTGGGTCAAATGCCACTCACCTGACCTAACAAAATACTTGGTCCACTCATGTGGTCAAGTGGAGATTTTTAAGATTGATCTGCAGTGCATTGGTGATGTGCGAGGAAAGTTATTCTGATTGGAGAGGTGCCTTCTATGTGAACATTTCATACAGCTCCAGGATGGGGTTTTTGAAAGTGCATATAAGTGCCTTAGGAATAAAGGGCCTGTTGAAAGTCAACAAGATTGTGTTCCTAAGTCACTTAAGCACATTTGAAAATCGCATCCCTGAACAACAAAATATCTGTCCCATAGAATGGACCTGTCTAAGCATCGGATTTTCAAAGATATTTAGGTGCCTAAAGATGCAGATAGGCAAACGGTGGGATTTTCAAAAGTAAAGGTTAGGTGCAATGTGAATTAAGTGCCTAACCTGCTTAAGTGCTTTTGAAAATCTCACAAGGCCCTTGTGTGCATGTTTAGGTGCCAAAATCCCTTTGAAAATCGGACCCTAAGTAATGGTAACAATCGTTTATTCGAATACAGCTTTCTTTCAAGTTTTTTAAATTTTTAATTAATTAAGCCTCGAAGCTCTCCAGTGATGGTAATATTATTATACTGATTTTTATAGGTGAGTGAATGGAAAAGTTAATTGACTTCTTTAAGGTGAGACAGCAAGTCAGTGACAGATGCATGAAGAGAACTCAGGAATCCTGACATCTGACACCTCCACTGCAGTCATTAAACCAAAACTCCCTCATTAGCTTTGTGCTGGCATGAGTCTTTTTATTTAAGTTTCTTAAATCTAGTCTGATTTCTTTTTTTCAAACTTGAACACCAAGTGCTAGTGAGTCTCTTGCACTGAAAATGAACAATATATCTGACATTATGGGAGAAAGAACTCGCTTTTTGTTATAAGAGATCTACAGCTTACATGAATACCTCGAGCGGGTGAAGTGTGTCAGGCTACAGGCAGCTGGTATGTCATTTTGGGATGATGACTAACATCTTAAAATATAAAACTGAATGCTTGTTAATGGGTTATTAGTATTTAAAATGACATTTATTTAAAACAATTACAATATTTCTGTTTACAATTCAGGTTTATACAATAACATTAAAATATTGCTTTCAGGATACAAAACCCCTACATTCTCTCATCTAGGAGTGATGGTCTCACAGTTAAGACATAGGACTGGGATGCCAAAAATATGTGCTCTGCTCCCAGCTCTTCTGCTGACTTCATGGGTGAATTTTATTTAACCCCCCATAAAGCCCATGTAACCAATGTTTATTGTGGGGGAGGTTGGGGAGGTTAAAACCAATCCCTCGTCTGGACTCTGGATCACATCAGCAGCTACTGCACTGCCCTAGGGGTCTGTGCTCCATAGCTCCAGAGGGCTAATGCTCTTGTCATGTGGCGTTCTTAAGCTGTACAGGAGAGAGGCTCCTGTTTAGCTGAGGAAGACTGGAGAAGGAAGAGAAGCAGGACTGCAGCTCATTTTAGATAGCTGTTTGATCATTCAAACTTCACTAAACTTCACCCCCTTTGAGAAAATAGAGGGTTTCAGATTAAGGTTTCCCTGTTGACAAAGATCACACTTGCTTCTTTATAGCAGCCCCCACTCCCCCCCCCGTATAACAGCCACTGAGATTCTATCTTTGTTTATGATGATGCAAAAATGATTTTAAGAAAATGTCTAAAGAGTTTATTTTCTTCAGGTTTATTTCCAATTTATGCATGAGTATTTTGAAGTCATGGATTTATTATGCTCACATCAAAGCGTAGGAATGAAAGTTCAGGTTCCCCAGCAAATTAACCCAGTATAATAAAGTCAGTGTAAAAATGACAAACTGAGCCAGCCCAGAAGTCAAATGAATATGCAACAGGCTACCACACAGCAGAACTGAGTTTGAGAATTTCTATAAAGGTAGCATGTGTTCAGCCTCTGGTACAGGGAGGAGAGCTCTGTATCAATCTATAATAATTCCTCTAGCCAAGCTTTAGGAGTTGTGCTGATGGAGTCCAGAAGAAATCAGGCCACCTTCAGCTGCAAGGATAGGTAACACAGTGAGAGGCTTTTGAAAATGGCATGGAAGAGGGTGATTTTTTCAGAGCTCCCAGGTGGGTTAAGCCCTCCCCACGCATGAAAACTAACAAATCATCTTCAAAAAGAGAAAAATTGTCTGAATTTTAAAAACTATTCCCACTTTTGTACTATAAAGGTATAATTAAGTTTTTGAGCAAGATTGCTATGGCCAATTTTTTCCAGTAGGACAACCTGCAAAAAATACATATAGGGTATGTCTACACTATGAAATTAGGTCAAATTTATAGAAGTCGGTTTTTTAGGCACATTGCAGTTGTAAAAGCCAGCACTGGCAAGTATAGCTAAGCATTTAAAGGAGAAATTGAATGCACAATCACCAGATTTGAACATGCAAATACAGGGTTTTGTAGGCACAAATGCTTTTTTGTGTGTGCACTCTACTTAAAAAATGTGTTGCCTGATGTTTCTCTTGATCATTTTCTTTTCCGTTAGTATAATGATAATTTTAAAATGGAAACTGAAAAGGAAGTTATATTAGACCCAAACTTGTTCCCACATTAAAAATGGCAGAATAAGTGTGATAAATCTCTTGGACTCAAACTACCTTTTTCTTTTATAACAGTAATCCACATTTTAGAAAAATAGTAGTATACATTATTTTTGCGCTACAGCTGTTGACTGGACGCTGATCAGACCATAGTGCTTTGTTTGACTGAAATCATGCTTCTGTTAAGACATCATGTAAGAATACTAGGTAGAGGGAAGCCCAGACATCAGCTCATACTAATATTTACATTCCCCCCCTTCCTTTTTACTTGAATCCTAAAAGAACTTTACCCCTTCCTTACTGTGGTATCTAAGGATCAATCTTGCAAGGTTCTGAGCACCCTGGCCAAATCCAGCAAAGTGCTTAAGCACATGCTTAACTTTTAAGCATGTGAGTTGTCCCCACTGATGTTAATGCACTCAAGTGCTTTTGTTGGATTGGGGCCCAGTGATCAACACATAGCAGAGAAGAACCCTATATGTCTTAGAGATTCCCTAGGGGAAAACCGAGCTGCAGGAGATGTTACTGGTGTTACTGAATGTTGGCACCCTTTCTTCTGAGACTGTATGAAACAATGATTCAAAATGAGGGTGGGAGCAGCTTTGCCTCTGAAAGAGCATCCTGGAAATAGGGTTGCCAACCCTCCAGAACTGGCCTGGAGTCTCCTGGAATTGGCATCAATCTCTCAGTGACCACTGAAAGCAATCCGGGAGATTTTAGCAGGGTATCTTAAGAAAATGATGTTGCATCACATTGGGGAAAAAAATCTCCCAGAATAGCTTCAGTCAGAGTTGGCAACTGTACCTGGAAATTATATGATTTTGCTTATCTAATATTGCTTTACAGATTCAGTCAGGACCTGAGGAGTTTTGTTCTCTTCCTGTCCTAAACTGTTATGTTACTGTGTATGGCTGAAGTTCAGTGGGGAATGAAATGACTTCCAAAAGTTTCCAGTTAAGGTTCTTTCAGACTTGCCTATTAATCAATGGAAATACTGAATATGCAGGGAGAGCTGAATATTGAAGATAAATGCTAATGTGAGGATCCGATAAGATAATTTTCCTACTAAGGATGATTTGGGATGAAGGCCACTGTGTACATATAAACATTATTATTGGGCACAAAACCCAAAGTCCAGGTAAATAGGTTTTGTGCACAGGAGCTCTGTGGAGTTCAGGGGGAATAGAATCCTTCCTTCAAGTTGGTAGACCAACAATACAACTTCTCTGAGTTGCTACCACATCCCATGAACTGTAATAGTAACTGCTGTCCTTGTGTGCCAACAAGTTGGGGTTTTTGGCATGTGGATCTGAGTAACCACCATGAACCACAAGCCTCTAACCTTTCCTAACACTACAACAAATTCCTGCAGAGGGAGCCACTGTAAATGTTCATAGGTCTTTCCACAGCTTATTCCACTATGCAGTAGGATCTCAATGGTGCTGTTAAAAGCTTCTGTGCCCCAGGACATAAGTGGGGTAGGGTAGGGTTTGTCTCATTGTTATCCTGAAATGTCATAAGAAAAGGTGAAGATTTCACTTCACTAAGCCTTCCATAGTTAAGTATCCATTATAATACAGCTAAAGGAATAATTTTGTGTCACTTGTTTGTTTTTAATTTTTATTTGTATTATGTCTTGTTGCAAATACGACTAGTGAGAGTGGAATTACTGACATGGTTTTACTGGTGTATGAGTTGGAATTTCTAAATTATTAAGAAATATTAAGGTATAGTAGCATGAACTTCATTTTTCTCCCTTTTGAAGCACTCTTTAGAAACGTTCATTTCTGAAAAAACTTTATGTAAATAAAAATCCCATTACTTGTAAATGAAACATGTGCATCTGAAAGCATTGTGTTGTTTTTATATAAAAATCCAAGCATATGGATATTCACTGAGTCACTTCAAAGATATTCAAATATTAATGGACAGACCCTGCATTCTTTACTCAATTAAGACTCCTATTTACTGCAGGATCAGGCCTAAATTTATTATCGAGAAAGCTTACGTAAATCATGATTTCCCTAATAAAAAAATAATCACCCAACACACTTACCAAAGCACTATTACATTGTCTTGAGTTATTATTGGAGACTACTAAAGTATTCTTTTTTAAGGGTTATCAGCAAATGGTATTTACCTCAATGACATTATATTTCCAAACAATAAAATTAATGCATATTGAAGTTAAAATATTGACTTTTATTATTCTCATGCTTAAAACCAGAAAATACTTTCTTTTTAGAATTTCTGAACTGACACAAATGCCTTTAAAAAAGGGTAATTAGTGACAAGTGACTAAGAAGGACCCTGTGTGGAGAAGTTGAGCCTAAGCCTCTTGAAGATTCTCCATGTAAACAAGTCAGACCACATCACTCATTATCCCTCTTTTGTTTACTGGGAGAAAAGTTCAAACTATTTAATGAGAGGATTACCCATACTTCAACTCTATTGAAAAAGATTAATTGATATTTTCCTGTTAGGGGTTTAACCACTTGGATTTGGCCTCATATCCCCCATTGTTATTGATGCTGTGATCAGCAGAGCAAAGTTGCTTAAAGGTTAGACAAACTTTGCAGCATGAATTTCATGAACTAATTTTTGTTAATGTTTGGGGGACTTCTAGTTTGGAGGAATGCTATTAGCTGTTCTGAGTCTGTAGTTCACAGTTCTTCAGAAAGATACTGCAGTAAATAGGGTCTGCTGGAAGAGTGTATTTATATTATAGGATTTTATGACTTATTCATTACCAGGTTTTAGGATTAAAATATAGTCTCTTTGTTAATATAAAAATGCATAAAGTAGGCACTAAACTGACTGAAATTCCACGTCTGTGTCTATTGCAAGCATAATAAAAATAAGACCAGTATCTTTAAATATACTTTTCTGTTGCAAAGCTTTACAAATTTTCAAAAAAAAAAAAAAAAAGTGTATTGTGGACATATGGCTGCATGTTTGGATTACACAATTTGCATTTTTCAAACTTACAATATTTTTAATCACTCGTTTGGTTTTTGCTTTTGCAGACAGCTAGTGTATTAATTTGAAACAGTTAGTTTATTTAACTCTTTGAAAAGGATAAGAAGTAGATGGTATTTGTATTCAGAAATCATTTTAGCTTATATGTTTGTGGGTTTATGTTTGAAAATGTAAGCTGATAACATGATTTAGATATATGAAGAATAAAAGCAAAGAGCTTACAAATCTTAGCAAACTTCGTAATTATTATAAGGGAACAACCCTGGAGACTATGGAATTTGCTAAAGAGAGAAGATGTATTATTTGAAAAAAATAATCATAAACCCTCCCCCGGCAACCCCTAAAGTGACTGCGTTTTAGACTTTGTCACATAGACCATGTTCTTGAAAAGAATATATGTATGAAATAATAGAGTGTGAGGGGAAAAAATGAAACTACATTTCTCATCCTTTCTAACATCTAAGGCATGTATACTATTTATGATAATTTACTAAATTTACTTCAAAAGCAGCCTCTCACCCTAAATCCTGCTCAGATAGCCAGGACACTGTGCTGCTTAGTACTAAAAATCAAGAGAAATAATAAGATATGGTTCCCCAAAAGCCCATAATATATTTACGCAGAAAGAAATAGTGTGTGTGTGCGGGGGAATACTCCAATTCGTAAAAATAATTTGAAATACAGGTGAATGCATTTTAAGCATATGTTACCACTCAAATAATACTATAAAAATAAGAATTTTGAGACAATGATAGGGTATATAAAATCAAAACTGAAGAATTTAGAATACTAACATTTTAGATTATTTTAATACCTACAGATTATGCACAGTATTACTATACGTTATGTGTGTGTTACAAATCCATGATATATTGTTTGGATATTCCATACATAAAATAAAATATACAGCTAATTATATTTTCAATACACAGTGCAGATGATTTAAACTATTTCAGAATAATCATCCTAAATGTACATGCTCTACGTACTATATATGCTAAAATATGCAATATTCTGAATTTTATAATATTGTGCATACATTTGGACATATTGCAGACATATTTGGACATATTGAGGACATATTTGGAATATTTCAGTTTTTCTCTTAATTGACGTACTATATGGATACTTATATTCCCAAGAAACTGCAATCTGCTTCATTTTGAATTATCTTTTTTAATATGTGTATCTAATTATTATTTATTAATTTCAGCAGAAGTTTTTAATTAATTAGCACCTGATGCAAAATAATACAAAAGTAAATACAAGCACTTACATTACTTTGGATATTGAGCAAGTACAAATTTTATTGACCCTAATCCTGGCAAATGTAGTTAACCTTATTGATTTACTCGAGCACATTGAAATAGAGTGAAAAATGTTTTACCACAAGACACTATAGTATGACCACTCTGTCAGCTATTTCAGCCTTCAAAACTTAAATGCACAGC
Organism: Lepidochelys kempii; assembly: GCF_965140285.1. Classification (NCBI taxonomy): domain Eukaryota; kingdom Metazoa; phylum Chordata; order Testudines; family Cheloniidae; genus Lepidochelys; species Lepidochelys kempii. The sequence continues at coordinate 82,855,866 of NC_136385.1, read as the reverse complement.
CTAACACTGAACATATTGATTCTCCTAAATAGTCTTTCTATAATAAATACTACATTATCACTGCAAGTCTCTGCAGTCATGTTAGATGATCAGAGAATGGAGCTGTAATCAGAGGAAGTTCTGTGAAAGATAATCTTTCTTTATTCTTCTCCTCTGAGACACAGATAGAGAGGAACCAGGGGACAGTAGTAATTGCTATAGTTGCTCCTACAAAATCTGTTCTTAAATTATGAAGTAGCAAAGCTTAACAATTTAGCATTTATCCTTTCAAAAGTAGAAGTTTTCAGAAACATGTATAAATGCAATTAACATCAATGCATTGCTTTTTACAACTATTCTAAGACCAAACTATTGCTAAAAACACCTACGAAATCACTTTAAAAGACAAAACAGCTCTTAGAAACTAGCTGTAATGCAACTTCATTTCATTTGGAATCAATAAAATCAATACATTAAATCTGAAAATAATAATCTTCACTTGTTTGTTTGTGATCATATTGAAGCTAATCTTTCTGTTCTCTTACATTTCTCTAAATATTTTTTCATACAGTTGTAATATTCTTTTTGTTTGTTTGTTTGTTTTTTTTCATTTGAGAGTTAGGCATCTATAAGGGAGGTGAAAATCCCTAGGTCATAGAATTTCCAAGTTGCAAAATATTAGCATATTATCGTGTGTTTTTTAACCAACAAATACACCTAATCTTGCTATTAAAAGACAAGGCTTAAACAGAAGGAATACAAGACTTAAACAAAGCAGAAGACAGATGTCCAGAAATTATCAATTGCTAAAGCACACAGATTGTGATTAAATTTTAATGTGGCTTTTAACTTAAGTAAAGATTTTGCTTTTCAGAGAGAAAGAATCCCAGAGAAAATATTGTTATTGATTTCATCATTTTAGATGTAACTGATCCTTTAAGTAATTTTTCTTGGTTTCAGTGTCACTTTTTAAGTGTCTGCTTAGACTGAGGAAATCATTAGAGGGCATGTTCATTTAAAATTCTAAGTCTAATGCATAAATTGTTCTCCAGTGCAGTCAAAGTCACATCTGTTGAAAACAAAACAGCATTCAATCCACGGAGTAAAAACAAAACATAACTGTGGAATGGTTGAAGAGAGTTGAAGTATGTAAATTAAATGGAATTAAAAAGTTTCTTGATTGATTTAGGGGAGGATTGTGTGGGTTTTTAAAAAAAATATTGATTATCTTGAAAGTGATGATGAATAAAAGTGTAACGTGTTCTATGAAGATACAGTATGTGTCAATTTCCTGCACAGCAGCCAAATACATACCTAGCTTAACTACATTAACTTTCGGGGAGATTCACGAGTAGCTTGGTTATAGCTACCACACCAGCAGGATCCAAGATTATTTTTTTGTAACAAATGGAAAATGAATTATGATGTTATCATTCTGATAGAGAAGCATTCCTTAGTGATCTGTCAATAAAATTAATTGCTAAAACTGAGGCGCCATAATAGCCACTATCATCTTCTGATGTTTCATAAATATTTAACTATGTGTAAGACTGCTGAGGTCAAAAGGGCTAATTCAGTTTAGCTTCCTTAGTGCTTATGCAATATTGACTACAAATAAAGTTAAGTGAATATTAATGACAGGTCTTCCTATTCACATTGTTTTTAGATAGACATACTATCCCCATTTACTTAACAGGGTTAACTTTACTGATTTTACAAACAGGCTGTTTCTAAGCGTATGTGAAGTAAGTAAAGAGATATGATTTGTCAATGTGTCTCTAAGAGTCTATTATAATAACCTGCCCTAGCACTTAAATTTACACATTTCAACACAGAAGAGATATCATAAAGCTGAAATATGCATAATAATTACCAGTAATACTTAATACACCTATAGCAATTATGAAAATGCCTTACAATGGATTTTGTTTGAGGAACAGATGTGGGGGCATGGAATTCACCCTTCCAACCCATTGGTGTTGTTATTCCAAGTGTCTTAGTTTGATTAACAGACCCTGCTCATCTACATCTCTTTCACAGGCTTATGGGCACGGGATCTAAATAGGCATGGATCCAGTGGTCCCTCCCAAAAGCCCACTCCACATCAGGCTATTCTGAGCCAGAACAGATTCCCCATTTCATAGGTCACCTTTTATGGCTGATTTACTAAAAACCCTCGTCCCACACAGCAGATTCACAGAGGTGAAGTGATGCAGAAGGCTTTGCGATGACTCTGCACATAGGAATTAATTTCACTGAAAATTCAACCCTGTTAAATTTATTGTTTTAAGGCAAGACATGATAGCATTTATTTCTTTTTGGTTAACTTTATACCTTGGCCATACTCCTTTCATGTAAGAAGGTCTAACGTTGTATATGAGATTAAATACGTGTGTGCTAAAATATTGTAAAAGGCACAGTTGCTACTGCTTTTCCCTGCATAGTTCATGGATTTCATAGAATCATAGAATATCAGGGTTGGAAGGGACCCCAGAAGGTCATCTAGTCCAACCCCCTGCTCGAAGCAGGACCAATTCCCAGTTAAATCATCCCAGCCAGGGCTTTGTCAAGCCTGACCTTAAAAACCTCTAAGGAAGGAGATTCTACCACCTCCCTAGGTAACGCATTCCAGTGTTTCACCACCCTCTTAGTGAAAAAGTTTTTCCTAATAATCAATCTAAACCTCCCCTAATGCAACTTGAATTTTCATGGTCAAAACCATGATTTGTAAAGTCCTTTGTGATAACTGATAAAGAAAGGTGTAATATAAACCCACACGAGCAGTTATACTATACTGGAACAAGAGGGGAAACTCTCACCACAGCAGTCAAGTGGGAGGGGAGCTATCAGGAGCGGCCATGGAGGAGGAGCAGCCAAACCAGAGATTAGAGGAGCACCCCTCTATTTTTAGCAAATTGGCAATACCCCTTACTTTAACCACTGCATGAAATTCTCATTCTCTAAGATTTTCCATTACTCTGGTGTGTACCATGGGCGGTGGGTATAATAGGCAAGGGAAGGCTCTCCCTTCTCTGTCTAGAACCGCTGCCACGGGATGCTGGGCTGGGGCTGCTCTGGCCAGCTAGTGCATCTGGGACTGCTCTGGCTGGCCGGCCCAGGGTTCAGGTCAGTCAGCTAGCTGGGGATGGCTTGGGGCTCCTCTGGCAGTGTGGGAGGGATGTGGAGGTGAGGGGCTCAGGGCTTCTGCTGTGTGGGGGCGGGGTGTGGAAGAGGCGGGGACACGGGGCTAGCCTCCCTGAAGGGGAGTTCCATCCACCACCCCGATAGTAATCAGAGAACACGTAATTCCTTAACTTAGTCTATTTGCCATCTTCATGAACAGACAGAAACACCAGAGAACTTCCCTAGTATAGTGCTAATCTCAGCAACAAGAAGAAAGGAAAAGAGCAATGAGAGTCTGCTAGTCCTATAAAATCCAGTTACACGACAGATTTCCTCATGGTGGAGAGATTTGTATATACCATAAGCAAATCATCATAAAACCATTAATATTTACTGAATAGTTACCACACCACAGTATCTGGACAGTGCAGCTACTTTCCTAAGTACCAAAAAATACTGTTGAATCAAAAATCCCAGGGCTGTCTACAAGAACACTTAGTCTGTGGTAAACTGTGGTGTAAATCTTAGTCTGTGACAAAGTGCGTCTGAATATACCCCACAGAGCTACCATACACTAAATGTCTGTGTGGACCCTACAGCTCCCTAGTGTGCCTTAGCCTACCCCATTTTGAAACTGGAGTAGATCAAAGTGCACTAGGGAACTGTTAGTGTGCGACAGCAGTATGCACAAGGACACTCAGTGTGCGGCAGGCTAGTGCGGGGTATATTCAGACCCAGCTTGCCACAAACTAAGTGTTTCATAGAATCATAGGATTGGAAGGAACCTCTAGAGATCATCTAGTTCAGTTCCCTGCACACGTGGCAGGACTAAGTATTATCTAGACCACCACTGACAGGTGTTTGTGTAACTTAAAAATCTCCAATGGTGGAGATTCCATAACCTCCCTAGGCAATTTATTCCAGTGCTTAATCACCTTGACAATTAGGAAGCTTTTCCCAACCTGAACTGCCTTTGCTGCAATTTAAGCCCATTGCTTCTTGTCCTATCCTTGGAGGTTAAGGAGAATAGTTTTTTCCCTCCTCCTTGTAACAACCTTTTATGTTCTTGAAAACTGTTATCATGTCCCGTCTCAGTCTTCTCTTCTCCAGACTAAACAAACCCATTTTTTTCTATCTTCCCACATAGGACATATTTTCTAGACCTTTATTCATTTTTGTTGCTCTTCTTTGGACTTTCTCCAGTTTGTCCACATCTTTCCAGAAATGTGGTGCCCAGAACTGGACACAACGCTACAGTTGATGCATTAATACATGTGGAGTAGAGCGGAAGAATTACCTCTCGTGTCTTGCTTACAACATTCCTGCTAATACATCCCAGAATGTGTGCTTTTTTTTTGCAACAGTGTTACTCTGTTGACTCATATTTAGCTTGTGATCCACTATGACCCCCAGATCCCTTTCTGCAGAATGCTTTCATAGGCAGTCATTTCTCATTTTGTATGTGTGCAGCTGATTGTTCCTTCCTAAGTGGAGTACTTTGCTTTTGTCCTTATTGAATTTCATTCTATTTACTTCAGACCATTTCTCCAGTTTGTTCAGATCATTTTGAATTTTAATCCTATCCTCCAAAGCACTTACAACCCTTCCCAGCTTAGTATTGTCTGCCAACTTTTTAAAGTGTACTGTCTATGCCATTATCTATATCATTGATGAAGATATTGAACAGAACCGGATCCAGAACTGATCCCTCAGGGACCCCATTCAGTATGCCTTTCCAGCTTGACTGTGAACCACTGATAACTACTCTCTGGGAATGGTTTTTCAACCAGTTATGCCCCACCTTATAGTAGCTCTAGGTTGTATTTCCCTAGTTTGTTTATGAGAAGGTCATGTGAGACAGCATTAAAAACCTTACTAAAGTCAAGATATACCACATCTACTGCTTCCCCTCTAGCCACAAGTCTTGTTACCCTATCAAGGAAAGCTATCAGGTTGACATCCATACTCACCTTATTGTCTTCTAGGCATTTGCAAATTGATTGCTTGATTATTTGCTTTTTTATGTTTCCAGGTACTTGAAGTTAAATTGACTGGTCTGCAATTCCCTGGGTTGTCCTTATTTCCCTTTATATAGATTGGCATCTCTCCTGTTTTCCATGACTTTTTCAAAGATAATTGCTAATGGCTCAGATGGCTCCTCAGTCAGCTCCTTGAGTATCCTAGGATGCATTTCATCAGGTCCTGGTGACTTGAAGACATCTAACTTGTCTAAGTAGTTTTTATCTTGCTTTTTCCCTATTTTAGCCTCTGATCCTACCTCATTTTCACTGGTATTCACTATGTTAGATGTCCAACTGCTACTAACCTTTTTGGTGAAAACTGAAACAAAAGTCATTTAGCACTTCTGCCTTTTCCACATTTTCTGTTATTGTTCGTCTGTCCCTGTTTCCCCCCCTCCCCCCCACACACATTGAGTAATGGGCCTAACCTGTCCTTGGTCTTCCTCTTACTTCTAATGTAGTTGTAGAATATTTTCTTGTTATTCTTTATGCCTCTAGCTATTTTAATCTCATTTTGTGCCTTGGCCTTTCTTATTTTGTCCTTACATACTTATATTATTTGTTTATCTTTGTAATTTGACCTATTTTCCACTTTTTGAAGAACTCTTTTTTGAGTTTCAGATTATTGAAGATCTCCCAGTTAAGCCAAAGTGGTCTCTTTTCATACTTCCTATCTTTCTTACACAGTGGGCTAGTTGGTCTTGTGTCCTTAAAAATGTCTCTTTGAAAAACTGCCAGCTCTCTTGAACTGTTTTTCCCCTTAGATTTGTTTCCCATGGGATCTTACCTACCAACTTCCTGAGTTTGCTAAAATTGGCCTTCTTGAAATACATTATCTTTATTGTGCTGTTTTCCCTCCAACCATTCCTAAGAATCAGGAACTTTACCTTCCACTTTCAAATTCTTAGCCGGTTCCTCCCTATTTGTCAATATCAAATCTAGAACAGCCTCTCACCTGGCAGCTTTCTCCACCTTCTGAAATAAAAAATGGTCTCTAATACATTCCAAGAACTTGTTGGATAATCTGTGGAGACATGTCCTCAATGGAGTAGATGCTGTTTAATGCTGAGTTTCTAACAGTGACCACAGTTATAAAACACATTGGTGTACACTGCCTTTGTACGGTGGCCACTCTACAGCACATACACCATCCTTGTGGCAGTATGCAGGGTCTGAATGGCAGTAGAGAATGGTCACAGGAAGCCTAGATTAACAAAGAAGCAGAAAATTCTAAAACATCAAAACAACCCTCTCTGATGTTTCTGGTATATAACACAGACCAGCAAAGTTTCTGGTTCCATTCTCTTCATGCAGAGCAGTCTTTAAACTCCAAACAAACAATATATTACCAAACAAAACAACAATAACAAGAGTAGCTCTTATGTCTCTAGAGTGCATTCTCCTGTTTTCTGTTCCACAACCCCCCTTTCTCCCTCTTGTCAGAGTAGCCTAAACACTTTTTTTTAGGTTTGAACCTAGCTTGGGCTTAGTTGCACCTGATTTCTACTGTTTAGGGAGACACTCCCAAATGGGGCTCTGAAAACCCCTAAAAACATATGCCCTTGTCTGGTTTAGTAGGGGCTTCTTCTAGGGCTATTACTGAGGTGAGGGCATTGAATGACATGCACAACCCACCATAGACATACTCTGAAAAATTTGAGAAATAATCTTGAAATCACTGAGGAGATCTGACTGCTCTATGAGGCCAGGCCTGCAGATGGTCAATGTAAACAAACTGTCTCGTGGCCCACTAGCAGATTTTTCCCTGAGGGGCCGCGTTTGGCCTGCGGGCCACAGGTTGCCCACCACTGTCCTAGAGGATTCCTGTAGGAGTGTTACTCAGAGGAGCAAGTGGCACCAGTGTGACTTTTGTTCTTTGGCAAAAGTCACATATGTGATAATATTCACCTCACCACTTTCCGCATCTTCCTAATATGCTCATTGTAGTGTGACTCCAGTATCTTTAATGCTTCGGTTGCCCATTGACCGCATCATGGAGAACTGGTCCACAAGCAAGAAGGCTACAAGGGATTATAGTGGTAATGCTAAGTGGTTGCCCTAGGGTTTGAGACTAGCCTCTGTGTTATATTCTATCTATAATCTTTACTCCGGTCATAGATGAGTTTATCTGATTAAGGGAAATGATCTCATCTGTAGAATGGCATTATTTGCCATGTTTAAGAGTCTGAATGACTTTATGAAGTTTGTTCTTCTTTGTGAGTGATTTCTGGCTCCAGCACAATCTCTGCTGTACTGTCTTAGTGCTCATGGTTAACTAGCCATCTGGATAGTGTGTCAGCATTAATGTTTTCACACCCTCTGTTTCCTGTGCTTGATGGTGAAGTCAAATTTTTGAAAAGCTACATCCCACCTGCATATTATTTCCTCATATTCTGTGATTGCAGTCTTTTCTCAGTGGAACACTATGACCTCAAGTTCAATCATTTTAAAACTTGTAGAGTTTTTAGGTCCCAGAGAGTTACAATCCTAGGATTTTCGAAGTAACAATCTGAACAGGGGAGGCAGACTGTGAAGGCACCATAGACTCCACCTGTGATCTGACACTGATCAAGAAGGTCTGATGACCGTGAAGTCCTTCGAGACTGTCTATCATGTCCATATTCATGTATTCAGAAGGTCATTTGGACTTAGCCTACTTCCAGGGTAGTTTGTTGGGTCAGGGAAAGAATATGCTGACTTCAGGTGGATGTTATGGATAGCCATAATGGGTAGTAATTATTGGCCAGCTCTTCCAAGCTCTTCTCTGATACTATCTTTCAGACACAACAAATCCTGCATCTTGGCAGGGGATTATACTAATGACCTTTTCAGTCTCTTCTAACCCTATGATTGTATGATTCATTAAAAGGAACAAATGGGACCAGAGGGAAAAAGTACTCCATGGATGCCTGAGAAATCTTCCAATCTGACCTCTTCAATATTTCCTCTATGCTTTGAAAGTCCGAAGTCAGAGGCAAGAAGCAGGGAAAGCTTGGGCAAAGCAAGGGGAGAACAAAACAGAAGCTAAATCAGATGGGGAGTAAAAGTAAAGTTGGTATCAGCCCCTGGGTCCAAATAAATTAGCCAGATGGTCCAGCTCTTTGCTTTGGAACCAGACTGGCATCCTGAAGGATTTGTACAATGTGGTTTCTGAATGGTGGGAAGCCGAGCTGGCTGAAGCAAGTGGGCTGTAATTCAGGAATGGTTTGCCACTTAGCTTCTTCATTTTCGGTTATGAAATTAGTTCTTATATTGAGTTGACCAGCTGTGGTGTTTAGATGCTGCTTGTAATTATTAGAACTGGGAGCACTGGCTGTTGGGAGTCTGAAAGGACAGGAAACAGGAAGGTGGGGGGGGGGAAGTTGAGGCGGTGGAGTGAGAGCTACCAAAATGCAGCAGCAGCTTGGTAAAGAGGTTTCCACTTTAAAAATAAAGTCCTGTTGAAGTTTGTTAGTACCTTGCCTGGTTGCTAAAACATTTTGGTGAAGAGGATGGATCTACTGCCTCTGAACCCACCTGCACCCTTTCTGCAAAGCCCAGGTGAGCCTCCAATTGCTTTTACTGCCTGGATCCATATGTTTGAGACTTATCTGCTTGCAATCACTGCTACAGAGATTTCTGAAGTAAGAAAGCGTGCTCTGCTAATCCACTGCCTTGGAGCAGAAGGGCAGCATATATTTTACACTTTTCCCCTTGCAGATGATAAATATGAGACTGCACTCACTGTATTAAAGAACTTTTTTGTGCCAAAAGTGAATGTAGTAGCTAATCGCTACAGATTTTGCCAGTGTGAGCAGAAAACAGGGGAGACTATAATGCAGTATATTGCTTCCCTGGGGAGTCTGATTGTAACTTTTGACTTTGGGAATATGGCAGATGAGATGATTAGAGACCAGTTCATTGAGAAAAAAACCAAGCTTCATATAAGAGAATGCTTACTTCTAGAACCACAACTTAAACTAGAAAAAGCAATAACCATTGCTACTCAGATTGAGTCAGCTACAGCTGAAGCCAAAACAATGAGCATGGATACAGGAGGCGCAGTCCAGGCTCTGTCTCCTTTGCAGGAAAGTTCACTATCACTGCAGACAAACGATTACAAGAGGAAAACTAATGGAAAACCACCGAATCAGCAAATTCAAAATACAGCAAAAGCATGCTTTCACTGTGGATCCCCACAACACCTTGCAAGCTACAAAGGATGTCCAGCAAAAGTAGGTCAGTGCAATCATTGCAAAAAGATTGGGCATTTTGCTAAAGTATGTCGCAGCAGCCAGTTCAATCAACCGGTGCATGCAGTTACAATACCAGATGTTACTGTGCTGAGCATGGACAAAATCACTACCGCACATATTTCAGAACAAATAAAGTGCACTGTAAACGTTTCCACCATACCCTCAGGCAAATTATTCTCTATTCAGCTGATGTTGGACACTGGCTCAGCAGTATCTATACTACCTGATTCCGTGTATTTGCATAACTTTAAAGATGTGCCTCTTACTGAACCCAAACTTCACTTGGTCTGCTATTTGAAAACCATATTCCAGTTCATGGCTGCCTGCCAGCAATAGTTACTTTTGGTGATTGCTGTGTAACTCCAGAGTTCTACATTGTCCACAAAGGCACTCCTATCCTTGGCAGAGATTTATTGGCTGCTTTAAATCTCAGTGTAGTTAATGGACAAATTGATCTTCCTCAGCAAAGCATGCTTGCGGTACACACACCAGTTTCAGCTGGAACCCAACACCAGGTTGAGGAGAAACCCGGCTGTGCTTATGGGTTTCTGCATAAAGTTAAAATGAGGAATAATGTGATGCCTATATGACAGAAGTTATGGTGCTTACCATTTTCAGTCAGGGAAACTGTTTCAGAGGAACATAGAAAACTTGTTCAAAAGGACATTATTGAAGAGATTGACTCCTCGGAATGGGTTTCACCTATAATAGTGACACAGAAGAAGGGTGGAGGCATTCGCCTTTGTGTGGACTTAAGGGAGCCAAATAAAGCTATTGTGATTGACAGCCATCCTCTTCTTCACATAGAAGAAGTATTTGCAGAACTCCATGGAGCAAAGATGTTTTCTACTCTTGATTTGCAGACCGCATACTACCAGGTTATGTTGCATGAAGATAGCAGAGACCTCACAGCATTTATTACACATGAGGGACTATTTCAGTTAAAACGTGTTCCATACGGTCTCGCATCTGCCCCAAATGCCTTCCAAAAAATGATGTCATTGATTCTGAAGAATCAACATGGAGTTCAGTGCTATCTGGATGATATTATCATGTTTGGAAATACTTCTGAGGAACATGACAATAACTTGCAGTCTGTACTAAACTGCATCAGCAAAGCAGGCCTCAAGCTCAATAGGTCGAAATGCAAATTTAGACAAACTGAACTCTCCTTTCTGGAGCATACAATTTCACGGGCTGGACTAAAACCTGATCTAGATCATATCCTGGCAATTTCAAATGCTCCTCCTCCAATAGATTTGCAAACCTTATGTTCCTTCTTGGGTCTTACCTCTTGGTATGCAAAATTCATTCCCAATTATGCTTCTGTCATTGAACCGTCACATGAATTACTACGGAGAAGTTCAAACTTAGTGTGGACAATGGATGCACAAGCTAGTTTTGAAACGATTAAAGACTTGATTGTACATAGTCCAGTACTTGCACTATTCAGTCCTGCATTGCCCACAATTGTAACTACTGATGCTTCTGATTATGGACTTGGGGCTGTCCTCACAAAACTTCATGAGGACAACACAGAGAGGACTGTTGTATTTGCTTCAAGGACACTAAGTAATACTGAGAGGAAATAGTCTACAGTCGAAAAAGAAGCACTTGCTTGTGTTTGGGCTACTGAAAAATGGAGAACTTACCTGTGGGGCCACACGTTCAAGTTGTGCACAGACCACAGCCCTTTGATGACGTTGCTCACCACGAAAGGACTGGGAAGAGCAGGATATCGTATTGCTAGATGGTCTGTAAGACTACTCTCTTTCAATTATGAACTAGAATATAAGTCTGGAAACCAAAATGTGGTAGCTGATTGCCTTTCTCGCCCGCCTTTGCCTTCACCAGATGGTCCACCGGAGGATGAGGATGTAGTAGTTGTGCTTATTACAAGCACTCTTACTGTAGTTACAAAAGAACAATTTCAAGCTGCTTGTTCAGCATGTCCAATTCAACAAAAACTATGGGAATTTCTGACACAGAGATGGCCCATTAACCCTAAAAATGGACCCAGTTTTGCTGCCTTATTTTAGAGTTCAGGATGAACTTTCTTTGCTTGATGGCTGTGTGCTACGAGGTACACACCGGCTACTTGTGCCAGAAGAATTACAGTCAAAACTCTTACACCTGGCACACGATACTCATCAAGGAATTGTCAGAACCAAACAATGACTACGGGATCTGTATTGGTGGCCAGGGATGGACTCTCAAACTGAAGCACTCATAAAATCCTGTGTCACTTGCCAAATAGAAGATAAGACAGCAGTGACATGTACCCCTCTATTGCAGCCTGTTCCTTTTCCTGAATCTGCATGGGAAAAAGTGGCAATTGACATTGTAGGACCCTTGATTCTGCTCCAAGTAACTGCCGTTATGTTATCACTTTAATAGACTATTTCAGTAAATGGCCTGAGGTAGCATTTACATCGCAAATCTCTTCTGCTACAGTAATTAAGTTCCTCTCTTCAGTTTTTAGCAGGGAAGGTAACCCCAAAGAACTGGTTTCAGATAGTGGTAGTCAATTTACTTCCCTGGAGTTTGAAACTTTTCTAGCAGAGAGGAACATTTTACACAGAAGGTCATCCCTATATTACCCTCAAGCCAGTGGGGAAATCAAATGGTTTAACGGAAGTTTGAAAGAGAGTTTGCAAATGGCTAAACTGGAAGGGCGATTGTGGATAACCTTCACTACTGATTTCTTGCAAGCATACTGGGCTACATGACATGCCACAACACAAAGATTACCCGCAGAGTTACTGCATGGGAAACAGATGAATACTAAACTGAGCATTGCTGAATTGTTAAAGGCATGACCTGATGCCCCAACCAAGGATGATGTGAGAAAAATAGTTGAACAGAACCAAGCAAAGTATAAGACTTTCACAGACAAGTGGCGGAGTGCTAAGGAACCAAAGTTTGAGCGTGGTTCCTTCGTTAGAATACAAAAACCTGGAATTTTACTCAAAGGGGACCATAAATTCACACCTCCTCTTAAAATCATAGAGAAGAAGGGACCTTACACCTATCGACTTTCTGATGGAGGGGTATGGAACGCTTCTTATCTTGCACCTCCTATGCACCAAGAGGAGATTATGCCAACATCTAGTCTGCATTGGATAACTTCCCTATAGTATCAACACAACAAGACATTGCACTGGAACTGGGGCTTGAGAGACAGCCTGTCAGACCCAGACGACCACCTGCCTGGACTAGAGACTATGTTATGTAGTATCTACAATGTTTTTAGTGTAATATTTCTGCTAACAGTATAGTGTCTGGTTTCGTATTTGTTCCTGTGGTTAGAACAACAATGTTTATTTTAATTGGGAGAGTTTCTTAAGAGAGGAGGGAATGTGGTGTTTAGATGCTGCTTTTAATTATTAGAACTGGGAGCACTGGCTGTTGGGAGTCTGAAAGGACAGGAAACAGGAAGGAGGGAGGGGGGAAAGTTGAGGAAGCAGAGTGAGAGCTACCGAGGGTGCAGCAGCAGCTTGGTAAAGAGGTTTCCATTTCAAAAATAAAGTCCTGTTGAAGTTTGTTAGTGCCTTGCCTGGTTGCTTCGACACCAGCTCAACCATATATGTAAGTTCCTAGCTCTGGAGTTGGCGCCTAAACTGCGCAGAAGCTGATTCTAGGCTTGCCTAAACAATAGCTTCGAAAGACATCTGGGAAAAGAGCAGACCCTTGAAAAATTGCTTGCAGGCCTGGCATTTACAAGAAACCATCCTATCTATGTTCCACAGTGAGAAAAGTTCCCCACGCCTCCACTGACTTCTTCCTATTCAAATTATCACACAGAAGGCAGCCTCAAGGAGCCTGGGAGAAGGATGTTGCCAAGTTGTTCCAATATTTGCCCTCAGTGTGCTGCAATATGTGCTGAGAATGTGAGGCTGGGGGGCACTTTCCTGTCATACCTTGATTCAGGCCCACAAAAAAAGCACATTACAATAATGGGCCACGTTTGAGGGACTTTCAGCCCAGGGAAAGAGTACTACTTCTCTGGCCCAGGTTGGAGAACAAACTCCTGGCACAGTGACAAGGCCCTTATCTAGTTTAATGAGAACGGGTCCATTTGATTGTGAAATGCAGAGCTCAAACAAGCAAAAGGAAATTAAAGATACCATTTAGGAACAGGCACCATTTTCTTGCAGTACACCAGCACTTCTTGTTTCCCCAGTGGCCCCAAAGGCAAAAGGCATAATACTTTTACCCAGTAGTGCTGTGGCCCACTTTCTTTGCATTTCCACAGCTCTCCAAACTATAATTTAGCCTTAACTAGCCACATAAATATGAATGTTGATGATACCTATTAACTGTTCCTTATTACAGGGAGGTCCAGCATATTACATTCAAATGTACCTCTTATCCACTCGAACTGGTTATCTATCTTGGTTTACTGCAAGTTATTTACAGCAGAAATCTGTAAGTGGGTAGGATCTCATTTATTTTTTTAAGGTAGAGGGGGGAAAAGAGAACAATGGTAGGAATAAAAGTATATATCCCAGGAAGGGTATGATTATCCAGAATAGGGACTGGTCCAATGCCCTTTGAAGTATAGATGAGTCTTTCCACTAACTTCAGTGGGTGTTGGACCAGCTGCTATTCTGTTAGTACTTCAGCTTCAGTGCCTTAAATTAGAACACAGAGAGAAAATTAATGTATGTCCCCTGTGAGATCTACAACAAGATTTTGGGGAGACCCAGGACAGTTAGGGTTTTGGGTCCCTTTTTGGGACCCAGATTACATTGTGATGAAATATGGTATCATTTGCACATTCATGTCGTCATGCAGCTTCATTGCATGTCAGCACAATCTCAAGACTTTAAGAGGATGCAATGTCACTACAGGCCTAAATCAGGTCTCATGATCCTCTCCCCCTACATAAAACCAGGCTCTAAATGTTGTCTCCCCAGCCATTGCCAGTCTTTTCCAATTAACCTCCTTCTCCCTGGAGTACTGTGAATTCCTCAGCCATCATCTCTATAATGCAGAAGAATAATGCTTGTCCCCTATTTCACCATAAAGATTATAGCAGAAAATATGGATGAAACAGCAACAAAAATGTATTAACCACAAAGTCATATGTGTGTTTTCTTCCTTGTTCTTTCCCATTTCCAGTTCCTTATCTCCCACTTTCATTGTTTTCTTTTCTCTCCCATCTACCCCTTCCTTTCCATCTATTTTCTTCCTCTATCTCTGCCTAACCTTTCTTTGTCACCACATCTCACTTTCCCTCCCTTTCTCTTCCCAATTTTCATCCGATGCTTAAGCATCCCTGATTCACTAAGACTGTTACACCATTTTCTGCAGTATGTGCGTTTTTCTTGGAGATCTTCCATTAAAGTGCTAAGCCGGCCCAGCCTTGCTTTGCTTATGATCACACCCTGCAGTGTTTTAGCTGAGCAAACACACATTCCATGTTTCTTCCTTGTTCTACAGTCCATTTGTCCACAGTGGAGTATGCACCATATACTATTGTTATGAATGGTTATTATTATTAGTGACGCATCAACAAAGTAGATGTTCCCTAAGATTATGGGCATACATAAATATAATAAATATTTATTAGTATCTTTTCCATTTATATCTGTGTGGACAGCTATTCGCATGGATTTAACCTAGTCTGAATCTGCAAAATAGTACTGCAAAAGTTTTCACTTGTGTCTCTGACTTCACACTTGAAGGAGTGATGATATACAGGCTTATTGCATGGGATTAACAGAGATATATCCCTGCCTACAAGCAAGAGCTAATTTATGAGGAAATTTAGAATATCTTTAAAACATGTAGGTGTGAAATTAAAGAATTATAGTGATATGAACAACACTGATATTTGCAATCCATCTTAACCACTGTTTTATCCTAACACGTTACACACTTGTAAATCTTTTCAGTTTTAGGGGATTAACTGCCAGGAGTCATGAAACTGATAGTGGGAAAGGAGTGGCCCAGGGCAAAATTGGCATATCATTGGATGTGTTGTAATTTTTACAGTTGTAATTATACTTTACTAATATTATAATTGTACTATTTTAACCCGGTACGTCCTCAAATAGCTAACAGAATCCATGTTTTGTAATGGGACCATTCAGTGCAACAAAAAGCAGTCTACTCATCGGACTGTCAAGGTTCCTTCCCTACTCTGAACTCTAGGGTACAGATATGGGGACCTGCATGAAAACCCCCTAAGCTTATTTTTACCAGCTTAGGTTAAAACTTCCCAAGATACAAACTATTTTACCTTTTGCCCTTGTACTTTATCGCTGCCACCACCAAATGTCTAACAGATATATAACCGAGAAAGAGCCTGCTTGGAAACGTCTTTCCCTCCAAAAGCCTCCCAAACCCAACACCCCCTTTCCTGGGGAAGGTTTGATAAAAATCCTCACCAATTTACATAGGTGAACACAGACCCAAACCCTTGGATCTTAAGAACAATGAAAAAGCAATCAGGTTCTTAAAAGAAGAATTTTAATAGAAGAAAAAGTAAAAGAATCACCTCTGTAAAATCAGGATGGTAAATACCTTACAGGGTAATTAGATTCAAATCATAGAGAATCCCTCTAGGCAAAACCTTAAGTTACAAAAAGACACAAAAACAGGAATCTACATTCCATTCAGCATGGCTTATTTTCTCAGCCACTTAAAGAAAACAGAATCTACCGCATATCTAGCTAGATTACTTACTAAGTTCTAAGACTCCATTCCTGTTCTGTCCTTAAAATGTATGAGGGAGAATGTTCACATTTGTACAGTATCTAGCAACCTGTGGCTGCCAGAAACAAGTACATAAATAATAAAACAACAATAGTAATCCATATTTTCTGTGCCCTTGTTAAAGTTAAAATGACAAAGAAACAGGATGTTGTAGGAATCCTAGGGTCTTGTTACATTCCTTTTAGTTCAGATACTGTCTGATGTGAAAGATAATGGTTTATGGGGCAATTGTCAACTTACATTAAATTACAACTTTTGAGATACTAACTTGCAAACTTTAAGCATATGATATTCTGCATTACATCTTCTGCCCATTAAGGAATCCTAAAGTAAGGTAACCAAAGCCAGAAAATACTGGTTCAGATTTCAAACCACAATAAGTGTGAATATACCCTCAATTTAATAAAATGTATAATGCAACTTCCTGAGGCTTAAATTTCTTACAATTGCTCTTGGAATGGGCACTTGTTTTCCCATTATTGGCCACTTTAATCTACTTATGTGCTAGTTGTCTCATTTAAAGATCACTTTATAGTATTGGGTGATCTGCATCTGAGGTCTGTGTTCCACTACTGCCTGATGCAACAACACAACAGTTTACATATTTCTGAACTTGATCTGAAAACTGATTTAAAAATCTATACAGACAATCAAATTTCCTTGAAAATATATACACACAAGTCTGCTCTGAGGTGGCTAAAATGAAGTAAATTTAGTTTTAGGAGACAGGAAGAAAGCCAAGACTGGAAAGTAAAGATCCAGAAGTAAATGGGCACTAGCAGTGACCAAGTTCGAAACCCATCCCTCCCCAGAGAAAATTAGAAGAGGGCAAGGAAGACAAGCATTGGAAAAGTAGAATGTTTGTGCTTTTCTTTCTAGCAGACTGCATGAAATATTCAGCAAAAGGGGGGATCAGCTTACATTACTCTTCTTGTTTCTCGTGTATCGGCTGACAGGTGCTGTAAACATACATAGACAAACATGGTCCTGTGCTTGCAATGCTCCAGTAACTGAGGGCATAAATACTTTTATTTCCTATGGCAATTACATTTGGATCTTTGCAGGCAGAATACGTTCAGATATAGCATACACTCACTGATACAAAAGAAACATTCTGCTTTTATCTTACTGTCCTTTAAAACTGATTCTTAAAGATTTGCATTGGAGTGGGAGGTGTATTTTATTGTTAATTTCAAAAGCATAGTTGTGGGGTTTTTTGGGAACTGACTGGAAGTGGATTTAAATTCTTCAGCAGCTCCCACATAAGCATTTTAATCAGGATTATAATACAAAATAATAAAGTTGTTATGTTCAGATCCCAAACTCATCTTCTAGGTTTCACAGGATGAAGAAATGCACAGTGAAACAGTTGACCTTGGCTAAGAGATGGGAACTCGTATTTAAAACATTCATTCATTCATGTTTAAGAGATGTCATGGTAAATAAATTATGACTGTTTACACTTAGTCCTAAGTGTCTTTTTTTTCCACACTATAGGCAGCTATTTGGCTGAGATGGTATGTGATCTAATCACACTCTACCTTTTTTCTCACTTAAATTGTACTTTTGGCTGTCACTTGCTCTTTTGAACAAAGGTTTAAGTTATTAGAAGACATCATGATAGCCTATCTCCTTTTCCTAAATTGATATTCAAATCAATAAAGATAAGGGCAATCGTGTCTTTGTTCCTAGAAAAATGTACCATCTGCATTTGGCTTATGATATTCATCTGCAAATAAAATTCAAGCAGAAGGAAGTCTTTAATACTACCCTTAAGTTAAACTGAAATTTTAAGTATTTTATAAGCTTTGTAACAGTCAAAGCCAGTAAAATCGACCCTGTATATTTTTATTTCATCTCTGTTGGATGATATGATATTTAATAATTGGTTCTGGCACCTCGTTGCAAATTATTATAACTTTAAGATTCAACAGTTTTAATGAACATATGGGCAGCACAGCCTCAGAACATATATATGATACAGCCTATCAAGGGGACCTTCTGTCTTGTTTTGCTGAGCTTTAAGGGGTCAGGTAAATTTTGTTGTGTAGACTTGTGCTAAGATTCTTCAGTCTTTGTTTTTGTATTTATGGAATAACAAAAAATAATGAATTAGATTTCTTCTCTGTTCAGATTTGGTTTGTATGCAAGGGTCCTACTGATGAACAATTGTATTTACTGTTACTGACGTGTGCTATTCTGTCAGGATTCAAAACAGTATTAAAAAACAGCAGCTGGAATGAGCAGGAAAGACATTCTTTAATCCTTAATGCATGCTTTTTTCTATCACATGGTACCATATTGTATCAGTGTTTGTTTCAGTTAACACTACATGAAAGTTGCTAAAAGCAGAAGACCTCATCAGATTAATGAAAATGAGCACACTTAAAACAGCTCATTATTAATACCATACATGGCAGAAAATTGATCATAAAATGCAGATGACTGCCCAAGGAATATACTATGTTGCACAGCAGTCATGTACCCATAAGAACAATGTGTACTCTTCAGCACCACAGTCTCATATGGTTATTTTGTGCTTTTCATTCACAGACATCCTATAATCCCTGATTTTCATCTGTATTAGGCCATATCAATTGCTATTTTATCTATTTCTAGACTGATATAAACAATAGCAGGTCAAATCAGGCATTCCCTGTGCACCCAGATCTCTCACTGATTTCATTGGGAGATATAGGTATGCAAGGAATTTAGGATTAAGCCCATTATGTTGATTAATAGTATATGCAAATAACAGTCTAGTACGCTGTATGAAAAAATAAAGGGAAAGAGCTTCTTGATGTGTGTGTGAGTATTTGGGATGGGAGGTGTAGTTCAGTTTGTCCTGATTTTGTTACGTTACCAACCATTGCAACACACCCTTCTCTCCCCCCTACCAAGGATCTTGAAAATGATAACTTCAGAGCTGAAGCAATGGTTACACAAGTTTTTCAAGGGCTGCTCTTTACTATGCAAGTCTTCATTTTTGAAAAAAAACAAAATACCCCTCCCTTCCTACCAAATCCCATCCCTTATTATTGTGTATGAAGTGCTTATTAGAATTTGAAAATGCCTCTGGTTTCTTTATCTGTGTCTTGCCTTTTATTGACCCAGCTTCATCTCACGTTCAGCGCTAACGCTGGGAAACTCTACTGTTAGGATGGTAATTTGTGAAAATAAATGCAAGAAATCCTTCTAATGACTGTGAACAGCAATTTAAAGTCATGCAAACACCCTGATTTGGAAGCATAAAAGATATATAAACATTTAATATTTTGGGGCCCATAATGTTTGTATATTATACAGTAAAGCTCTTATTAGAATGTCTTTGAGACATTTTTCAATCACTTGCCTGGCATAATTTGAACCAGTAGGTGGAGTGCTTGTTAATAATAATTGAATGTACAGAACTTACTCTTCATATAAGTGCAAGCTACTTTTCTTATTTTAAACTGATAAAATCAAATTTGCACTCAACTCCTTCTGTTGGTATAATTAGTTGGCAATAATATTACAAGGGCAGAGTTGAAAGGTATGCAACCCTGTAGCTACATTTTAGAAAACAGAGGCAAGCAAGGCCCTGGAAGGCCAACAGAGCATAGTAAAAACCTCAGTCAAAGGGGAATTTTGAAAAAATATTTATTAGAATTTGGAAGATGTAAATATCGGTCACATCCTCCACCTCCCTAAATTGTGCTTATGTTAGTAGGTGAATTTCACCCTGTGCGAGGGATTCACTTAAGGATCTATGAAGCACTTGGGTCCCTCTTCAGTTCTAAGGGTCACATTCTCTGCTGGTATGACTCCATTGAACTCTAGGGAGTTACACCATCAGAGACCCTGGCCCTATATTAAGATTGTAGGACCCCATCCTGGAAACACTTATTAGTGAATGTAGCACATAATACTTTACATAGTCCCACTAATGTCAGCAAGACTATGCATGATAGGAAGCACTATGCTTGGTACTGGATCCTTTTGAAGGATCGGGCCATTTAATGTGACATAGGAACTTATGTGGATTCTGAAGGGAGTTTCAGCCCTAGTGCATCCATCAGAGTTCACTACTTGCACATTGGTGGTTTTCAAACATAACATTGCAAGTAAAACTATGAAAATAGAGTGTAACTTTATCATGAGTGCTATTTTTTTCAGCAAGCATTTTCAATTTTATTTCAAAGCTGCGACAGTACACTTGCTAATGACATTTTCAAATTTATTTCAAAGCTACAACAATATACTCACTAACTACATCAACCTAAATGTATCCACATCACACCTAATGATGCTAATACAAAAATTACACCTGAAATGGGGGGAGGAGGAAACCACCAAAAACAGGACAAGCAAGAATAAATATGAAAATGAAGAGTTATTTTTACATGTTTGTTTAAATATGTGATGCACATTGTGATGTGAAATTGGAATGGAGAAGCAGCATCTATCTCTCTGCAAACTGCAAGACACAGACTTATGCTGGTGGTCCACTTAGTCAACTTCCCTTCAGTTTATTCCTGTTTTAGGAATGCAGAAGTAATCCCATTTATATCAATGGGAATTCTGGATAAAGACAGAGAGCAGTGTATAGTTCTAAATGCTAAAGGCTACATTATCCCTACTGTGCCAAGTAAGGATTTCCACAGTAGGGACAAGGAAATCATCTAAGACTGCATTAGCACATGCCATGCCTCGATTCCTGACCATGCTTCAATTCCTCTCCACACCAACTCTACTGCACTGGCTCCTTTAATCCTTCTTGCTTACCCAATGGATTCTCACTGTGGCCATGGAGCTGGGGGCAGGACTTACCCCTCAAATCCCAATTCTGCCATGATAATGCGGTGGGCACTTGTGAAGAGCCCCATTGCTTTCAGCGGGGCTCTGTGTAGGCAAAGTGGTCAGCCCACATGATTCGCTTTGCAAGATTGGGGGCTACACGGTTAAAGATGAGAGATGTGATTGGGACAGTTTTGTTTTATTATGGCAACATGAAAGTTCATTAATAGTTCACAAACATTTATATTTTAGATCATCGTGTAAGCATATGAATTTCTTTTTCACATTTCTCATAGCACAGAACCGTTTTTTTGAACAGTCCCATATATACTTATACTATTACAATAATAAAGAGCTTTGAATGTATATACAATCATTCCTTTGAGCCATGGATTTCTAAGCAAAGACTGGGTATCTATATGTAAATTTGCATATTTATTTTAATGTTTGTTGTGGAGACAGAAGGTGATGTGATAAACTCAGACATTCAAGATTTATAATGTAGTACTTGGTGACACTTTTGAGTACAGTTTGGTGTGACATCTGACATTTCTAAGATACTTGTTATCTTGATGTCATGAAGCACAGTATCTGATGTACCCTGCCTTTTAGTTAAGACAAAATCTCATTTAGAAAAAGTCATATGCAAAAAGGAATAAACAATAAAAAGAATAGGTCTTCTCATAAAAAAATATGTCAAGCTTGTGCTTTGGGGTTATGATGTGAGGAACCAGGTATTTTTTTGTTAACTGGCCAATGTACGTATCACATAATATCATAATGGAACTCTGAACTCAAATTGGATCACACTGACTTATAGAGATAGATGGTGCTCATACATCAATAGGAGACCTCTGCATCCTTCTATCACATAAAAGTCCAGTGGAAATTTGTCTGGGTAAGAGATGTGAAATCAGATCCACAGCTCCAAATCCTAACCCCATCCCCAATCTGAGTAACTCTCATCTGAGTGCTAGGAACTACATGAGAGCAAGGATGTTTGGAATCCTAGCCTCCTATCCACTGAGAAAGCTACAGGAGAGAAGGACTGGATGATCCACATAGCCATGAATTATCTGACCCATGTCTGCCCATGCCCCAGTTAGCACTGTATGTGGCTGCATCTTGAGCTCCCACAGTGCTGGGCTCCATGGCCCATGGTGCGGAGGGGGAGTGATGGACACACTGCATCAGATTCTGATCTCCTGGGAAGCAAAATCATGTGCCATAAACCCTTCTCATCAGTGGTGGAATGGGTACGAATTGGGCCTTAAAGAAGAATAATTTTCTGAAATGGTTTATTTTTTCAGAGAGCTTAAGTGAAGGAGGGGGTAACAATTTCAAACTGGCTCATGAATAAGTACGTACCCAAATCACATTTACAATTAAAGTAAGGGGCTATGTGAGCAACTCTGGGAACATGGCTGAACCCCAAAATTTGTTAAATACTAAAAATCATCTCCTAGAAGTAATAAATCCCTATATATAATATTTTGTTTTGCTTTAGCTCTCCAGTGTTATGTCAGCCTTTGATTTTACCCTGATCCAAAAGCAATGAAGAGCTATATGTTGGAAGTCTCTGTGGCTTTCCCTTCCTCCCTGCCCTCCTACCCCCACCCCCACTCATTTATCTCTTCTGTGAGTGTCTCTGCTTATGTATACACTTAGCATATTTTTATTCCTCTCATTTGAAAAAAAATATTTTGAGTTCACTTGCTTTTTTGTCAGTTGTCATTCATTTTACCTTGTTTTGCTTGCTTCAGTATGTTACTTCCCCTTATATTGTGAACTATGTCATCTGTGCCAATGTGCATCCTTTGATAGTAAGTATACAGTAGACTTTACTGAGAAATAGAAAGGAGAAGTGTTAGCCACTGCTTTCACCAAGATTATATTCTCTCTTAATAGAAGCTGTTGATAGATCCTGTGAGGCTACAACACTTGGGGTGTTGACTTGTAGAATGAAATCCTCTACACACAAGCACAGCAAAATATTTTGGTGAAAAGTAATTATCAGAAATAGTGACACTAGTAAATTAGTTAACTACATTTCAGCATGAAGCTTGAGTTATCCCTGCCCATTCTTGTTCCAGTCCCATCTAAAATCAGCAGTTCAGCTAAATGATGTCACAACATTTGCCAGGCTGTGGGCACTGAAGAGAAGACGTGAAAATGCTCCCACTGAATCAGATCCCCTCCTCTCACTAAGCACAGTTAAACAGCCCATCTGTCTCACTCGCGTTGGAACTGTTATCTTTGAAACATCATTCTATTATTACCACAGTGGTTCTAAAGAACTGTCTTCAGTTTTAGACCATGCTTTTGCAATCAAGTTTTTGAATTTTCTGTACATTGTTAATGTAAATCTTAAACACTGACCCTGAAATAGTACTAGGCAGTTCTTCCCAATAGGATAAAGCTCAACTACTGCACATCACCATTCATTTACCCAAGGGTAACCTTTTGTGAAATACAGATATCCTACATTTTAAAAAAAAATCACAACAAAAGAATCCAACCCCTCCCCAAAGTGTGAATTGAAGAGGACTGAGAGACAGATGGGTCTGGATGATCAGGTTACCTGTTATAGCGGCACATCTGCCAGGGCAGTCAATCACTGTGATGTCTCTGACAGGTCGATGGAGCCTGAGTTGGGAAGGCTAATGCAGAGAGAAGAACGGCTGAGGAAGGGCTACTCTCCTGCCTGTCTCTTGGGTTTGACTGGTCTGAAAGCTGTACTTGAATTTGTCCTGGTTAAAAATCTGTCTGTCTGTAGCACTCAGACATGAAGAAGAAGAAGAAGAAGACTTAAATCACAATAAAAAAGGGCTAGT
This sequence comes from Lepidochelys kempii, assembly GCF_965140285.1. Lineage (NCBI taxonomy): Eukaryota > Metazoa > Chordata > Testudines > Cheloniidae > Lepidochelys > Lepidochelys kempii. The sequence continues at coordinate 82,832,175 of NC_136385.1, read as the reverse complement.
GTATTCACTCAATTTCATCATGAAATGGCTCCAGTCTTTTGTTTTATTTTGGTTTAGGAGCCAAATAAAGAAAGATAAGAAACAAATGATTAAAAATGTATTTTGGCAAAATATTCTCACAACAAAAAGGGAAATAAATATGAATAATTGGAATAAAGAGAAAGGTTAAGAATATCAAGTAACAAAACTAAATAAACAGTGGCAGTGGAATAGTTTATTTTTCTGGATTCATGATTACATTAATTTGCATTAACCATGTTGCCTTTCTTCTACTTTTTCCAGCATATTTATTTTCAGAGCTGCTGCTCTGTAAGCTAAGGTTAATTGTCCTGTAAATAGTTTATACTAGGAAGTACTGAGCATGAGGAAGTACCGAGCAATAGGAAGGTTTTTCACAGTTACCGTCAACTTCCAGATCTTACTAACATTTTGCACAAATGTGTTACCATAAGTACAGTGCTAATTGCACTGCTATTTTAATGCATTTTGCACCAATGTGGATTTACTTGTGGGGCAACAGTGTCTCAAAAATAGCTTGACTCCTCCCCAGTTACTAATTAATCAGATGTTAAAATTACCTAAATGTAGGACCAAGGAAAGTGCCCTAGAACACAGCAAAAAAGCCTACCAGACACAAAAGTCCCTTGGTTTTTAAAGAAATTGCATTTCCTTATTTTTTTATTGTAATACATCATCAGAAGCTTTTAGACCAAGAAGAAAATTTGTAGTAATATTACATTCAAGGACATGATATGAGATATCTTTCTGGATTAAAAACTAAAAGCAAAAACAAAAAATATGCATTATTATTCTATTCCACTAGACATCTATAATGAGGAACTACTGCTGGAAAAAAGGCCAAATGTTAATAACAGAGAAATACTGTTAGGGGAGACATTTTTCCAAAATGCAAAACTGATGAGTATTTGTGAAATAGCTATTAAATAGATGCTTTGCTTCTCATTATACGCAAGTATTTCTGCTTTGGAATTCACATTTTTAATAAGCAATACTGACTGTTTTCAAAGTATTATTACGTTGTCCATTTATTTGCATTCCTTCCCCCCACCCCCCACCCAAGTGCTTTTATATTTAGCAGCAGATGGGTTGAGATATCAGAAGAGAAAATTAGTTAATTATTTGGGTTCAGAATACCAACAGAATCAAATACATACAACATTCTATGGTATGGTAGAGACTAGAGAGCTATTTGCCTTTTTGTAAGCAATATATTTAGCAACTGACAATTATCCAAATAAGAACTACATCTCCCAAACAACAAAAGAGTATAAACCAGGAAGTAGTATGATACATATTGAAGCAGAGGGGAAGGATGATTTTTTTGCTTATGGCACTGGAATAGGACAGACAAGATGTTCACTATCCTTAGCTCTTTGACCTTCCTCAATCTGCTAAGAGCCTGATTTAAATCCCAGTGAAGTCAATGGGAATCTTTCAGCTGACTTCCTTAGGCTTTGAAACAGGCCCTGATTCTACAGACACTTACACATGTGCATAACTTTACTCATTGGCATTTTTCACTTGAATTAAATGGGTTCAATGTTACTATTGCTCTGAATAAAGTTACTCATGCATATTAGTTGAATTTGGCCTTTAGTTTCCCCACATGTAGAATGGGGATAATAACACTTCACAGGGGTGTTGTCAGAATAAATTAATTGATGACTGAGAAGTGCTCAGATATTATGCTGTTAGCACCATAGGAAAGCCTATAAACAAAAATAAAGGCTGATATTTCAAATGAAGCAGAATTCTAATATTCTATTAGCATGAGTTAAAGAGCGATACTCAGTAAGTAGCTTCGTTCAATGAAGGAGGATTAGTAAGAAACCAAAGATGACAAACAAGCTTACACAGAGCTCATCTTCAACCTGAAGAGCTCTGTATAAGCTCAAATGCTTGTCTCTCTCACCAACGGAAGTTAATCCAGTAAAAGATATTACCTCACCCACCTTGTCTCTCTAATATCTGGGACAGACTACCTGGCTACAACAACACTGCATATCACAGATGAGAGTTATTTTGTTTTCAAATATTGGGGAAGTGCTGGCAAGGAAGACAATATGTTCCATCTATACCCAAATTTTGTTATCAAGTTAGACATATTACCTCCAATTATTTGTAATGTTTAATGCATTTGTCTTTGTACGTGAGGGATTGAAACCCAACTACAATAGTCACTGTTAATAAGTTAACATATATTACGTGAGCTTTTACCTATGTTTGGAATATCTGTGGTAACAATTGGCAAATGATGACTTTGTAATGGCTTTGGTTATATGCTCCAGTAGGGTAGCATGAGTGCTCTGCACTGTCAGAATGGAAACCAAAATGAATTTCTGAGCAGACGTCAGTTTGCAAACCCAGGTTTCTGCATTGATTTTACAGTCCCTCCTACTGGTTGATTTGTGAATTAGCAACACTATTGATTCTAGACCAGCCTGCCTCCCCCTCTAACTCTCAGTTTTAGATGGTCAGTAGTGGAAACTGAAAATAGCAAAAAGAACATTTTAAAAAACCAAATAGCTGGAGCTGCTACAATATCTTCAGCTGCTGAAAATAAAATATAATAGTCCTCAGAAATGCTTTCACAGCAGGGTGACATCTAAGGCAAAGTCTAATTCTTTTGTTGTCCAGTGTCATCTGTGTGGTGCATATATAGCCTTAATAGACAAATGAATGTATCCTGGGCTCAGTGTTAAAGACCAGAAAGCCTGTATATTGCCCTCTCACTTCTCAGAGATCTGTAGCAATATATATATGCATTCACAAACACTGTTACATATTTTTATTCTTTGTCAAAGCCATGGGGAAAGGGACAGTGGAACAACAGATCTGAATACGCTTGTGTTAATAAAAGAAAATAAATTCTGTTTATATTGCGAGAACATATATTCACAAATAGGGTAACATCCACCAGCCTATGACCCATAGCTATGGATGCTAGAATATTTTGTCAGCAATCATAAGTTATGATGGTAATACTGGTGCATATGTTAAAACGAGATCTTGTCTATCTTGATTTGGCATATTTTTGGAACTTGATTATAGCAAAAAAGAAATAATTCCCAATAGTGATAAAAAAATTGCATCCTTTTAAAGAAACTGGGAAGACTACTGTAACTATTAATAGTTTCCTCTTATAAATATTCTAGACCAAAGCATTTATCAGCCATCATGAAGTTTTTTTAAAATGATATTTTCCAGCAAATACCATTTAAGAGTAAATAGAGTAAGTCTAGACATTTGCTTCGGTTCCTTTTCCTTCCAGGCACTGACTTCTCATGAAGTAAAAAAATGTTCTAAACAAATAACAATTAGTATTTATTTTTATTGGGAAAATGGTTAAATATTTCTGCATGCTTGATTAACTGTCTACTTTAAATTTTGTGATTTGGCTTCTCAAAAACCAGCACATTGTTCCAAAGCCAGCACAAATGACATTGCTTTCTATTTAATCACTGCCTTTGCTGCCATTAGTACAATAGTTACATGGGAAGAACCGATCATGGTCTCTGTGATGTTCAATGTAGACAGCAAAAAGCCCCAACTTGATACTGTGCTGGTATGCTGCAACTGAGCTATTTTTAATATTTCCTTGTAACTGATTTGTAAGTGAATTGTGCTTAGGCAGTGTCAGAACTTTCCTGTCAGCTCCTTTAACAGCAAAGAGATAGCTCAATGAATAATTCATTGAAAGCAATTTTCTCCTAGTCACTGAGTCATCAATCATAGTTGCCTAAAGAGCCTTGAATTGGCCAGCAGAGCTCTATTCACAGGTAGTGTGATTTAGGGAATAGAGAGCCACATTCATACTGACAGGTCAGGTAGCAATAAGTAAGGGAAGGTTTCTCCTTTACAGACTGCTAATGAATCCCCAAACTGTATACTATGTTCAATTCCCCCCTTTTTGTTTTTTTGTTGCTTTTTCCCCCTTTTTCAAAATATCACTCAGAATTGTAGCCATAGGGTGGTTTTGCCAAACAAAGGTGCAGTTGGATGAAAAACCAGTGTAAATATTTGCACATTTTTTCTGGCAGAAATCCTACTCTGAAAGGAACCTCTTCAAAAGGGAAAAGTGATTTGATACATGATTGCATGCATTTACCCATGTAATTGAAATAATGAGAGATGATTGCTTTGAGCTAATAGTCATAAGTTACTGGTCTTTTTGTTTAATCCAACCATCAGCTGTCAAGAGCCTCACAGGAGCATTGGGAAGATGCACCAAGGATATCATTTGCATCACCTCAGACTGTAATTTTGTTGTTTTTTTCAGAGCTGATACAAGCGTCAGATTCTATACAAATCTCCCTGGAGCATAAGCGCTCCAGTGTTGTTTTGATAGGAGCAAAGAGAAAAGGAGCACGTATATGCCTGCTCCTAGTAGCTTAAATGCTCTCAGGATCACAAATAAAATAAAAGCAGTTTTTTGGCAGACTTCTTACAATTGTTAAAAACTAATTTTGCATCAGAGTCAAGGTAGGTCTTTGTGCTTGAGAAAGTCTCATCTGAGCACAATTTTCAAATATATACATCTTATACCATTGTGCTTATTGTTCCAGATGACAGATACCTTTGTGGTGTATTATACATCACCCATTAATTCCCTAAGCACTACCTATTGCATTACTACCAGCTGTCTATGACTATTCAACCAGCACAAGAAAACAGGCAAAAACAATGGTGCAGTGATGAGTCATAATTTTCATAGTCTTGCTTAATAAGGAGGTGTGAAAAATGTTTTCTAAATATTGTAGCTCTGCTGTTGTCTATATGTGATTATAATGTTTATGCAAGCAACACAAAACAATGTGTACACAATCAACATCTGGCTACCAAGATTCCTCTATAGAAAGATTTAGAGAAGATGTATTGAATATTTCTCACAATGGGGCAGATTCTGATACCTTTACTCAGGTTGAGTAGCTACCTTACTCCATGAGTGGTCTCACTGATTTTATATTTCTACTTAACATGACTATGGGTATCAAAATCTGGCCCAAAATAATGAAGTTTAAAGAACATTTTAATACATTTGGAACAAGTTAAAATTTGAAAAACTTTTCAGATAGATCAGTTGATTTATGGCAACCGAGAAGAAGATTTTCATTTACCGGTATATTAATTGTGTGTTTTGCCACTTTTTTCATCTTCTTTTTCAATATTACCTTCCATCTGTATGTGGTTGAGATGTTAAATTACCCCACAGGAGTGCACTGCCAATCAGTGATAGCAATACTCTCTTATGCAAGTAAATTGTTCAGTGCTTATTGCATGGTGCATCTCTCACCAACTGTACCAGACACTGCAATCTCTAAAACAGTTAATTGCTAATAAAATGATATATTATGGGCTGGATACTGCAAATAGCTACACCTAGATGCAGCACTTACTGCCAATAGCTAGTCCTTGGACTACAAATGGGACTGCTTGAAGTCAGTGGGCTATTTGCAGTAGTAAGCACAACACTCATTAATGCTTTTGGAATTGTAAGTTTGTACTATGTGGTTTATTAAAAAAAAAAGCTGATCATCGCAACAGCTGAGGTGCTGCTATAGGGTCCCAATCCTGCAAAGCATTTAAGCATCTGGTTAACTTTAAGAATGTGATTAATCCTGTGTAAATTACTTGCTCACACACATGGTTAAAGCTGAACATGTTATATATATTATATAGGGCTGTCGATTTTTTTAAAAATTGCAATTGTGTGATTTAAAAAAAGTAATCACGATTAATTGCGCTGTTAAACAATAATAGAATACCATTTATATAAATATTTTTGGATGTTTTCCATATTTTCAAATATATTGATTTCAGTTACAACACAGACTACAAAATGTACAGTGCTCACTTTATATTTATTTTTATTATAAATATTTGCACTGTAAAAATAAAATAAATAGTATTTTTCAGTTCACTTACTACAAGTACTGTAGTGCAATCTCCTTATCGTGAAAGTTGAACTTACAAATGTAGAGTTATGTACAAAAAATAATTGTATTCAAAAATAAAACAATGTAAAACTTTAGAGCCTACAAGTCCACTCAGTCCTGCTTCTTGTTCAGTCAGTCACACAGACAAATAATTTTGTTTACATTTGCAGGCAATAATGGTGCCCACTTCTTGTTTACAGTCTCACCTGAAAGTGAGAACGTGCATTTGCATGCCACTGTTGTATTTGGCGCTGCAAGCTAGTTACATGCCAGATGTGCCAAAGATTCATATGTCCTTTTATGCTTCAACCACCATTCCAGAGGGCATGCTGATGATGGGTTCTGCTTGATAATGATCCAAAAGCAGTGCAGTGCAACACATGTTCATTTTCATCATCTGAGTCAGATGTCACCAGCAGAAGGTTGATTTTCTTTTTTGGTCATTCGGGTTCTGTAGTTTCTGCATAGGAGTGTTGCTCTTTTAAGACTTCTGAAAGGATGCTCCATATCCTGTCCCTCTCAGATTTTGGAAGGCACTTCAGATTCTTAAATCTTGGGTCGAGTGCTGTAGCTATTGTTAGAAATCTCACATTGGTACCGTCTTTACGTTTTGTCAAATCTGCAGTGAAAGTGTTCTTAAAATGAACAACATGTGCTGGGTCATCCTCTGAGACTACTATAAAATGAAATATATGGCAGAATGCAGGTAAAACACAGCAGGAGACATACAATTCTCCCCCAAGGAGTTCAGTCACAAGTTTAATTAACACATAATTTTTTTAATGAGCATCATCAGCATGGAAGCTTGTCCTCTGGCCAAAGCATGAAGGGCCATACAAATGTTTAGCATATCTGGCATGTAAATACCTTGCAATGCAGGCTACAAATGTGCCATACAAACATCTGTTTTCACTTTCATGTAACATTGTACATAAGAATCAGGAAGCATTATCTCCTGTAAATGTAAACAAACTTTTTTCTCTTAGCAATTGGCTGTTCAAGAGGTTGGACTGAGTGGACTTGTAGGCTCTAAAGTTTTACCTTGTTTTGTTTTTGAGTGCTGTTATGTAACAAAAAAATCTACATTTGTAAGTTGCGCTTTCATGATAAAGAGATTGCATTATGGTACTTGTCTGAGGTGAATTGAAAAAAATAATTTCTTTTATCATTTTTACAGTGCAAATATTTGTAATAAAAATATAAAGTGAGCACTGTACACTCTGTATTCTGTGTTTTAGTTGAAATCTATATATTTGAAAATGTAGAACATCCATAATTTTAATAAATTTCAATTGGTATTCTATTGTTTAACAGTGTGATTAAAACCATGATTAATCATGATCAATTTTTTAATGGTGTTTTTTTTTAGTTAATCACGTGAGTTGACTGCAATTAATTGACAGCCCTAATATTATATATTTAATATAATACATAATTTAATATAATATAATAATATAATTGTTGCCCTTGTGTAACTATTTCATCATCATATAAAGTTCAATCAGAATTTGAGTTTTACACATGATTATCTGATATGAAAAAGGGAGACAGTGATGAAGCCAGAAGATATTTTTGTGGTTCTTTAAATATTCTGTAGTCAGTATTTTGTGTATTATTTAATTGTGCATATGTCCCAAATCAAGACTGCAAAACTTGACTCTGAATGTATAGCTCAACCTGGAGGACTCTAATTATATATCTAGGAAGACTTTTGAATAGTATGAATTTTTCAAGGATGATTTGGCTCAATGTAGGCTTAAAGAAAAAGAAACCATATTTTTATCTTTTAAATGTTAAAGTGGCAAATGTCATTCTTTAGTAAAATCTATGCTTAGTAATACTCCTCTGGGGCTACTCAGAGTTGAAAGTCAATGATAACCTGTTAAAACCATTCTTTTGACTGAAAGACAAGATTAGAAAGCAATGTTGAAACTGTCAGTCAGTAAAGCAGTAGACTTTACATTTCATGATAGCATCTGTCCCAAAAGTGAAGAGTCTCATTTTTGTGCTGAGCTCAGACCGAGCCAAGAGAAGCTTCAGAACTACACAAATCAAGAGGAGACACTATAATAACCAAAGCTCCCAAAACAAAACAGAAACAAATTACCATCCAGGTCCAATGAAAGAGAAGAATTCTAGAATGAAATATAAGAATAGCCCCACTAAAACAGACCCATTGCCTATCTAGTCTGTTATCATGGTTTCCAAAAGTAGTTATTGTCACATGCTTCAGAGGAAAGCAAAACTCCTCCACGATATCCCATAATGCACCTCATTGTATAATCTACCATAGGGTAATATTTCTGTTTGACTTCATGGCAAAAAATATCTGTAGGGTAACTCAATCAGAGGGACAAATCTGACTCCAGATGTTGATCATGTTGATCCATTAACATGAGACTTGGTAGCCCTTATAATTTTTATTCTAGCTAGTGTAACTGCCATTGTATTTTATTATTGTCAATAATAATGCAGAAATGGCAGAAATGTTTGAAAAACATTCTATTCTGTATTTGGGAAAAGGCCAGATGATGTAGCCATATTGTAAGATGATGAAAAAAATTATCCATTACAAGAGTAACTACAGAGATGTTAAACAGCAACTACTAAAGTTAGGCATTTTAAAATCAAAATTTCCATATAACTTGCACCCAAGAGTTTTAAAAGAGCTGGTTGAGGAACTCTCTGGGCCTTTAAAGTTGATTTTATATAATTTTTAATGATTTTTTTAAATATTTTTTTATGATTTTTGTATGGAAAACTGGGGATGTTCCAGAGGACTGGAAATAAGTAAATGTTGTGCTAATATTTAAAAAGTAAATGGGATGACCGAAGTAATTATATGCTTGGCAATCCCAGGCAAAATAATAGAATAGCTGATATGAGACTTGGTTAAAAAAGAATTAAAGGAAGGTAACATAATGCCAATTCACAAGGGTTTATGGAAAATAGAGCTTATCAGATTAATTAGATATCTTTTTGTGATGAGATTACAAGTTTGGCTGATAAAGATTATGGCACTGATGTAATGTACTTAGACTTCTGTAAGGCATTTCACTTAATTCCACATGACATTTTGATTAAGAAACTAGAATTATACAAAATCACCATGGCACACATTAAATGTTTAAAAACTGTCTAACTGATAGGTCTCAAAATGTAATTTTAAACAGGAAATCATAATCAAAGAAGTGTTTTTATAGTGGAATCCTGCATGGGTCAGTCGTTGGTCTTACACTATTTAATATTTTTTTATCAGTGACGCAAAAGGATATATGTAAATCGTTACTGATAAAGTTTGCAGATAATATAAAGATTGGGCAAGTGGTAAACAATGAAAAGGACAGGTCACCAATACAGGGTGATCTGGATCACTAGGGAAGCTGGGTGTTTCAATTCTGTGAAATGTAAGGTCATACATGTAGGAACAAAGAACACAGAATGGGTGTACTCCATCCTGAAAAGAAGTGATTGTCACAGGGTCCATTCACTGCCTGTGATACTTCCTGCTGATGGCTCTGGGGATTAAATCTCGCCAGGCATTGCACCCTTCTATGGTGGTGTCTGTACCCTTTGTCTCTTTCACTCTGTGGCCCCTCTCATCCCCAGAGCTGCAGCTTCCTTTTCGTGGCTTGGCCCTTTGGCCAGGTCACAAAAGTCCTTCCCTTTCAGGGAAATCAAAGTCCTTAAGAACCAGCTGTCCAGGGGCATTTCCAACACCCTACACCATTTCCCAGTGGCTGGTAGGGAAACCAAGGCCCACCCTCTACACCGTGTTCCAGCCTGGGGACCCTATAACAAGCAGCCAAGAGCTGTACAGTCTATCCCTTGCTGCTGTTTCCCTGGGCTTCTTTCTACTTATCTGGCTTCCCCCTCTTTCTAGATTTGCCAGCCCAAGTTCCCTCCTCCCAGGGAGTGACTGTTGACTACTTCCTTGCAGCCCTTTGCTGCTCACAGCTCTTGAGCTCTACTCAGGCCCCTCCTGTTTCTGCCTAGCTGAGCCCATTGCCAGTTAGTGGTGTGCTCCCTGTCTCCTTCTTCAGGTGCAGCCTGGGTACTTAATGGGCCCGCCTCGCCACTTCAACCCCTCCAGGCCTTGAGGTGGGGGGAGGGGGCACCCCATCACAGAGATCTTGGTGGCTAATCACCTGAACATGAGCTTCCAGTATGATACTGTGGCTAAAAGGTCTAATGTGATCTGTGGATGTATAAATGGGGAATATCAAGGAGGAAGAGGAGAAATATTCAGAACTGGTGTAACTGTGAGGGCTAAAATGCGGGTAATTAACCATTGGAATAACATACCAGTGTAGTAGATTCACCATGACTGAAAGTTTTAAAATCAAGATTGAATGTTTTTCTAGGTGCTATAGTTCAATCCCGGCTATTATACTTGAAGCCGGAATTAATTCAAGGAAGTCTGATGGACTCTATTATACAGGAGGTCATACCAGATGACCACAGTGACTCCTTCTGGGCTTAAAATCTGTGAATCTAGCCAGATAAATATTTAATCCTTTTGGAAACATTGCCAAATTACTTTATATTATTTAATATTCTGCAAGAATGATTTTCACTGGTTAAATAAATGGCATCTATCATATTTACATTTTTAAGGACTAAACTTTCCTTTCTGATTAACCCAGGAGATCTCATAAAAATTATCCTTCTCCCCCTACATGTACAAAGCTTCCAATTATATTAATGGGGGTTCTGCATATGTAAAGCAAAACAGTCATCAAGAGGTCACAAATTGGAGAGAAAAGTTGGCCCTCAATTTGAAGAATTAATTTTTATCAATAGGGTTACATGGTTAGAACTGGAGCCTGAATTTGGGCCATTGTCTTTTAATTTTATTAATAGAAAGTCTTGATTTGTTGCAGTTCTGAGCCTAATGAGTGGGAAACTGATTTTCAAGCCAAATTCCATTAGCTAAGCTAAGCTTTGAAGAAAAAGCATCTCAGTAACTCATGCAGCAAGTTACAAAATATTATCATTGATATCCTACTTTTTAAAAACAAGTATCTCTAATTTACTGATAAAAGATCTAATGGTGGAAGTCAGCATACTAGAAACAAGAAGCACATTTTAAACAATTATGATAATTAACCATTGGAACAATTTAACAGTAAATTCTCCATCACTTGGAGGGTGAAATCCTGGCTTCAGTGGGATGGACTTCTCAAATCAGGGTTGGATGACTTTCTAAAATGTATGCTCTTGTTTAACCACAACTTACTGGGTTAGATGCAGGAATCCCTGGCTGAAAGCTTATGCCCTGGGAAAGGATACCACTTTAACAAATATTGTATTAGGTAGTAGGAAGAGAAGCAAACAGGCCAGCTGGGAGATATAATTCCTTTAGTCATATGGAGAAACAAACCTGCCTTTAAGCTTTTGAATAGTGTTTGTTGGATGTCTACAAATGTAATACAGATTGTACAGTTTGTGAACCAACACAAAACCAGTTTGGGAACCCTGAGATAATAGTAGCTAAAACATAGCTAGTAATGTCCCTCAGCTTGTAACTGAGTCAAAGGCCTAGTCTACACTTAAAACTTAGGTAGACATAACTACGGCACTCAGGGGTATGAAAAACCCCTGAATGGCATAGCTATGTTGACTTACTCCCTGATGTAGATACAGCTAGGTCAATGGAAGAATACTTTAATCAATCTAGCTACCATTGCATGGAGAGTTGGAGTTCCTACAGTGATGGAAAAAACCCTTCTGTTGCTGTACTCTGCGTCTACTCTATCTATCTATGGCTCCATAGCTATCCCATTATAGTCCCCTTACAGTAGACATGGCCTAAGGTAAACATCACCATCATTCACTCAGTATGCTAATTTGGTGGACCTTATTGTGCATCCAATCAATTCTTTCTCTGAAAAGCTGGTTTCTTGCAATAGCAGATGTATTGATTACAAGACAATGAAATGCACTCTTCTTGGCTGGACTTACTCATTTAGCAAGCATTCACCACTGCTTTGGTTAACCTGGAGAAGCATCTAAAAATATAGGTCAGTCTTCGCTTTATCTTATGATGATACATGAGCAGTCTCATTAGTACAGGTATTTTGAGAAGATGAATACGAACATTTGGAATAGGAACTGTAATGTTCTCTTTGGTAATTTTGACCAGAATCACCTAAAATTCCACAAATCTCCATCACAGGATGAAAAGGTCACATAGTATTCAAGCTGATCTGCATAATTTGATTATTCACATTAGGGTTAATGAAAGAATGGCAACCCAGTGCAAACTCACTGTTGAGATGAAGCACAATGAATGTTACCTATCAAGATTTCTTTAATTTAACCAAATCAATATTGTCCCTTCATGGTATTATGAGATGAGTGTCATGGTGGTAGCATGGAGAGAAGGGAGGACCAGACTTCCCTTTCCTCTGCAACAGGTTCCAGCTCCTCTGAGGGATTACCCAGCATTCCCAAGCCAGCTGGGAGATATAATTCCTTCAGCATGTCGTGGGTTGGCCTCAAGGTCTCTTCCCAGTGGGATGTGCCTGGTAGAGTTCCAAAGGAAGCCTCCCAGGGGACATCCTTATCAGGCGCCCAAACTATCTTAGCTGACTCCTCTTGATCTGGAGGAGCGGCTCTACTCTGAGGTTCTCCTGAATAGCCAAGCCCCTCACTCTGTCTTGGAAAGTAAGCCCAGCCACTCTGTGGAGAATCCTCGTTTCCACCACTTGTACCTGTGATTTTGTCCTTTCAGTCATTGCCCAAAGTTCATGACCATAGGTGAGGATGGGGACTTAGATTGACCTGTAAACTGAGAGCTTCATCCGAGAACTCAGCTCCTGCTTCCCCTCCAAGGATCATTACCTTGCCATGGTGGAGGGGCTTGCATGTTCCAATGAATTCCAGGGCTATGTCATCTGGAGCCTAGTGCTCCTGATCGAGCCACTCTAGGTGAACAGGTCTGTGTGAAGATTCCTGACTAAAAATGATCCACCCCAAGACCCTCAGGAAAGCCCAAAAAATGACCACACAAACCTCACCTGGATCAGGGATACCAGGATCCACCCCTGGAGCCAGGCCTGGGAGTGGTGTTAGGCGAGCATCTGGTGGCCTGGCCCTCATGTAACCAAGCCAAGCCTAGCCCGAAACAGCAACATGGGCCCGCCCCATGGGTCACCACCTGTGAGGCGAAAGGTGAGGGTCAGGTGCAATGCCAGAATGGCAGCTGGAGGGATGGACCACGATGGACTGGCTCTATGTAGTGGAAACTGATGGTGAACTTGTAAAACCATACTATACATATAGCTAGTTAAATGCATATTTCCAAAGCACACCTTCTATGTAAGGTAAACATGATGCAAGCTAAGAATTGCTTCCCAGAAGGAGGGTATGTATGTCTTCTTTTATTGTACTGCTTTGTCTTTAGAAATACATTTGGCTAAGTTTGGTTATTTGGTTTCAGAAATATTTTTTCACAATGAAACACAAGTGTAGTCAAACAATTGACTATATTATTAATCAACAGTATATCTGCTATGGATGGGGAGTAGTCAAAGGCAGATGCTAGTTGTCTTATCTGGGAACTAAGAAGAATTTTTGCTATAAGCTGGGGACTTATCTTTTGGAAGCGACAGAGGAGGAGAAAGATCTGGGTGTATTGGTTCATCGCAGGATAACTATGAGTCATCAATGCTATACAGCTGTGAAAAAGGCTAATGCAGTCCTAGGATGCTTCAGGCAAGGTATTTCCGGGAGAGACAATGAAGTGTTAATACCATTATAAAAGGCTCTGATGAGACCTCATCTGGAATACTGTGTGCAATACTGGTCTCCCATGCTTAAGATAGATGAATACAAACTGGAACAGGTGCAGAGAAGTGCAACTAGGATGATCAGAGGAATGGAAAACCTACCTTATGAGAGGAGACTCAAAGAGCTTGACTTGTTTAGTCTAAATAAAAGAAAGCTGAGGGGAGATGTGATTGCTCTCTATAAATACATGAGAGGAATAAAAACCAGGGAGGGAGAGGAGTTATTTAAGATAAGCACAAATGTGGACACAAGAACAAATGGATATAAATTGGCCATCAACAAGTTTAGGCTCAAAATTAGGCAAAGGTTTCTAACCATCAGAGAAGTGAAGTTCTGGAACAGCCTTCCAAGGGGAGTGGTGGTGGCAAAAAACCTAACTGGCTTCAAGACTGAGCTTGATAAATGTATGGAGGGGATGGTGTGGTGGGACTGCATGTAGCCCATTAGTGACTGACAGTAGCAAAAATCTCCAATTGCCAGAGATGGGACACTGAGGGCTCTGAGTTACTACAGAGAATTCTTTTCCCAGGTATCTGCCTGGTGGATCTTGCCCACATGCTCAGGGTCTAAGTGATCACCATATTTGGGGTCAGGAAGAAATTTTCCCCTGGGTCAGATTGGCAGAGACCTTGGGGGTTTTTCCACCTTCGTTTGCAGGATGGGTCATGGGTCACTTGCAGGTTTAAACTTGTGTAAATGGAGAATCTCTCTGTAACTTGAAGTCTTAAAACCATGATTTGAGGAGTTTAGTAACTCAGCCAGAGGTTAGGGATCTATTACAGGAGTGGCCAGGTGAGGGTCTGTGGCCTGCAATGTGCAGGAGGTCAGACTAGATGATCAGTATGGTCCCATCTCATCTTATAGTCTATGAGTCTATCTGGAATTTAAGATTTCTTTTAAGTGGGCCAACAGATCTCCATACTCTCCTAGAGCCAAGGCTAATAATGATAATAATAATAATAATCTTCCCCACCTCTACTGTAGCCTTTTGGAAAACTCATTTCTCTCTTCAATGTTAGAAATCAATCCTGTAAACACTCATGCAAATACTCTTTGCAGGGTTATAGAATACAGTCCTTACACAACTGCGGTTTTGTTTCCTGTAAAGAGAACGAATTGGCCAATCAGAATGTAACACTGAATTATCAGTATTCCATTCAGTTAATATAGTGTCTATTCACTGACAGCCTGATCCAACTTGCATTGACTCCATAGAACTGGATTAGGCCCTGAACTAATGGAGGTATTGCACTGCATTACAAATCAGGAAATTGTCTGTCAAAGTGTAAAAGTTCCAACAAATTAAGAGTTAAATTGCATTTTGTACTTCTAGGTAAACTAGAATATGTCGATTTAAAAAAAAACCAAAAACTAAAATACATAAAAAGATAAAAGCCCACTTTCACAGTGTTTTTGTCAATTAGTTCATTTTTTTTTCAGTGTTACTTTCTGACCCTATTGGACCAGTCAAATATGTACAGTATTTGTTTTCTTTTAGGTTAATCCTTTTAAAGAATACAACACCTGAGATCCACAAAAATGTGCCAAGGACTTTTGCAGTGCTGGAGGTTTTAAAAATCTTTCAGTGACTTGATCCTTAATTTTAGTGTATCTGACCTAATGACTAATATTTCTCATTCTGAATAATAAAAGACAAAAAATAAGCAGAAATATTATGTTTTCATTAAAAAGGTGCAAACAATCATCTTTTTTCAAAGCCGGCTCCATTTTTTTTATTCTGAATTTGAATGTTTTAAAGTAGACTACTTTGCAAAAAGAGAAAATGTGATTTTTTTTTCCAGAGGAAAGGGTTCTTGTTTTAAAATTACATATCTGAAGATCAAAATAAAGTGACTGTTCATTGTCCTATCCAAATAGCCTATCTTTGTACAAAAAACCCGTTCATTTTCACAACTAAATTGACTAAAAGGCACTGTTACCTAGCAACATGCATTGTGTTTATGACCTTTTATCCAACCTGAGCTCACAGATGAGCTTCCGAAGCTAATAAACGTGCATCATACAGCCCCGCCTGCTTTGATGAGATATATGAGCCTTTAAGCATACTGAGAAAGGTCTCTTATAAAAACAAAGTTTAAAAAAAAGATAAATCTAAAAATACTTTTAAAAAGTATACAGTATGTTACAGAAACATTTTGAAAGAAATCTAACCTCAGTCAACTTAGTTTCCTATGCAGTAAATTTACATACAGTGGATGCAAAACCAACTGTGGGCCAGACATAGACAGTCCTTACGATATAATTGATTGATTGACTTTTACTAATCAAAAGCATGATTGTGCCCCAGTTGAAGTCAGCAGGAGTTTTTAAAGTGATTCAAAGGAAGCACAACTGTGTCCTGGAAGTCCATAAGTAAATTGTTAAATTTCAGATAACATTTAAAAAAAAAAAGCTTTTTATGTAAACAATAACAGCCACTGGATTTGCATCGTGGATTCTAAGGTAAAATTCTGCCTTCGTGTTATATAATAGTCTGAGATTAAGCTTCCAAAGAAAGCAGTAGGTTCTCTAAGTGGTTAATGTTCATAAAGCAATTTGAAGGTGAAAAGTGTTACATAAGTATTGCTATTATTATCACTGTCATTTTTAGATAGCTTGCACATGCTTTAATATTAAAGTGCAATTATAGTCCAAAATGTTACAGTATAAAAATGACATTGTGGGGTTCCATATTTATTCTCCTTCAGTGATTCTAGCTCTAAATCCAATTCATAATGGTAGATATCAATTTTAGGAATGTCCATTTCAAAGAAGTTGGTCTGTAGTTTGATTGTTCTTCCAGAAGTACCAAAATCTGGTCGAGGAGGAGGTTTAAAGGCATATCCCTGTATTGGTGCAGGAGGTGCAAGCATTTGTCCCTCCCAATAGGAAGTGGCATAGCTGTATAAAGGTTTTTTCTTACATCAGATACTGGTTTACGATCCCCAAAGATCTGTGTTTTAAAGTGCTGGACCATATGCTCAACTATTTCTTGGTTAACTCTTCTAGGGCATTTCTCTGGCTTTATATCCAATTCATAATGGTAGATATCAATTTTAGGAATGTCCATTTGAAAGAAGTTGGCCTGTAGTTTGATTGTTCTTCCAGAGGTACCAAAATCTGGTAACCGAGAAATAGTTGAGCATATGGTCCAGCACTTTAAAACACAGATCTTTGGGGATCGTAAACCAGTATTTGATGGAAGAAAAAACCTTTATATAGCTATGCCACTTCCTATTGGGAGGGATAAATGCTTGCACCTCCTCCACCATTGCCACCACCAATACAGGGATATGCCTTTAAACCTAGCTCTGAAGCATCTCTATTTACAACTGTAAAAGATGGGTTTTCTACCTTTTCGGACTCAAGTTGAAATACAAAAATCAGGATGTGTCCTTTTTTCACTTTTGCACTGTGGCCAATTTTAAAGATTCTGCAGTCAGAATTTAGCTAAGGGTTTTATTCGTGCAACTGAGACACAATGAAATCCCAGTTTAGTCTTCCATAGCTGTACTAGCTCTGTAAGTGATACCTGGAGTGAAAACTTGTTTCTGTCAGTAAAGCAGTTAGAGGTGACTCAGAAACACATGGAGCAGATGATGAATAAGTAAGTTGCATCCAATGAAGTGAGCTGTAGCTCACGAAAGCTTATGCTCAAATAAATTTGTTAGTCTCTAAAGTGCCACAAGTCCTCCTTTTCTTTTTACTAAATTTACAGTCACATTTCTGACCATAACTGCACTTCTAACAAGTTGCTGGGTCAAATTCTGCTGTTAGTTACAATGAAATGAAAGGAGTTACTTCAGATTAATGCAGGTGTAACTGAGGGCACAATTTGGACCTCTATTTCTCAATCAACCAAAACCCAGAGACCCAAAATGAAATATACCCCCCAAAAATTTTTCATGCAGGAAACTTAAAATGTTGTGGGATTCCTTCTTTTAGAGCAGTGGTGCCCAAACTTTTCCTTTTCCAGTAATGGAGTCTGTGTCCCCCACCCCATTACTGCACAGACGGCTCAGCAGAAGAGCTTAGGCTGAAGGTGGAGATAAGGGCAGAGCCGAGGATGGGGCAGGAGCTGGGGCTAGAGACACGGCTGGTGTGGGGGCAGAGAGGGAATGAGGGCAGAGCTGGTCTGGGGGCGGAACTGGGGGCAGAGCTGAGAGCGGAGCTGGGCTGAGGATGGAGCAGACCTGAGTAGCGTTCCCTCTCTGCCCCCTCTGGGGGCTGACCAATGCCCCACCATGAACCTCCCCCACCGAATATTCCTCCACAGCCCCTTGGGGGGCACACCCCACAGTTTGGGGACGACAACTTTAAAGTAAGTAATCGTTCTGTAACCTCAGTTCCATGATTCTTTATTTCTGATGTAAACAATTTTCAATGGGAGAGAAAACTTGATCTGCATATTACTTTGATAATAGAAACTAGAGTGACGACATTATTAGTTTTATTCATTTTAATTCCATTTGGATAATTTAACTGTTAATTAAGACTACTTGGGATTGTGGGTGCTCAACACCTTTGAAAATCAGGCCAGTTTAATTTAAACGTCTAAATATGGATTTCAGAGCCTGACTGCAATGTTAACCAAGTTTGAACCTTTTGGTCACAACACATAATGAGCAACATCTGTTCTTCTAGATTTTATTTGTGACCAGTCATCCCTCATCCCAGTTAAGGTTACGTAATTCTCAGTGTAACCCTATTGCACTGGCTGATGAGCATAAGCGGCCTGGGTTTGGTATGTGGGATTGTTGTTGACCTGACATTTTCTGTTTAGTGGCCACTAGATCTAATGCAACCTTTAAAAGTATCAAAGCGGTGTCTCCAGCTCTCATAAGGACTTACATACAGTAGATGTCACCCTACTTCCAAGAACAATT
Source organism: Lepidochelys kempii (assembly GCF_965140285.1). Classification (NCBI taxonomy): domain Eukaryota; kingdom Metazoa; phylum Chordata; order Testudines; family Cheloniidae; genus Lepidochelys; species Lepidochelys kempii. Next base: position 82,813,538 of record NC_136385.1, on the reverse strand, counting down.
TCAGTAGTTCTCTGAGGAGTCAAGGAACCAGTCCCTCCTCCCATGTCCCTAGCTACTCATTAACCAGGGGTCTGAGGCCTCAGAAAGTCACCCCGCATATGCACAACTGATAGCTTTGTGGGTTCTCTTAAAGCCTAGTGCTGCCATACGAGTGGCTGGAAAATGAAGTTAATACATGAGGAACAGTCAAACAATTGCAGGAATCTTGTACTTATTATAAACACACAGTCCAACAAAAGGATCTAATGCTGAAGTTGAGGGCATTTGAGTCCTATACAAAGCAAAGGCCAGACCACAGACTCTTTTTCCCTGAGAATTCTCTGAACCAAATTTACCACTAGATGATGGCTGCAAGGGCAGGTATCCCCTAAGGTGCTCCCCAAAGTACTATGTGAGTCAGTCTACTGGGTATCTGAAGAACAGATGCACACTGGTAGGAATTCACCACAGGATTTAGAATAGTGATTATAATCTGAGCTGTCAATCCTTTTCTCTCAGCAAGCCGGAAAAAGCTTCTCCGGACAGGAATAGCGGATGAGATTCAAGGCACAGCAGGCAGTTTGTGCCAAGGGATCCTTCAAAGGCTTTGACTTCTCTTTCCTGCCAGGGGAGAGAGCACTGGCTGGAGAGTTCCCTCTGAGCTCTACTGCTGTGTTCCCTCCAAAAAAGAGTTCTGCTGTGTCCTTCCTTTTGTCTGCTGTCTCATTCGCCCCTCTCCCATCTCACCAGAGTCTAATAGGTAGGAGCAACAGATTTCAAAAGCAACTGTTTCTGCTCTCAGAGAACACTTTGTACTGGTGCAGAGACTTCATTCCTTCGTCAAACACAGCTCACACAATACCTTTCCCTGACATATGTTGTGCCTCCACCCCCACTCCGGAGCTATCTCAAGCATTGCTCCCTAGGTCCCAGAAAGCTCCCAGAACTTTCTAGCTCATTGGCGGCCATTTCGTGCTTCCTTTTGTGCAGGTTAAGCCTCTGTAAAACATTTGGGGAGTTCTTTAACATACTTCCGATAATATTCATGCAATTATTCTGACAGCTTTCCTTAATGTTTGTGGGAAAGTCTGACAAAGAATTACATTTAAGTGAGACTAGCATCTCCTCTGTGGAAAGAGGAATATCTGAAAATTTGGAGATTGCTGTGTGGTCAATTGCAAACAACTATGTCAGGGCTCAATTTTACTATTAGAACATATATAACAAAAATCGTGCATTGGCAGTATCTGTCATATTTTTATCTGATTTTAACATCTCTACTGTGAAACCAGTTTTCCATATTTTCTTGTCTTCCACTCCTTACAAAATCTTTGGATAAGACTTTTTTTGGATCTCTCAATAACCTGTTAATATACCTGGGGAACCAGCTTGTCCATTTGTTGGGTTTTAATGCTAATGGAGGCTGCATAACTATCTTCATTTAGCACCCATTTAATCAAAACTACCAATCTGGGTCAAAATCACTACAAACTGTCCCGCCAAGTATGTTAAAATCAACACAGCAGCTACCTTAAGCATTTCTCTGACTACTTAAGGAGAGGAGGTCTAGAAAGCTTGCATTCACAAAACAGCAAGCATGTGAGTAGTTTACAATCTAATGTCTGGGTCTTTTAAATCATATCTGTCTTTTCAGCTTATTCTTTTCTTATGCAGTACAAAATATTTATTATGTATCTCCTAAAGCCTATTAACGCTTAGGATGGATTATATTTTCTCTATTCAGAATATATATAGTGAAGGCTGATTTCCATTATGAGCCTGATTTTGGCTCCTTCTACCACTCGGAGACTGCCAAAATTAAACCAAGCTTTTTTATATTTCCAGAGACGATCGTATGCCAGGCTAGAATATGCTGGAAAATCGGACTTAAAAAAATCTAACAACGCAACTGGAGACAGAAAGTAAAGGAAAAAAAAGTAATTTTTTTAATTGAATGGATCTGCTTAACCTGGGATACTTTTCCTTCTGTCAGGGAGGCATTTAGTTATTACCGCATAGTTAAATGGTGTTTAACCAGGCATTAACCAGGTATGAAAATCGAAACTCTCGTCCTTAATAGAAAAGCTTCCAAATGAGTCATTTTTGATGAGATTACAAGTTTGGTTGATAAAGGTAATAGTGTTGACATGATAGACTTCTGTAAAGCATTGGGTCTTGGTACTGCATGAGATTTTGATTAAAAAACTAGAATGATATAAAATTAATGAAACACATTAAATATTGCCTAAATAATAGGTCTCAAAATGAAACTTGAAACAAGTAATCATCATTGAGTGGGTCTGTTTCCTGTGAGGTCCTGCAGAGATCAGTTCTGGGCCCTGTGCTATTTAGCATTTTTATCAATGACCTAGAAAAAAATATAAAATCACTGAGTTTGCAGATGACACAAAAACTGGGGGAGTGGTAAATAATGAAGAGGACAGGTCACTGATTCAGAGCAAACTAGATTATTTGGTAAACTGGGAGCAAGAAAACATGTGTTTTAATAAAGCTAAATGGAAATGTATGAATCTAGGAAAAAGAATAAAGCCCATACTTACAGATGAGGGACTCTATCCTAGGAAGCAATAACTCTGAAAAAGATTTTGAGGTCATGGTGGATAATCAGGTGAACATGAGCTCCCAGTGTCACTCTGTGGCCAAGAGCTAATGTGACTCTGGGATGCATGAACATGGGAATCTCGAGTTGGAATAGAGAGGTTATTTTCTCTCTCTATTTGGCACTGGTACAACCACTGCTAGAATACTCTGTTCAGTAGTGGTGCTTACAATTCAGGAAGGATGCTGCTAAATTGGAGAAGGTTCAGAGAAGAGCCACGAGAATGAAAGAAGGATTAGAAAACATGCCTTATAGTGATAGATTCAAGGAACTCAATCTATTTACTTAACAAAGTGAAAGTTAAGGGGTGACTTGATTAAATCTATAAGTATCTCCCTGGGGAACAAATATTAAATAATGGGTTCTTCAATCTAGCGGAGAAAGGCATAACACAATCCAGCGGTTGGAATTTGAAGCTAGGCAAATTCAGACTGGAAATAAAGTGTACATTTTTAATGGTAAGAGTAATTAATCACTGGAACAGTTTACCAAAGGTTGTGGTGGATTTTTCATCAATGACAATTTTTAAATCAGGATTGGATGTTTTTCTAAAAGATATGTTCTAAGAATTATTGTGTGGAAGATCTATGGCCTGTGTTATACAGGATGTCAGACTATATGATCACAGTGGTCCCTTATGTCCTTAAAATCCATTAATCTAAATTAGAAAAGTTATGAAATATATTTTCCTGAGTAATCTCATTGAGTACCTCCCCAGCACTCATCCCTGTAGTGGGAAGCTGCTGTGTACGTCAAGAAATAGGACATGGGATCCACAAGCAATATTCACACATCAGTACAGGTGAGTAAACAAGAATCTCTTGCACAGGAAAAAAGAAGACTTGGAATTAAAACGGGCAGTCCTATTCCAAATCATCTACCATATGCATACTACTGACTTATTGATCTTCATTGCAAATTAACTGGTTCTTTCCTATTTGCTTACCCCCATTCTAGCCATTTGGTTGAAGTAGCCATTGAAAGCAGATTTATGGCCTGGGTACAAAAGTCCTTCCCCAGCCCCATGACAGATATCCCCAGCATTCATCTCACTACTAGGGTAGGGTCTCTGTATTTGATGCTTAATGAATAGTGTCTTGTACAGTTTTAGGTGCTAGGGTATATAGGGTCTGAGCTGACTCCTTCATATGTCTAAATGTAACATATGGAGCTTCTTCCTTCTTCAATAGCCAGTGAGATTATCATTATTACGAAAAAAAGGAAATGCGGTCATTTTATTATCATCTTAATAGCTTTCTTACAGTATAATATTTTCTTACTGTGTGCCAGTAGTCAGAGTATATTCTAGTAAGGAATTCTACTCAGAGGCATAACAATTGCTGATATATATCTCACTAATCGACTAATAAATAATATAAGAGTGTTGTTTGCATTTATCACAGTGATCCTAAAGCAAATACCCATGTGGGGAGAAAGCTTGCATATTTATAACAGTAAATTTACATATAACTGCACATAAAATATGCCGTTCCTTTGTAAAATACTTTTTTACAATTTCCATTAAAAATCATTGTGTAATTATGCTAAAGATACAAACCTAAAAAAAATTATGCCAAGCATTATCAGAAGAAATGCACTGCGATTGCAAGGGCATATGCTCTGCAAGAATCTTTTGTTTACTATTTCTGTTTATTTTCTGATAAAAAAGGGGAAATTTGTATCTTGAAAAGGACCCTGTGTTAAAAAGCTCCAATCCAGGGAAGCATTTAAGCACATGCATAACTTTATTAATACAAATAATTCCATTGACTTCCATTTAAGCACTTTGCTGAACCAAGGCCTAAGAGAAGACCAAATTAAAAAGTATTTTAATCATGATTTCACTACCATATTAATTTTGCCTTCTCAAAAGTAGTCCAGTTTCAGTCAACAACAGCTGGTTCAACACTATCGCTTACTGTTTGATTATATGGCTATCTTTCTCGGAATCAAGTGGAGCCTGCAGTGTATTAATGATCTATGACATTGAAAGTGTGAGTTAACATGGTACAAAAAAGAGAAAGTATGCAGAAAACAAGAGAGACACTAAACTAACTTATTTTAACAAATGGTTGCAGTTGTGTAGGCAAATGCAGATGGCTACTTGGCTACTGCTGGGTGCTCAGATTCAACCAGGTATTCAGTACAATCCTTAGATTTCAAATTTTAGAAATAAAAGGTGTGTGAATTCCATTAATTTAAGAAGTTGATTTCACTTCCACCCTTACCTCTAGCTGTTTTCCCCAACCCACTATCATCTTAATTTTGTCTGGGTAGAGCTTCAGTTCACTTGCTTTCGTTTGCTTGGCTAGCCACTGGAAAAGGTGGATCAAGTCCATAATATATGTCAAAGGAAATGGCGATATGGTCAATAGGAGCCTGTCCATTAACTTCAGTAGTTGCTGCAGTGTACTGTCACCAGTATGTTGGCCACTTACCTCCCGTACTGTCCTCATATGAGCAGGACAGAAGACAGAATCAGTGAGCAGGACAGATGATAAAAGATAATATTTCTGTATCCTGTAAACAGTGAACCATAGAGCTTAAAGATGGAAAGGCCTATTATAACCTAGTTAACCTTATACTCCATACAGAATTGTTTCTTACAATAGTGAGAGTGAGTGTCTATTGTTTGTTGCTAGAGTTCAACGTCTGGCGATGCAGTTAATCACATAGCAGCCATGTCTGGAAAAGCTTCATTTTTTCCCCACCTTTGTCGAGTAGCAGACATGAACCATACTGCTGAACAATGCTTTTATCCCATCAGGATGAGGGTACATCAATGCACTCTTCAACGGGATCCTCCTAAAGTCAACCCAGAAACTGAAGCTGGTGCAGAATGTAGCAACTCACTTAGTATGTGATACACCTCCAAGGGAGCCCATGCTATGGCATTTGCACTGGCTGCTTCTTGGTTTCGAAGTGATGTGTTTTTTGACTGTTAAAGCGTCAACCTAAACTACACAGGCCCAGAGCTTCTTATGGTTGATTTACTTAAGGAGAAGAAATGTACAAGATCTATAAAATTGGATCAGTATTTAATCATAGAACATCCAGAGCTTTTGGCTGGTTACTTTTTTATCGTTTTATAAGTCCAATTAAATAAATGCAAATTTTCAGGAGATGGCCTCTGGCACTGTTCCATACTGCCACAACTGCCGTGAATGATGATGTACTAGCTGCAGCCCCCTTGGTATAAAAGAGAGGTTGCTGCTAGTGATAGGGCATTTTTCATGAGAGTCCATTAACTTTGTAATCTTTGGAAAATTTGTGCTCACATGACCCTAGGCTGCACTGGGGCTGGGGAGGTCCTCAGCATAATTTAGACAGCCTGGTGGGCCTGTCCAAGTTTTGGCAATCTCCCTAGGCAGCCCTGTGGACTACAGTATTGCCACAAACTTCTGTGGCACCGAGGACTGTGGTCCTGGCCCCAACATACCACTCAAGCAGAGATGACCCATACCTGTCGATGGGCCAGGGGAGGATGGGGGGACGCAGAGTGAGGGCAATGGCTTCAGCAGATGTTACTGAGGGTGCTCAGTACAAGCCAAGGAGCAAATCTGGGGGGACATGTGATCCCACGTCTCCCTCCCCCGCCCCCCCCTCACATGCATCGCCTCTGCTTCAAGCTCCCAGATCCGTCCACATGGGTTCCTCCTCAGATAGCCTTGTGATCTTCTACAGTGCCTGCCCTGGCTAGAAACAGGGTTTTTAGGGCTTTGTTTATGCCCTTCCAGCCCTTTTACCTCACATAAAATAGCTGGAAGTAGGGTGCAAATCTTACGCTAGATTTCTTAATTCCACCATATTAGCTTCTCTGCAATGTAACACCCTTCCACCTCTGTATTCTGTCAACCTATTCTTTATAATCTGGCCACTGAAACAAACTTAATCTACCAAAGGAATTTGTCACAGGATATTCTTCTGTCATTAAATCTAAAGGGTGAAGTAAAAAAGAGGCTACCTTGAGAAATATGTTGCGCTGACCAAAATTAAAAACATTTGGGGGATTAAATGCCTGTGTGTTATAATAATACACTTATATAGAGACTAAAGACAAGCACAAAGAAAAAGCACTGCTATTCTTTAAGACAGTTCTAAAAACATGAATGGCACTGAGGAAAAGGAAACAGGACAAACTTCAACCTCAAATTATCATTAACAGTTTATACACATTGTCTGACAAATACACTTTCCTTTTGCTATACTGTTTACTCCATTTAATGACATTTGACAGTAAGAATGTAAGCAAAAACATCTAACTTTCATGTTTTCTAAACACAACAAAAGTAGAAATCCCTTCTGCAGCTTATCTAACACAATGTTTTCTTTATTTTCAGTGTGTTTATTTTTCTTTCCAGACACTGTCTGGATTCAGTTTGACAAAATCCATTAATTAATTAAGCTTAAAAATTTGATTTACAGGTATGCTGCAATTTTTCAAGTCTAAATTAATTCAACAGAGACTTCACGACAATTCTCAGAACAGAATTGCATCATGATCAGCGGAACTGGAGCTAGAAGCGCCAGCTTCCCTTGAGGGAGTGTTATTGAAAGAACGCCAGGACACAGGGAACCCAGGAAACCTGGAAAATGCAGGAATTTAGACTAGAAGCAACTCAGTCTGTAGACAAAGCAGTCCATGGAATTTAATAAAGTTCCACTTTTTCAACTTAACCTGTGTCATAAATATAAAGGGAAGGGTAAACCCCTTTGAAATCCCTCCTGGCCAGGGGAAAGCTCCTCTCACCTGTAAAGGGTTAAGAAGCTAAAGGTAACCTCGCTGGCACCTGACCAAAATGACCAATGAGGAGACAAGATACTTTCAAAAGCTGGGAGGAGGGAGAGAAACAAAGGGTCTGGGTCTGTCTGTAGTCGTCTTGGCCAGGGACAGAACAGGAATGGAGTCTTAGAACCTTTAGTAAGTAATCTAGCTAGGTATGTGTTAGATTATGATTTCTTTAAATGGCTGAGAAAAGAATTGTGCTGAATAGAATAACTATTTATTTCTGTCTGTGTATCTTTTTTGTAACTTAAGGTTTTGCCTAGAGGGGTTCTCTATGTTTTTGAATCTAATTACCCTGTAAGATATCTACCATCCTGATTTTACAGGGGGGATTTCTTTATTTCTATTTACTTCTATTTTTTATTAAAAGTCTTCTTGTAAAACACTGAATGCTTTTTCATTGTTCTCAGATCCAAGGGTTTGGGTCTGTGGTCACCTATGCAAATTGGTGAGGCTTTTTATCCAACATTTCCCAGGAAAGGGGGGGTGCAAGTGTTGGGAGGATTGTTCAGTGTTCTTAAGATCCAAGGGTCTGGGTCTGTAGTCACCTAGGCAAATTGGTGAGGCTTTTTACCAAACCTTGTCCAGGAAGTGGGGTGCAAGGTTTTGGGAAGTATTTTGGGGGGAAGGACGCGTCCAAACAGCTCTTCCCCAGTAACCAGTATTAGTTTGGTGGTGGTAGCGGCCAGTCCAAGGTGTAATATTTTGTACCTTGGGGAAGTTTTGACCTAAGCTGGTAAAGATAAGCTTAGGAGGTTTTTCATGCAGGTCCCCACATCTGTACCCTAGAGTTCAGAGTGGGGGAGGAACCGTGACAACCTGCATTCAGCTTCACTCTTTACAAATGGAACATGAAGATAGCATCTGAGCTGTCCGTTCTCTAAAGCACAGCAACTGGCTGAGTGGGCCATGGAACTCAGTTTGAAGCGCTCCGGAGCCCTGGAATTTGCAGACACAAACCTAGTGCAGCAATGGACCTAGTGGAAGGAGGAGTTTGAGCTTTTCACATACTTGTCCATGCAGGAGGACAACAACAGCTGGAAAGTAAAATTGTTACTTTTCCTTTTAATGTGGAACATTGCAGAGGTCTGCGCCATTCTGCAGCTCACCACTGTCTCAAGACTCACAGAAGGCCTAGGAGCTCTGGGAACCTATTGCTCCCCCAAGCAGAAAGAAATTGTGGAATGAGACCAAAGACCAATCTGAAGGAGAGGAAATAGATCCCTATGTTACAGCCTTATGCACACTGTCTGCTACATACAATTTTGGGGACTTGACAGACTCCCTGATTCAGGACAGGATAGTCTGTGGCACTTGAGATCCCCACCTGCAGGGGCAACTATTCCAGGAAAGGGAAATCTCACATTAGACAGAAGCTTAGACAGGGAGTATGCAGAGGGAGCCTCACGAGAAAGGATTAAATCATTTAGCAATATGCTCAAGAGCAGTGGAAGGTCTCAAAGATTCAGTCAGGCTTACTATAAGAGGGGTATGGCACATCAGACAGCGGTGATGACATCAGGACACTCTCCTTGAATCCAAGACTTGGCCCTGGTCTACACTAGGACTTTAGGTCGAATTTAGCAACGTTAAATCGATTTAAACCTGCACTCGTCCACACAGTGAAGCCCTTTATTTCGACTTAAAGGGCTCTTAAAATCGATTTCCTTACTCCACCCCTGACAAGTGGATTAGCGCTTAAATCGACGTTCCCAGCTCGAATTTGGGGTACTGTGGACACAATTCGATGGTATTGGCCTCCGGGAGCTATCCCAGAGTGCTCCATTCTGACCGCTCTGGACAGCACTCTCAACTCAGATGCACTGGCCAGGTAGACAGGAAAAAAACCGCAAACTTTTGAATCTCATTTCCTGTTTGGCCAGCGTGGCAAGCTGCAGGTGACCATGCAGAGCTCATCAGCACAGGTGACCATGATGGAGTCCCAGAATCGCAAAAGAGCTCCAGCATGGACCGAACGGGAGGTACGGGATCTGATCGCTGTTTGGGGAGAGGAATCCGTGCTATCAGAACTCCGTTCCAGTTTTCGAAATGCCAAAACCTTTGTGAAAATCTCCCAGGGCATGAAGGACAGAGGCCATAACAGGGACCCGAAGCAGTGCCGCGTGAAACTGAAGGAGCTGAGGCAAGCCTACCAGAAAACCAGAGAGGCGAACAGCCGCTCTGGGTCAGAGCCCCAAACATGCCGCTTCTATGATGAGCTGCATGCCATTTTAGGGGGTTCAGCCACCACTACCCCAGCCGTGTTGTTTGACTCCTTCAATGGAGATGGAGGCAATACGGAAGCAGGTTTTGGGGACGAAGAAGATGATGATGAGGAGGAGGTTGTAGATAGCTCACAGCAAGCAAGTGGAGAAACCGGTTTTCCCGACAGCCAGGAACTGTTTCTCACCCTAGACCTGGAGCCAGTACCCCCCGAACCCACCCAAGGCTGCCTCCTGGACCCAGCAGGCGGAGAAGGGACCTCTGGTGAGTGTACCTTTTAAAATGCTATACATGGTTTAAAAGCAAGCATGTGAAAGGATTACTTTGCCCTGGCATTTGCGGTTCTCCTAGATGTAGTCCTAAAGCCTTTGCAAAAGGTTTCTGGGGAGGGCAGCCTTATTTCGTCCTTCATGGTAGGACACTTTATCACTCCAGGCCAGTAACACATACTCGGGAATCACTGTAGAACAAAGCATTGCAGTGTATGTTTGCTGGCATTCAACCAAAATCCGTTCTTTCTCTCTCTGTGTTATCCTCAGGAGAGTGAGATATAATTCATGGTCACCTGGTTGAAATAGGGTGCTTTTCTTCAGGGACACTCAGTATAGCCCATTCCTGCTGGGCTGTTTGCCTGTGGCTGAACAGAAATGTTCCCCGCTGTTAGCCACAGGGAGGGGGGAAGGTTGAGGGGGTAGTCACGCGGTGGGAGGAGGCAAAATGCGACCTTGTAACGAAAGCACATGTGCTATGTATGTAATGTTAACAGCAAGGTTTACCCTGAAAGAGTGTAGCGACTGTTTTATAAAATGTGTCTTTTTAAATACCGCTGTCCCTTTTTTTTTCTCCACCAGCTGGATGTGTTTCAATGATCACAGGATCTTCTCCTTCCCAGAGGCTAGTGAAGCTTAGAAAGAAAAAAAAAACGCACTCGAGATGAAATGTTCTCCGAGCTAATGCTGTCCTCCCACACTGACAGAGCACAGACGAATGCGTGGAGGCAAATAATGTCAGAGTGCAGGAAAGCACAAAATGACCGGTAGGAGAGGTGGAGGGCTGAAGAGAGTAAGTGGCGGGCTGAAGACAGGGCTGAAGCTCAAATGTGGCGGCAGCGTGATGAGAGGAGGCAGGATTCAATGCTGAGGCTGCTGCAGGACCAAACCAGAATGCTCCAGTGTATGGTTGAGCTGCAGCAAAGGCAGCTGGAGCACAGACTGCCACTGCTGCCCCTCTGTAACCAACAGCCCTCCTCCCCAAGTTCCATAGCCTCCACACCCAGACGCCCAAGAACGCGGTGGGGGGGCCTCCGGCCAACCAGCCACTCCACCACAGAGGATTGCCCAAAAAAATGAAGGCTGTCATTCAATAAATTTTAAAGTTGTAAACTTTTAAAGTGCTGTGCTTAAAGTGCTGTGTGGCATTTTCCTTCCCTCCTCCACCACCCCTCCTGGGATACCTTGGTAGTCATCTCCCTATTTGTGTGATGAATGAATAACGAATGCATGACTGTGAAGCAGCAATGACTTTATTGCCTCTGCAAGCGGTGATTAAAGGGAGGAGGGGAGGGTGGTTAGCTTACAGGGAAGTAGAGTGAACCAAGGGGCGGGGGGTTTCATCAAAGAGAAACAAACAGAACTTTCACACTGTAGCCTGGCCAGTCATGAAACTGGTTTTCAAAGCTTCTCTGATGCGTACCGCGCCCTCCTGTGCTCTTCTAACCGCCCTGGTGTCTGGCTGCGCGTAACCAGCAGCCAGGCGATTTGCCTCAATCTCCCACCCCGCCATAAACGTCTCCCCCTTACTCTCACAGATATTGTGGAGCACACAGCAAGCAGTAATAACAGTGGGAATATTGGTTTCGCTGAGGTCTAAGCGAGTCAGTAAACTGCGCCAGCGCGCCTTTAAACGTCCAAATGCACATTCTACCACCATTCTGCACTTGCTCAGCCTGTAGTTGAACAGCTCCTGACCACTGTCCAGGCTGCCTGTGTACGGCTTCATGAGCCATGGCATTAAGGGGTAGGCTGGGTCCCCAAGGATACATATAGGCATTTCAACATCCCCAACAGTTATTTTCTGGTCTGGGAAGAAAGTCCCTTCCTGCAGCTTTTGAAACAGACCAGAGTTCCTGAAGATGCGAGCGTCATGCACCTTTCCCGGCCATCCCACGTTGATGTTGGTGAAACGTCCCTTGTGATCCACCAGAGCTTGCAGCACTATCAAAAAGTACCCCTTGCGGTTTATGTACTCGCCGGCTTGGTGCTCTGGTGCCAAGATAGGGATATGGGTTCCGTCTATAGCCCCACCACAGTTAGGGAATCCCATTGCAGCAAAGCCATCCACTATGACCTGCACATTTCCCAGGGTCACTACCCTTGATATCAGCAGATCTTTGATTGCGTGAGCTACTTGCATCACAGCAGCCCCCACAGTAGATTTGCCCACTCCAAATTGATTCCCAACTGACCGGTAGCTGTCTGGCGTTGCAAGCTTCCACAGGGCTATCGCCACTCGCTTCTCAACTGTGAGGGCTGCTCTCATCCTGGTATTCATGCGCTTCAGGGCAGGGGAAAGCAAGTCACAAAGTTCCATGAAAGTGCCCTTACGCATGCGAAAGTTTCGCAGCCACTGGGAATCGTCCCAGACCTGCAACACTATGCGTTCCCACCAGTCTGTGCTTGTTTCCCGAGCCCAGAATCGGCGTTCCACAGCATGAACCTGCCCCATTAGCACCATGATGCATGCATTGTCAGGGCCCATGCTTTCAGAGAAATCTGTGTCCATGTCCTGATCACTCACGGGACCGCGCTGACGTCGCCTCCTCGCCCGGTATCGTGTTGCCATGTTCTGGTGCTGCATATACTGCTGGATAATGCGTGTGGTGGTTGATGTGCTCCTAATTGCCAAAATGAGCTCAGCGGCCTCCATGCTTGCCTTGGTATGGCGTCCGCACAGAAAGAAGGCGCGGAACGATTGTCTGCCGTTGCTCTGACGGAGGGAGGGGCGACTGACGACACGGCTTACAGGGTTGGCTTCAGGGAGCTAAAATCAACAAAGGGTGTGCCTGTACATCAAGGAGTATTTCAGGCAGGACTGCACGGAGGGTTCCAATAAGAAATGGTGCACCAAAGTTATCGTTGTTATTGGAACAAGGAGGTTAGCCTGGCCTCTGATTGATACATGGCTAGATTAACCTCGCTGCGCCTTCTCTGTGACTGACTGCAGTGTGATCTAGACAGGGGAGGAGGAAAATGAGTACAAAACAAATCTGGTCTATTTCTTGTTCTGACCCACTCCATCTATCCTTTACATCTTTGGCTGGCAGCAGACAAAAAAGGCGCGAAATGATTGTCTGCCCTTGCTTTCACGGGGGGAGGGAGGGTGGGAACGGGGTCCTGACGATATGTACCCAGAACCACCCGCGACAATGTTTTAGCCCCATCAGGCATTGGGATATCAACCCAGAATTCCAATGGGCAGCGGAGACTGCGGGAACTGTGGGATAGCTACCCACAGTGCAACGCTCCAGAAGTCGACGCTTGCCTCGGTGCTGTGGAAGCGCTCCGCCGAGTTAATGCACTTAATGCACTTAGAGCATTTTCTGTGGGGACACACACACTCGAATATATAAAACCGATTTCAAAAAACCCGACTTCTATAAATTCGACCTAATTTCGTAGTGTAGACATACCCTTGGTCTACACTACAGACGTATGTCAGTGTAACTATGTCACTTAGTTATATGAACCTAACCCCCAGTTTAGACAGAGCTGTGTTGACGGAAGTCCTTCTACTTCCTCTCAAGGAGGTGGAGTACCTATGCTAATTGGAAAAGCTCTCCCATCATTGTAGGTATCATCTTCACTAAGTGCTGCATCTGTGCAACTGCGCCGATGCTGCTGCGCCACTGCAACATTGTATGTGTAGACAAGGCCGAAGAGCATATCAGGTTCAGGTTGTTGGGACAGAAAAGCAACCAGGCACAGTACCAACCTTTGTCCATTTAACAATGTTAATAGGGAAACACCTGTGCAATTTCAGCTGGATAGCGAGGCCTCCTGCAATGTGTTTCCTTGGGATGAATTGGCCTCAAACATGACCATTACAAAAAGAAGGCACAATCTAATAATATACGATGATAGCACAATGAAGACCATAGGAAAATGTGATCTCATGGTAACTAACCCAAAAAATAACAGAGGGTACCAACTTCAGTTTGTGATGGTGGATGTAAAGCACCGCAGACCTTTCGTGAGGAATACAGCCACTCAAGCCAGGGACTTGATCATGATGGAAAGTCAGAATTTTATAGTTGCACGTACTGAGCATCTGGGGATGGGCGGGCACGCACATCTAAGGGTGCGGGGATGGTTCAGGTGCCAGTGGGCTCCCCCACTTCTAGAGAGTTTCCGGTGCTCCAGCAGCCCTGCGGCTTCTGCTGGGACTTGGGGCCCCCTGTTCAGGGCTTCCACCCCATGACTTCTGCAGAGGCTTCTGGCACCCATTTTTCCAGGGCCCCCCAAATTGACCAGGGCCCCTGGGCACAGTCCTCTTCGGCCCATGCGTGAGCTAGGGCATTCTGGACACCATATTCACCAAGAACAAACTCCAGTTTGCCTCAGAAGAATTCAGTGAATAAGCGAGCAAATGGGATTTTGACCACCACTTCTCCTCCCCACCCCCAGCATACCCACAGAAGAATGGTAAGGTGGAATCAGCTGTGAAAACAGTAAGAGGCTGTTCACAAGGCTGTTTCTTCTGGTCCAGATCCCTTGGTAAAATTTTTGGCACACAGGAATACTCCATCATGGGATGCCAAAAGAGTCCAGAACAGGGACTAAAACCCTGCAACCAATGAGGGGAGAACTGTTGCAGCCAGAAGAATGGAGACCCCACCAAGAGGAGATGGCTAACAATTGAAGGACCTATTGGCCCCTAGAGACAGGCACTCCTGTGAGAATCCAGCCATTAGAGAGGCACCAGGAGTGGACGAAAGGAGTTGTGAGAGATGTAGTGGCACCTAATTCAGATGAGGTCACTACTCAAGAGGGACAAGTGTTCCAAAGGAACAGGAGACATGAGCTAGTAGACACAACATCCAGGGAAAGCCTAGATAGAGAAATTATCACAGAACAGAGAGACCAAGAACCAACTGGAGGCAAACCCCAAAGAGAGGGAGACTCCAGAGAAAGTTTGGTAGATTCAGAGACAAGGGACAGGGAGACAGAGTTAGGTCACTGCTGGTGTGGCAACCCATTGAGGAGACCAAACTATCTCAAAGATTATGTAACCAGCTGAGTCTGTGGTAAAAATAAGACTCTAACTCACCTATGTCCTAGCAACCTCTGTCTGAAGGGAAACAGGATAGGGGTCAGGGTGTCAATTATGTATTTTAAAATATTTATATTAAAATGTTTGTAAAAATAGGGCAGATATATCATGATCAGTGGAACTGGGGACAGGGACATGGATCAGCGTTTGCATCACACTCCCTGTCAGTACCCAGCATGGGCCGGGGAAGCTAATGATCCAACCAGCGGACCAAATTCAGTGATGAATCCTGGTCACAAGCCACCGGAGGCACACTGTGCATATGCTAAGAAGAACAAGTGGAACTGGAGTCAGAGGGCCAATGTTCCTTTGACGGGCTGTTATTGAGGTGACACCAGTGAAACAGGGAAAGTGGCTGCAGAGTTAGGCTGGAAGCAACTCAGCCACCTGGACTGAGCAGGTCACGGGGTTCGATGAAGTTCCACTTGTTCAGCTTAACCTGCAGTCAGCCTCACTCTTTGCAAATGAAAAAAAAACATGAGGCCTAAAAGAGAGGGAGAAAGAGAGAGAGGTAGCTAACCAGAGCCCACAGATCAGTCTGTCTGAATCTCTCTGGAATATAGGTAGTAAAGTGCTGAGTCAATCTGCTCCTATATGCTTCTCCCTGAACTTTATCCAAGTAGGATACAAGGAATTGTGAGTGGGAGTCACAATTACCATAAGAAATCTCTTTTGTTTTACCTTTTTTATACGAATGCATTCTCTTTTTAGTTCTCAAGATAAATCATCATCTAATGTGTCATGTCGAATTGAAGTGGCAACATCAGCCTACAGTTTGTGACGAATATATGAAATTACCAGCCTCCGTATATGGTCTTGTCAGCACAAAATCTGAGTCTCTATTTATGGAGGATTTCATATATCTTATCATCTAACCCCTAACTCTCCAGCCTTGCCACTGTGTCTGCTGAGATAGGGCATCCAGGCTTACAGTCTCCCTAATTCCTCTTGAAATGAGACAAGGATTCTGCTACGCACTGGAATCTGTGTTCCGCTTAGGACTGGTGCTTATAGCTGGGGGTGGGGGTTGCAGACCCAGCCAAAAACACTTTTTTTATTGAGCTGGGGATGAACTTTAAGCACTGTTTTATCAAAGCTGCTGCTCCCAGATCATGGTAAACCCCCCCGATCCCTCCTCCACTTTTTTCAGACCATTTTAAGCATATCTTGGGATGCAGCCGGAGCTACATGTTAGTGTGCAGTGCCCCATTTGTGTTTGTAACTTTTAAATGTTTATCAAGAGTTTCATCCTTAGATATGATTCAGTCAAAGAGATTTAAATTATAGTAAAATCTGAAAAAGGACATACAATGTACACATAAAAGAAAAGGGAAGTTTAGAGAAATACTGAGATAGGATATCTCCCTAGACATACCTTGCTTGATAAGACAGATGTACCATAGTTAAGGTGGGAAATGTCTTAAACAGTTCAGACTTGAATGCATCATACAATTAATTAGAGAGGCAGAAAAGTAGAATGAAGGGAAAGGGAATGGAGGGCAATAGGAAAGAAATAGGCAACAGAGAAGGGAAGATACAGAAACACAAGAGGCAAAGAGCAAATAAAAAACAGAATGAGAAAGGATGAGGTGGGCCACTATGCAATGGGGATGTGAAGGAGATAAAAGATAATCTAGGTATGGCCCAAACAATAATGTTCTGAAGGGGACCGGATAATTTCCATCCTAGAATACTGAAATAACTGGCACATCAGATTGCTAGTCTGGTATCAAGGATTTTTAATAAATCTATCTATTCAGGGGTAATACCATCTGACTGGAAAACAGCTAATGTCATACCTATCTTTAAAAAAAGGAAAACAAAAGAAATCTGGGCAATTACAGACCTGTTAGTTGGTCCTCATTAGTATGCAAGGGACAATTGTGAGGGAAAGAATAATTAAATTCAGGGAGGTAAACAGAAAAGGGGATGTAATGCAATGTGGGTTTGCCAAAGGTAGATCTTGCCAAACTAACTTGATTTCCTTCTTTGAGAAAATAACTGATTTTTAGATAA
This sequence comes from Lepidochelys kempii, assembly GCF_965140285.1. Classification (NCBI taxonomy): domain Eukaryota; kingdom Metazoa; phylum Chordata; order Testudines; family Cheloniidae; genus Lepidochelys; species Lepidochelys kempii. Next base: position 82,796,586 of record NC_136385.1, on the reverse strand, counting down.
AGGGAAATGCACTAAATCTAATATACTTGGTCTTTAATAAAGCATTTGAGAAATTATCAATTCAGTTAGAAAAGATGTTGATTAGTACATGCATTGTACAGTGGATAAGGAACTGGCTAAAGGGAAGAAGGCAACCAATCATCCTGAAAGGTGAACTGCTGGACTGGAGGAATGCTGCTAGGGTTCCTCAACAATTGGCCTTGAGATAAATATTATTCATATTTGTATTAATGGCCATGGCACAAAAAGTGTGCTAATGAAATTTGCTGATGATACAAAGTTGGGTAGCATCATCAATACAGAGGAAGATCAGAATATTATACAGGATGATCTGGATGACTTTGAAGACTGATGTGACAGAAATGGGATGAAAATCAATAGTACAAAGTGCAGGTCATGTATTTAGGGTCTAATAATAAGAATTTCTGCTACAAGGTGGGATCATCAGTTGGAACTGAGAGAGGAGGAAAGAGATATATACATGTGTGGGTTGATCACAGGATGAACTGTGAAAAAGACAAATATGATTCTATGATGCATCAGGCAAGGCATTTCCAGCAGAGCTAGAGAAGTACTGATGCCATGGTGGGAGATTTAAGACTTCATTTGGAATACTGTGTACAATTTCGGTCACCCATGTTCATGTTCAGTTTCAAACTGAAACAAGTGCAGAGAAGAATATTAGGATGATCAGGGGATTGGAGTGTCTATATTATGAGAGGAGGCTAAAAGAGGTGGTATTGTTTGCCTAGCAAAAAAGAAGACTGGAAGGGGTATAACTGCTAACTCAAATTACAGCAGAGGTTTAAACATGAAGGAGGGTGAAGAGCTGTTTAAGCTACAGGACAATGTTGGCACAAGAACAAATGGGTATAAACTGGCCATGGACAAATTCAGACTGGAAATTAGAAGAAAGTTTCTAACCATCAGAGAAGTGAGTGTCCGGAACAGCTTCCCAATAGAAAAAAATTTAATAGTTTTAAGAGAAAGTTGGACAAATTTATGAGTGCAATCATATGACAAGGTTTCTTGTGATTGTGGGGTAGTGCTCAGTAGCTTGGGGGCTTGCTTTTGGTTTATGTCTTATATTCCAAAAACTCATGCTTCAGGGTTTCAGTCAGTCACCTATAGGGGTCAGGGAAGGATCCGCTCCCTGAATGTATTCTGGGTTGGGGAGAGGGGTGGGGTTGGACCTCCTCTGAAGCATCAGGGATGGCCATGCCAGTAAATCGGAGATAGGACAAGAAGGGCCAGTGCTCTGCGGTGGCACCAAGCATTCTCTTCCTCAGGTATTTGGCTGACTGGATCTTACTGACGAGCTAAGGATCTAGCTCAGCAGTTGTCAAATTGCCTGGGCTGGTATTAGACTTGCAGGGGCCTGGGGCCGAAGCCGAAGCCTGAGCCCCACTGCCTGTGGACGAAGCCCAAAGGCTTCAGCCCTGGGCGGCAGAGCTCAGGTTACAGCTTTCCCAGGGTTGAAGTCCTTGGGGTTCAGCTTTGGCCCCTGCGCCCAGGGCAGTGGGGCTCAGGCTTGGTTCCCCTGGCCTGGGCCGGCAGAGTTCAGGCATGCTCAGGCTTCAGTCCCCCTTTCTGGAGTCTTGTAGTAATTTTTGCTGTCAGAAGGGGGTTGCAGTACAACGAAGTTTGAGAACACCTGGTCTAGCTGATTTCCATACATAGGGTCAGGAAGGAAGTTTCCTCTAGGTCAAATTGGTAGTGGCCTTCTGTGTTTTTTGCCTTCCTCTGCAGCACATGGATGTTGGTGACTTGTCAGGATTTTCTGGGTATATCTCACTTAATCAATTTTCTTCCATAGCCGGGGCCTCAGGCATTGGTGCACCTCAGTCCTTCTGATTCTCTCCCAGTGGTACAAAACAGTCTAGTCTCCTTGGACAATAAAATTTAAACTGTATGATAAAAAGGAAAAAGAAGGAGAAAACAGAGAAAGAAAGAAAAGAGAAAAATGATGTCTCAGAATGTGTTCACTTGCACATGGAAAGATTTTTGGATTTTCCTTTTGTCCCTAGCACTCTCTCTGTCAAGGTTAAAATGCATTGGTAAGGCATTGAAGTGAAACTCACACTGCTAGCCTCCATGCTAAGAATAAATAGAAGGCTGCAATTTCCAGTTTTGGCAATCTGGTACTTTTCTCAAACTCTTTCAATTCACTTTTGTATTAAAAGTAAAATATTGGGTCAGACCTGAAGCTCACTGTAGTTCCATTGAAGTTCATAACCTATGTTTTAAAGAAAAAGCCCCACTTCTTCTTAAAAGTATAAATTTTCTGACAAATTAATTTACCAGTTGTGATTTCAAAATACACGGCCTGGATTGCATCTGCATATAGGCAAGTACTTTCATGTGGTGATAAAGATGGAACACTGCAATTGCTCTTTGTAGGTTCTCTGATAATAATGTTACATATTTCATTGCCAATTTATTAAAAATATTCTTCCTGTTTTGGTCTGGATTTTAATTTATTGCTACCATAAAGTGTCTTGCAAATTTCTAAAGCTTTGTTCTGTAGATTCACAACAAATTTATCATTTTTTGCATTTGACTGATTAACAAAAATTATAGAAGTGGAGAAAAAAGTCTAGAGAGATATTTGTGATGCTGCCAGCTCATGCCAAGGCCCCTAGGCCTCACTGAACACTGACAAATGCATAGCTGGAAACCAGTAGGGCTCACCCGTTCATTAGTATTGTTAAAATAGGTATTAGATTTATAAAAATGTGTTTAGACTTTATGAAATGCTTGCAGGATGCTGCATGTATTAATCTTACTTATAACATCTGTACCCCTTGTTATAAAGTTATTTTAAGTGTTTGCATTGTAATCCTCTGTAATTGTACAAGTCATCAAACAGGAAAGAAGCATTAATTAATATAGAAATTCTGGCATCCAACAGAAGCTGTTAGGTCCTGCACACCAAGAAGGCCCACTGAAACCAAATGAGCCATTGTGAAACATCAGAAAACAAAGAACAAACATCAAAGACTTTGTTGATTGCTCCCCTGAACACCCATGAAGAGGAGATGTGCCGGTGGACTCATCCCATCATCTTGAACTCTAGGGGAAAGGAATCAAAATTCCTGACAAGAAGGATCGGTATCTTTATGCTGCTTCAACTCTCTGGGGTGAAGATATCTAAGCATAAGCAAGAGTTCCTGAGTGCCTGGTTAGCCTCAAAGGGCATAGAGCAGCATTACATTACAGACATTACAGCAGCTTCTATTACTGTTTGGAACCTAAGACTGTAACTCATTTGTGTGGCTATGTTTACCTGCTTTAACGCTCTTATTTCTGTTCCTAGTTAATAAATCTTTAGTTAGTTGTCTTTGGTGCAGGATCTAAGTTGCAATTGACCCTGGGGTAAGCAACTGGTCCTTTAGGACTGGGAGTAACCTGAATATTGTGATTTTTGGTGCATGGGACTATCACAAAGGCAAGCTTATCTGGGTGGCAAGATAGAGAGTACCCAAGGGGACTGTCTGTGATTACATGTTCAGGTTGTTGTAGAGCTTGATACTTGTTTGGTGAAACCTAAGTATAGAACTCGAAACCAGTTTGGGGTTTATGCCCTGCTTCTCCACAGTCTGCCCTGCTGCTGGTACTCCCACTTGTGAGCCACTCCAAGCAGCTTGACAATATTAGCTTTGATATTTTATGGCTTTTGTTGTGTGGCTTTTAGACATTGGTGCTGTGTACATAATTGCTATGCAGGAAAGTAAAATATTGGTATGTCCCAGGCCTTCACATCCATGTAATTTTGAGTCTATTTCTATTTGTCAGTGCCAGAACATCTCTTTATGGTGTCACAAAATTCAGGAAAATAAAATAAAATAAAATAAATAAATAATCTTAAGAGCATTTAGATAACTTATCTGAAAGTTGTTTTATTTAAAAGTACTGAGATTCTGAATTTTTTCTGTTATTTTTTTTTACTTTAAAATTGGCAACAAAATTCCTGAGCACATTACTATCTTTCCAGTTTTTGTATAAGTATCTATGTGAGAAAAAGAACTATGCATTACAAAACCTCTCAAAAAATCATGTTTTTGTTTATCTGCCAGACTTTCTCAGCAACAGTAGCTAAGAAGTATTTTTCTTCCTCTCTGTGAATTTTTTCCCCTTAGGATTGGCTTTAAGAAGTATTTTTTTTCATGTGTTTGTGGATGTAGAAGGCCAGAAGAAACATGTTAATTGCAAATTAAAGAATATTAAAAGCAGAATTTTAAGGCAACAAACACTAAAATACCTCCATTATTTTTTGAGATCATTTTTTCTTTTTAATTACTCATTGTGACACAAGATCCCATCTTTGCCTTATTGCTGTATGTGGTTGGTACTCAGAAGCCCACTGATATGTGAAAAAATTGCTGTTTGTGTAACGGCTCTAATTACGAACATGCTTCATAGTGAACTAGGCCAAATGCGGGGCCAGGTTATGCTTAACCATGGGATGGGCTGTTTGTGAGGAAATCTCCATGAGGAGATTATGGAGGAAATCTCCTTGTGGAGGTTGTCTCAACCATCTTCTTGGAAAAGTCAAGGGCAAACCTGGCAGATCCATTGAGGTCATTGTGTTAACCTGAAACTAAGAGTAAATAGGCCAGCTACAGTTCTGCTTTCAGCAGCAGGATCTTTACACACCTCAGGATCTATCACCTGGGGTTAGATAGAAGTTGGTGTGCCTCCCGCCTCCCTGGTGTGGTGTAGTGGACAAAAGAGATAGGGAGAGGATTTTTCCAAAACAACAACAACAGATTTATTTAAGGGAAGTAACAACCGGCACAGGGAAAAATCATGAACTATAACCAAATAATAAGTGAGTTGTGGTTTAACAAAGGTCACTATAAAACTCAGGACCCAACTAACCCGAACCTTGGCAACAACTAAACAAAAGAGAACAAAAGAATACCCCAAGATACTTTATTGTCTCTAGGTTTTCTTAACCGGCAGGAATGAGGTTAAGATGCATTTGTCTTCACAAGTGATCCACGGGCTCATGGGATCTGGAAGCTGAAGTAGTGGGACCCGAAGGTGAGAACCCTCAGGATCCTGGCGACTGGTCCCAAAGGTAAGATGTTGGAACTCAGGAGCACCACAATGTTTAAGGTAAGTGACTAGATGTGAACAGTCTTTAATGTCTTTACAGCTGCTGGTGATCTTGATCTGATTGCCTGGTGTGGTGGTCTTGATCCGAAGATCTGACGCCACAGAAAAAGACTGCACCTTGACTGTCTCTATAATGGACAGCCCCTGAGCAACGGGTGCTAAGACTAATTTAATTCTTTTTAAGACATGTGTGCCTAAATTCTGAGGTAAATAGCTCTACAGGAGCCAGTTGGGACTAATTCCAAATGTCCGTTGGCTTCTTTCCTGCCAAAGTTCCGTAAAGTAGGTTCCCCAATATGGAGTCTGCATTATCCTTTGCCTCAGATGCCATGATGGGCACCTGAACTCCATTTTGGAAAATGGGGTAACCTGTCTAACATACTAATAACAGTACATGTAATAACAAACAACTAAAAGTGCATAGAACATTGTGATAAACATCATAAGGACTATGCTGAGTATGAAATGAACAAAAAACATGCAACAATTGCAATGTGTGTCAAGACTGTGTCTTTGCCCACAGTGGTTCCCTACTACCTGGCAGCATGGTGCTATTGGAGTGGCACAGCCAGGGATTCCTGTTAACCTGGGAATATATTAACTTTTTTGAATAACTTCAGTGGTATCAGAGAAGGGCTGATGTATCTGCCCATTCCTCCCTAAGTCCACCCTGTCTCTGTCTTCTTCCCCAGTAGGACAGCATGAAAAGGCTTCTGTAGGATAACACAAAGGATCTATGGATAGAGGGGTCTCCCATACACTGATCTGTGGGCACAATTTGTTTCTGGGTGACTTGTTAATATAATATACTAGGACAACATGGAAAAGTATTTGGTTTTCCATAGCATCTTTTAGGCTCAAAGTATCTCAAAGAGATTTGAAACCGTGAATGAAGCCCTGTACAGACAGAGCAGCAGCTTAGTGTATTTTAGTAGATTTAGTAGGTTGAGGTTGTAATCATTGTAGTGCAGCTATGGTTATGATTCTTCACTCATTTTTGGATGCAAAACTCTTGCTGACTTTGAGGAATGAAATCTAAAAGTTTCACCCACCTCTAGTCACTGTAGCAGAGATTCCATTTCCATGGAGATCAGTTCAAGCGAACACAGACTTCTTGGTTTAAAAGAAAAAAAATTAAACCGTTTTGGAATTGCTTTAAACCTGATGGAGGGGAGCTGCTAATATTTTGTAAAGATCTAATTTTCTATCTTGCTACAATATTATCTGGGTTTGTTTTAATAAATCTTCACACCTGAGAAAGCAGCACCTGAGCTATGAATGCAGGAAGCACGAAGCTCAGTATTTCCTTTGTGGCTTGATAATATAACAATAGAAGTGAGAACAGTAGCCAATTTCATGTGAGATATCTATGTGTTAGGTTACACAATAACTTTCACTCTGTAGCTAGTTAAGTACAATTATTTTAGGCAAAACAGAAGGGCAAAAGCATTTGAAGGCAGAAAGTGCATAGATAAAAATAACAGATGGGAAAGCTTTTTTTGAATTAACAATTATATTTAATCGAAAGAAATAAAATAATGAGAGAGTAGTTTTAATGAAGATCAGAGTTAGATGTTAATGTCTGTAATAATTATTGTAATCTAATAAAGATGTGTCATTCGGGGTATCACTTATTTATCTATCAAGAAATAAATCAGTGATTTATTATTATAATCATTTCCAGCCAACAAATGGGACTCATATGATATGTGAGATCAAAACAGTACACAATATATACAGAAACATTTATGAAGACAGTTCTTTTCAGAAGATAGCAAGGTTAAGTGTAAAAGAGCAGCTTACTATAAATTTCAGCTTCAAGTAAGTACAGAAGGTCACCAAGAAAATTAATGAAAGGCTAGTTTATAACAGGGCTGTACATGCTTGTGCAACAGGGCGTGAGCAAGCATGCCTGGAGCCTCCCAATCTTTTGTGCAGCTTGTAGACCCTCTACATGGGAAAGTCTAGCAACTGCTTCCTCCAGAGGCAGTGCTAGCCTCGGGGGCCCTAAGCCTGAATATTTACCTTCCCCCAACACATGCTAAAAAAGTGAATAAGGAGCCCCTTTGAGCTGCTCGTGGCCCTAAGCAATTGCTTAGTCTGCTTATGCCTAGCGCTGGCTCTGGCTTCCTCGGAAAAGGGGGATGCGGAGGAGGTGAGTTGACAGGAGGAGACATAGCCTCCCAGTTCAATGGTATGCTATACCAAACTCTGTGCATTCACAGTAAATCAGATAATATCTTCTTGGGTGTGATTTTTGGCTAGGTCTACACTTGCAGCACCATGAGGAGTATAGACACTGCATGACCCCCTGCCTCCCCGTCCCCCCACATGGGTATAAATTGCTGTATAGACAGTGAGGCACTGCTTAGGTAAGTAGAATAAAGACACAAAGAACCTTAGGGTATATCCCCTACACATCTGTCTACTCACCCAAATGGTGCCTCCCATGTCTACAATGCATCCTGCTGCCTCCCCGCTGCCAGAGCCTTTCCCCACCACTGCTCACTGGGCACCAGCCAGAGAGGAACTGCAGGGATACCCCTTTTCAGGTTGGAGCCAGCTGGCCCCCCAACCTGCTCCAAGTCTCAGTGGCTTCCCTCACACCCCTTCCTAGCTCTCCAACCCCACATTCACAGTGAGCTTCTGCTCCAAGTGCATGAACTCATGCTAAAGTCATGATACACATACAGGCCAGATACACCAGGGAAAGCAGACTGCTCCCACCACAGTCCTGTCCTCTACTGGGCTGCTAGCTGCTCTGATGTGTTGATAAGGGGGCATCTTTGGTCCACCCAGGATTCCATATATTTTGGAACAGTGAACACGGGTTTACTTATCCCATCAAAATTAACATAACAGATCCTGATTTTTTGCTTACTGCTACACTACTTTCCAGGTGCCAAACTATCAATAGGATTGCAGAGCACAGGAATGACGCAGTCTCCATAGTCCCTCTGCTCCCATAGAACATATTAATCTCCTGCTTTGCTAATTTGTAAGAAGAAGTAAGATCTCCCCCATCCATTTATGTGAAAACTGCATACTCGGAACCAAACGTTCATTTTATGTGGAGTCTTCCATTGATTTCAATACAAGTATTGCCCTTGACTTCAATGGGAGCATATTAATCCATTAGAAGCACACTCTTTCCATCCCAGGAATAATAGTCTTGAGCATAGCCCTCCCTCCTTTAAAATTGATGGGGCCATGGGTGGTAGGTAGCATAGGCAGGGGAAGGCTGTGCCTCCCCAAACAGCATGGTCCAGCCCACCCTCCACCCCCAGGCCTGCTCCTGCCTGCTTACAGTTCCCTTTCTCTTCTATGGCTGAGAGGCTGGGGCCGGTGCGTACAAGGCCTGGGACTGGGGGCACTGAGGCTGGGGCTACATTATGCCACCCGCCCATCTGATTGGTGCTGGGGGCGCTGGGACTGCACCACCTGCCCAGTGCTCAGGGACTAGCGGTGCACCGGGGCTGGGGTTGTGCGCACTCTGGCTGCACCATCCGCCTGGGACACTGGGGCTGAGGGCGCTCCAGCCATGCTGCCCACCTGGCACTCTGGGCCTTGGGGCACTCTGGCCAGTGCCGCCCGGCAGGTGCGCTAGGGCCGGGGTCATCCGGGGTGGCAGGCAGGCACAGGGAGTGTGTGCTCCAGGCTCCAGCAGGAGAGGGGGAGTGAAAGGGGAGGGGTGGGGTCTCAGGCAGAGGGGAAGGGCTGGGGGCTAGCTTCCCCCAACAGCGCGTTCGCCCACCATCCATGGATGGGCCATGGCCCTCTTGCCTCCTGCCCAGTTCTGGTGCTCCTATATTGTGGTTCTTTCAAAAGTTTACAACTGAACATTGACTTAATACAGCTTTGAAACTTTACTATGCAGAAGAAAAATATTGCATTTAACCATCTTAATTTAAATGAAACAAGCACAGAAACCATTTCCTTACCTTGTCAAATCTTTTTTTTAACTTTCGCTTTTTTTTATTTTTTGTAGTTTATGTTTAACACAATACTGTGCTGTGTTTGATTTTTTGGTTTTGTTTTGGATTTTTTTGTCTCTGCTGTTGCCCTTGTGTACTTCCGGTTCCAAATGAGGTGCATGGTTGACCGGTCAGTTTGTAACTCTGGTGTTTGTAACTCTGAGGTTCTTCTGTAGCTAACTCACAAGAGTGTATTCATGTTGATGAGATGCTCATGTACTATAGTGCTGATGCTTTTATTGTTTATATTACTGTAGTCACTGGGAGCCCCAGTCAGGACCAGGACCCCATTGTTAGGCACTGAAGAGGCAATGGAAACCATATAAATACTTAGATTCCTATTAAAGCTCATGGCATCTGGAACACAACACATACATTTAACACTTAAAAGCTGCTGCATTTGGCTAATACACATTTAAAATGCATACTCTGCAACATAGGTTCACAGACTTGTATATTTACAGAGATGCAACAGCAGGCAGGCTTTGGATCTAGGTCCCTCTTTCTACAAACCCTCAAAAAGGGCTTGGTGTGTCAGTGACATAGTTATACACAATTTAATTATTGCTTCAACACCTTTTTCTGGTACTGTCATTCCAAGAATTGCCCCTAGTGCCTTTCAGGATTTGCTAATCTCCTGTCCTCTAGTATCCTGGCTGACTTTAATAGGAAATTTTTTGGTTTAACACTTCCTCCTCTGACCCTCCCGATCTCTTAACAATTGTTCATGTCTATTTACTTGAAAACAATAGGCTTCAGCGCAACAGCCTCTTTGATGAAGACATAAGGCAAAGGAATTTTTTAGCTTCTCTTCATTTTCCTTATTATCCCTTTGTTCCCTTCACACCCTGATCACCCAGCAGATGAGTCTTTTAAGGGTTTCTTTAAAATGTTTTTGTTGTTTGATTTTATATCTTCCTGTATTTCCTATTCAAGAATAGAGGTCAAAGGGAAAAGAAACCAACCACACATAAGTAGTGGCAGCTACTCAAACTCCAGCCAAAACACAAGCTCTACCAGCAACACTGCCCATAAACCCATCCCACCACTTTTTCTGTCCACGTCACTCCTCATCCCAGCTCCATGTTCCCTTGTCCCCATTTCTTGGTGAAAGGGAGAAAGAAATTAAGAAAAAAGAGGAGAAAGGGAAGGAAGCAGATGAGAAAAATAGAGGGAAGAGAGAGCTTAGGGAAAGAGGGAGAGAAGAAGCAGAAGAGGAGAAAGGGAAGAGGAGGAAGAGAATCTTGAAGTCCTCCTTTGCTCCACGGTGGCCATGGAAAGAGGAGGGGAGAACTTCAGAGTCCTACCTTGACCAGCAGATAGAGTAGCAGTCATAGCAGTGCTTCTGAAGCAGTGGCAGCTTTCTGTTGGCTTGCTCCCCTTCTTTGGCAGGTTGTGCTCCAGCTCCCCCTGCTGGCATATGTGCTGTAGCAGCTGCCTGAGTGTGTCACTTTCATGCCCTTGCTCTGCCTCTGGAATTTTGGATGACACCTCACTGGCCACTCACAGCCAAGACTGGGGGAGAGGAATGGGGTATGATGGTGGCAGGCTTGGGAGAAGTGCTAGTGTGCCATGAACTGGCCCAATTTGAGCCTGAAGCAAAGCCATTTCATGGGCTTGATCCAAAGCCATTTCAAGTCAATGGAAAGACTAATTGACCTCAATGGGCTTTGGATCAGGCCCCAAATCTTCAGTTACGCCTCCTAATTTTCAACTTGCATTTCACTGGCTATCATTTATGCTCCTTTACATTGGATTCACATGGACTGGATTTCCAGGTTCTGACAGATGTCTGTTTGGCTTGAATAACCTTTTGAACCCTCCATGTAATCCTACTGTTGTTTAACTTCCCTTCCTGTTTCCTTTTTTTGTTTAAGGGTATGCAGACCTTCTGTGATTCAATTCTGGCATGCCTAAGTAGCCTCCATGCTGAGCCTAAGGATTTTAATTTCCTTACTTTTAACTTTAAGGCCCTTTTGTCTAGCGTACTCATTTTTATTGAGATCCTCCCTTTCTAAGGTTTAGTGTCATAGTGCTACAGACAGCTCGTTAGGGTATGGAAGGCAGTTATCTTCCTTTATTGCACTTTAAAAACTGGTTAGGCACTGAGGTATGCTCTGTATATCTTAGATTAATAGAAATATAGAGCTGAAAAGGATTCAAGAAGTCATCATGTCCAGCCCCCTGTGCTATGGCAGGACCAAATAAACCTAGACTATCCTTGACAGATGTTTGTCCAACTTATTTTTAAAAAACTCCAGTGATGGGGATTCCACAACCTCCATTGGAAGTTTATTCCAGAGCTTAACTACCCTTATAGTTAGCTAGATTTTCCTAATATCTAACCTCACTTGTGCGGATTAAGCCCATTACTTTAGCAAAGCTTTTGACACTGTCTCCCACAGTATTCTTGCCAGCAAGTTAAAGAAGTATGGGCTGGATGAATGGACTATAAGGTGGATAGAAAGCTGGCTAGATTGTCGGGCTCAACAGGTAGTGATCAATGGCTCCATGTCTAGTTGGCAGCCGGTATCAAGTGGAGTGCCCCAAGGGTCGGTCCTGGGGCCGGTTTTGTTCAATATCTTCATAAATGATCTGGAGGATGGTGTGGATTGCACCCTCAGCAAGTTTGCAGATGACACTAAACTAGGAGGAGAGGTAGATATGCTGGAGAGTAGGGATAGGATGCAGAGGGACCTAGACAAATTGGAGGATTGGGCCAAAAGAAATCTGATGAGGTTCAACAAGGACAAGTGCAGAGTCCTGCACTTAGGACGGAAGAATCCAATGCACCGCTACAGACTAGGGACCGAATAGCTCGGCAGCAGTTCTGCAGAAAAGGACCTACGGGTTACAGTGGACGAGAAGCTGAATATGAGTTAACAGTGTGCCCTTGTTGCCAAGAAGGCCAATGGCATTTTGGGATGTATAAGTAGGGGCATTGCCAGCAGATCGGGGGACGTGATTGTTCCCCTCTATTCGATACTGGTGAGGCCTCATCTGGAGTACTGTGTCCAGTTTTGGGCCCCACACTACAAGAAGGATGTGGAAAAAATTGGAAAGAGTCCAGCGGAGGGCAACAAAAATGATTAGGGGACTGGAACACATGACTTATGAGGAGAGGCTGAGGGAACTGGGCATGTTTAGTCTGCGGAAGAGAAGAATGAGGGGGGATTTGATAGCTGCTTTCAACTACCTGAAAGGGGGTTCCAAAGAGGATGGATCTAGAACGTTCTCAGTGGTAGCAGATGACAGAACGAGGAGTAATGGTCTCAAGTTGCAGTGGGGGAGATTTAGGTTGGATATTAGGAAAAACTTTTTCACTAGGACAGTGGTGAAACACTGGAATGCGTTAGCTAGGGAGGTGGTGGAATCTCCTTCCTTAGAAGATTTTAAGGTCAGGCTTGATAAAGCCCTGGCTGGGATGATTTAATTGGGGATCGGTCCTGCTTTGAGCAGGGGGTTGGACTAGATGACCTCCTGAGGTCCCTTCCAACCCTGATATTCTATGATTCTATTCTATGATTCTATACTTCTTGTTCTACCTTCACTGGATGTGGAGAAAAATTGATCCCCATCCTCTTTATAACAGCCTTTAACATATTTGAAGACTATCAGATTCTCCACCCCCCCCTTCTTTTCTGAAGACTAAACATACCCAGTTTTTTTAACCTTTTCTCATAGGTCAGGTTTTCTAAGCCCTTTATCATTTTTATTGCTTGCCTCTGGACTCTCTCCAATTTGTCCACATCTTTCCAGATGGCACACAGAATTGAACACAGTACTCAAGCTGAAGCCTCACCAATGCCCAGTAGAGTAAGACAATTACCTCCCATGTCTTTCATATGACACTCCTGTTATTACACTCCAGAGTGACATTAGCCTTTTTGCTGCTGCATCATTATTGTTGATTCATATTCATTTTGTGATCCTCTATAACACCTAGAGTCCTTTCAACAGTACCACCTAGCCAGTTAGTCCCCATTTTATAGTTGTGCATTTGATTTTTATTTCTTAAGTGAAATACTTTGCACTTGTCTTTATTGATTTTCATCCTGCTGAATTCAAACCAACTTTACAATTTGTCAAGGTTGTCTTGATTTATAATCCTATCCTCCAAAGTGCTTGTAACCCCTCCCACCTTCGTGTCATCTGCAAATTTTATAAGCATACTCTTCACTCCATTATCTAACTATTAATGAAAATATTGAATAGTACCAGAGGCTGGGATTCCCTCTGAGACCTTTTCCACTCACCTTATCCAGAACACCGTGTCCAGTCCTGGAAGAACATTTTATACAGTTTTTTGGAATCCAAGAAATCCGTTCAACTCTCGTGTCATCACTAATGTTTCTTTATTGGCATGCAATCAAACTACATTTGAGTAGATCAGCCTCAAGTCTAAGGGGCGGGTACAGGGTATATCACACATCCAACGTACAAAATCATGAATCAGTTTATAGACACGCTTACCCTTCTTACTATTGGTTAATACATCATATCATACACTTTATGGTTGGTCTACTTGTTTTTGCAACCAATCCCTGTACATATCATGTACTTTCCACAAACTGCAAAGTATTCCACAAAAAGCAAAGCCGCAGCTGCAAGCTTACTATACATTACTCTTCTTACTTATTTACTTACTTACTTACTAAATATTTCTTTATCTACTAACTACATGTTATTTACAAGGCCTTTTGTGAGTGTATGCTTTGTCCATTGTTAACCTCTGTTTCCCTTACTTCTTCCTGTATTATTCATGCAAGGCCTATATGTCCACACCTTTTTTTTTCCTTTTTCTTTTTTAGTATGGCAGTCTTTTCATTGAGACATATTTTTTCTCTTTTTGCCTCTTTTTTTAAGGCTTATTACCAGCAACACATTCCCAGGACTACAGTGGTGATTAATGAAAGATTCGGATGGATTTTTAGTGGAATATTTCAAAAGCCAATTTATTTTACAAATACATTTGACATTTTCTTTTCAATAGGTGTTTTCTTAAGTTTCTCAGTCCCTTGCTGTGATGTAAACAGTTTATTATGGCAGACCAAATAAATATTTTAAACTTGTTCGGCTTAGCCTTGCCAGCTGACCCTTTGAACCTTCTTCTTTCCTAAAATGGTTTTGCACTCCTGAAGTTTTCTCTATGTAAATTGCAAGTTACGAGCAGATAGCACATTTAAGTTACTCACATTTCTAAACTGCAATTTTATTTTTATATTTAAACTACAGATAAGTTTTTCACAGGCCAAACCTTGTTTGTCCTGAGGTCTGATAATTGCTGTATTCGAGCAACAATTTGTTTTACTGCTATTTTTATCCCCCTGTTTTCCTTCTACACCTCAGCTGTCTGTGACTTTAATAAGCTAGTTGTTACACATACATGTTTCTTTTTCTGACTTTCTTTTTCAAATTAGTAGGTGTTTCCCCCTTTTTTTGCCTTATAATCTGTTGTTTGAGCTGATCAAGCCTCTTGCATTGCTCTTAGTTATTTTTCTACACATGTGTATCCTGGTTACATCCCCCATAATACATTCGGAAGCAGACAAGCCATAATAGAAATCCCTATTTTCCTTTTTTTAGTGATTTTGACTAAATCATCCATAGTCCAATAATTCAAGTCAAATTGTCACTCTGTGCATGCAGCATCATTTACAATTGATTTTTTGCAGACACATCCAATGGGAAGGGCCCATTTCCTTCAGAATGTCTGTAAAGGCTGGGGGAGAGGAGGAGCATGGTGGTGGTGGTTGTTACCACCTGTCCTCCCCTTTGCATCATTTCTTTGATTACTAAGGATTTGAGCAGGCATGAATGCACCAAGGTATACTGCCATAACTAGGTTTTATTATTAAACCAAGTGTTCTTTTTTTTAAGCACTTTAACTTCCTCTTTAACATTTTATCACTTCCACTTCCCCCATCTATCTAATCCCCTCTGAGTGCTGTAGTGTTAATTTGTGCAAAAGTGCCTTTTAATTGCACATACCTTTTTCTTAAATCACCTGCGTCAGTTTTTCACTGTTTAATAAGACACTTCCCAAGACCTCTGTCGCTACTAAATTCTGGGACCATAATTCTTCTATCTTATCTCCCAGAGTAACACATTTCTCAGCTGACTTTTCTGAAGCGGCTGTAAGCTAATCTTCTATGATTTTGCATTTATTTCTTAATTTAGTACACTTTGCCTGCAAAGCTGTACTCACTAAATACAGTCCTTGCTCCCTTTTATTTTGGATTTATGCAAATACGTAACAGACATTGTTTCCGCCCCTGACCTTTAAAGAATCTATTCCATTTAGTTTGTTTCCTCCTCTACAACTTTGATTGGCTATTTATGCTTTTTGCATTCATCCCTCAAAGTGGCACATTTCATTTGTAAGGTATTAGCCACCAGAAATATTCCTTGTGCTGCCCTGATTTGGGCTTTCTTTGCCTTAGGGTTTTTTGGTCTTTGCCAACAACAAGAACAAAACCTAGATACTATATTTTCCATGACTGCCAGTGGCTCCTATTTTTTTGAAAATTTCAGAGGCATTCATCAGACCTTTGCTGTGCTCTGCCAATTATTTATTTATTTGTGGCATTCAATGGACATCTGCCATGCTCTGCCAAGCATTTTTTCCCCCCATCTAATACCGCTCTCTGGAGTTCCTTTTTCACTCGGTCTTAGTCTTCCCCTAAATACTTCTTTGGGAAGTCCATAAGGTCCACTCTTAAATTTAACCCACTTCTCCAGCATGGTACCAACTTCCTCATATTTAAACCCTTGAATTTGACCAATGCCATTTCCCTTACTTTAGGTAGCGACCCTCACACTAAGGGGTGTATACTTAAGCTACTCCAGATGAGCAGCTCCTGGCTTTCAGAACTTTGTCCAGCTCTGGGTGTTCACTTTATCCAGTTCTCTGGAGTCCAAGAAACCAGTTCAACTCCATACTTGTCACTGATGTTACTTTATTTTCAGAATGGAGAGGGGTAACTAGTAGTGTTCCCCAAGGGTCAGTCCTAGGACCAATCCTATTCAACTTATTCAAAAATGATCTGGAGAAAGGGGTAAACAGTGAGGTGGCAAAGTTTGCAGATGATACTAAACTGCTCAAGATAGTTAAGACCAAAGCAGACTGTGAAGAATTTCAAAAAGATCTCACAAAACTAAGTGATTGGGCAACAAAATGGCAAATGAAATGTAATGTGGATAAATGTAAAGTAATGCACATTGAAAAAAATAACCTCAACTATACATACAATATGATGGGGGCTAATTTAGCTACAACTAATCAGAAGAAAGATCTTGGAGTCATTGTGGATAGTTCTCTGAAGACATCCACGCAGTGTGCAGTGACCGTCAAAAAAGCAAACAGGATGTTAGGAATCATTAAAAAGGGGATAGAGAATAAGATGGAGAATATCTTATTGCCTTATATAAATCCATGGTACACCCACATCTTGAATACTGAGTACAGATGTGGTCCCCTCATCCCAAAAAAGATATACTGGCATTAGAAAAGGTTCTGAAAAGGGCAACTAAAATGATTAGGGGTTTGGAACGGGTCCCATATGAGGAGAGATTAAAGAGGCTAGGACTTTTCAGCTTGGAAAAGAGGAGACTAAGGGGGGATATGATCGAGGTATATAAAATCATGAGTGGTGTGGAGAAAGTGAATAAGGAAAAGTTATTTACTTGTTCCCATAATAAAAGAACTAGGGCCACCAAATGAAATTAATGGGTAGCAGGTTTAAAACAAATAAAAGGGTGTTCTTCTTCACGCAGCACACAGTCAACCTGTGGAACTCCTTGCCTGAGGAGGTTGTGAAGGCTGGGTCTATAACAGGGTTTAAAAGAGAACGAGATAAATTCATGGAGGTTAAGTCCATTCATGGCTATTAGCCAGGATGGGTAAGGAATGGTGTCCCTAGCCTCTGTTTGTCAGAGCATGGAGATGGATGGCAGGAGAGAGATCACTTGATCATTAGGTTAGGTTCACTCCCTCTGGGGTACCTGGTATTGGCCACTGTTGGTAAACAGGATACTGGGCTGGATGGACCTTTGGTCTGACCCAGTATGGCCATTCGTATGTTCTTATTGGCATACAATAAAACTACTTTTGAATTGATCAGGCTTAAATGTTGGGGCTGGATACAAGATATACCACACATCCAATGTATATAGTCATGAGTCAGTTTATATACACACTTACACTTAATACTATTGGTTAATATATCATATCAAGCACTTTCTGATTCGTCTACTAATTTCTTACCTTTTCTTTATCTACTAACTACGTGTTATTTAAAAGGTCTTTTGTGAGTTTATGCTTTGTTCATTGTTAACCTCTGTTTCCTTACTTCTTCCTTACTTTTTGCATTGTTCATGCAAGGCCTACACTGGATCCAGGACTGACCATGGCAGGACCCTACTAGATATGCCTTCCCACGTTGACAGAAAACTGTTGATAACTACTCTCTGAGTATAAGCTTTCAACCAGTTGTGTACCCACCTTATACTAATTTAATCTACACCACATTTCCCTAGTTTGCTTATGAGAATGTGATGTGGGACAGTGCCAAAAGCCTTACTAAAAATCCAGATATATCACATCTACTCCTTCCCTCACCATTTACTAGGCCATTAACCCCATCAAAGAAGGAAATCAAGAGCTTACAAATGCAGTGTTTAATAGTGTGTTACAGTAGCTTTCCAGGTATTGACGTTAGGCTGATTGGTCTATAATTCCCTTTGCCCTCTTTGTTCCCCTTTTTAAAGATAGGCAGTATGCTTACCCTTTTCCACTCTTCTGGGACCTCCATCCTGCAGAACTTCTCAAAGATAATTGCTAACAGTGCTGAGATTGCTTCAACTAGTTCCTTAAGTACCCTAGGATGAATTAATTTCATAAGGACCTGCTGACCTGAACACATCTAACTTATTCTTTAGATTGGTCTTTCCTTATTTTGGCTTCCATTCCTTCCCCCTTGCCGATAATTTTAATTATGTTGGGAATCTGGTCATCATTAAACTTTTTAGCGAAGAATGAAGCACAATAGCATTAAACACCTCAGGTTTTTTATGTCATCAGTTATTAGCTATCCTTCCCTGCAAAGTAGAGAATCTTCATTTTCTTTTGTCTTTCTCTTGATCCTAATGTATTTATAGAACCTCTTATTGCCTTTTATGTCCCTTGCTAGTTGTAATTCATTTTGTGCCTTAGCCTTTCTGATTTTGTTCCTAAATGCTTGTGCTATATTTTTATACTCCTCCTTAGCAATTTGTCTATGTTTCCACTTTTTGTAGGATTCCTTTTTGATTTTCAGGTCATTAAAGGGGTCCTCATGAAGCCATATTGTCCTCTTACTATTCTTCCTTTCTTTCCTTAGCATCAGTATAGTTTGCAGTTGTACCTTTAATACTGTCTCCTTGAGAAATGGCTAGCTCTCATGAAGTTCTTTTTCTCTTAGATTTTCTTCCCATGGGACCTAACCTACCAGTTCTCTAGTTTTTAGTCTGCTTTTTTGAAGTCCATTGTCCTTACTCTGCTGCTTTCAGTCCTTCTGTTCCTTAGAATCATGAAATCTGTCATTTCATGATCACTTTCACCCAAATTGCCTTCCACCTTCAGATTCACTACCAATTCCTCCCTGTTGGTCAAAATGGATATCCTCCTGGTTACCTTCCTCCACTTTCTGGAACAAAAGGTAGACTAGGGGAAAATGAGCTATATGGCATAAAGCTCTTAGAGCCCTCACCTGACACCTATTTAAAAAGAAACAAGTGACTACCCACTGGTTGAAAAAAGAATGTCTCATAATTATCCTCTTCAAATAAATAGAATGTCCTGTTCCTAAAACCAAAGGTAATGTATTGTTACCGGGAGGAAAAAAAGTCCTTTAAAAATCTAAGGCTCTGCAGCTCAGATGACATAATGCTAAGTATCTGTAAAAAAAGATCTGAAGTAGCATACAAACCATGTGATTTGGTAGTTGCCATGGTAACTATATTCTTTATTGAACAGCAGAGTAAATAACCGTACACAATCCTTGAAATTTATTAGCTCACAATTCATTTCCATTTTCTATTTCCCTTTTTTAATTATTATTCTCCTCGTCTCCTTTCTGGGTCCCTCCCTTTCTCTTTCTTTTATGTGCCTTTCTGTACGTGTCTTTACTTTCTTGACTCTTAGCTAATTAACCAGCCAATCTCCCTGCTGATCTCCACTTTCACAGGACAAACAAAAAACCCCACGAAACACGAGCTGAAGATACACGACAGAGTATCTTCTCTGAAATCTCTGTTTTTAATTTAGAATATGAACATTTTTATAACTTGTACCAAGCAATGTCCAGTTTTTGTGGTGTTCAGTACCCCCAGGGGTACTATGGTAAAAGAGACATTGGCATGTTTGAAAGAAAAAGGGAAAGAGCTAAGAAAATATAGTCGTCTGTGACAGAATATACCCCTGTATTCACACTCAAGAGTCATATTGTGTAAAATGTATGCAAAGGCAATGGAGTACTGCTTCTGCAATAGCATGGTAGATAGGGGCTATATGTATAGTCATAGTAGTGACTTCATATCTGCTGTCTCTGTCACATAAGTAATGTGATTGAAATACCCATATGTATTCATCATACAGAAATAATTATTTTGTGACACAGGCATCAAGGATGAGCCCAATAATGATCTTTCTGAGGTATTTTTAAATAGAGCTGTGCAAAACTTATTTTTTAGTTCAGTGGCTAAACTGAAAAATTAAAAAAACGAACAAACACCAAAACCGTTAGTTTAAAATTGACTTGATACAAAATGTTTCTTAACTTTTTGGCAAACTGAAAGAAAATGAAAAAATCAGATCAAAGAAAACATTGTGTTGGTTTCATTTTTTTGGTTTCTTTTGTTTATGAGTTTTTAAACCTTTTTTAAAAAAATTCCAGAAAATTTTTAAACCATTTCAAATTGAGAGATTTGAAACCTTTCATTCAAAAAATGTTCATTCAAAACAACCCAAAACTGAGTAATCTCAATATGTATGTATCAATAACCTCAGCAATTGCATGATCTTATTATTTTAACCTTTGTCCTCCCATCTTTCTTAGTGACACTGTTACTCATACAAAACCATCCCTCATACCTCACGAAATATATAGCCTGATCCCTTTGCTCCTTATTCATACAAAACTCCAGTTGAGTTTTGCCTCTAATAGCAGTTCAGCTGGAGACGGGAGTGAGTCCTTAGATTATAAACTCTTCAGGGGTAGGGAAACCACTTTATATATGAAAAGCAGTATGCACATCTATAGTGCTATAAAAATAATAATGAATAAAAGTAACTATGAAGAACTGTTGTATTTCAGAGAATGTGCTGCAATACTCATGGCCTGATCCTAATAAATTATGAGCATCTGCAGACAACATGGGAGTTGTATATGCTCAGCACCTCTCTCGATTCGGTCTAGGCACAGCTGTTTGACGTGGTGTGTCAGACTGGAATGAAAACTTTAATTCTGAATATTCCTGCCTTTCCTGTCCAGATTTTTTTTTAATGTAGCTATTGTTTTGGGAAATTGTTTCTTTGCATTCAAAATAGACAGAATAAGAATCAACAAGTTGCATTTGTGCTCATTGCTTTTGTCTTTTGAAGGTGCAACTGACCAAGCACTCAAAGTTTTGTTGAGATTGAGGCACCTTGAAATTTTGCCCCTATGGGTACAATGCAGACATATAAAATGTTATTTCAATGTAGATTTTGTGGTTTAATTTTTTACAGTGCATTTGGCTTGAAATATGCTAACAAAATTGGAAACAGCTGTGCAAGAAACTACTTTCTCTTCCATTTATAGTGTTGTAGCCCAATATAAACTTCATCATTTTCGTATAAAGCAACTTCCCCCTCCCTCCATCCAGATGTTTATGGATTTCTCAAATAATCTTCAGTGAAATTGCCAAAACCAACAAAAAGTCTTAACATATAAATTCAACATATTGTTTCATACTCATCACGGCCTTTTCTGCATCAACGCCAATCCTCATCAGATTTCAGATGTACTTCAGTTGACACAGCTACAGTAGAGGACTCTGAGTCATCATCTCATTGTGGGCTGGGTTTTTTTTTATATTATTTTGTTTGTCTGATTCATGAACCGCTTTTTGAAATTCTAAAAATGGTTCATGAATTGCCTGGGAGATGGCAAAAATTAATAATAATGATCCAATTTACAGTACATTGAAGTGAACTGATTATCAGGCAACAAGATGATAATTTGAGTGCTTAATGGCAAACAGGGCTCTAGAGAGACAAGTTCTTTCTGCCCTCATGCTGGGCACATGTCATTATATTATAAAATAATCATTAAACACTCAGGCCCAGATCCAGCAAAGCACTTAAGCACTTGCTTAATTATAAGTTTGTATAAACTATAACTATAAAGTTAAACAATAAAGGAATCAAAATGACTGTAACTTAAGACTTATAGTTAAGCATGTACTTAAGTGCTTTGCTGGATCTGGGCCTTACATAATATGGTGAATGACACTATACAGAATCCTAAAATAGATAGATTTTAGTAGCATTATTTGCATTTTATTGCTATTGTGATATTTTTCATTACCAAACTATCTGCAACATAGGTCTTTCCATATCGGAACAACCATTGGTTCATATATTGTCTCATCTAACTTCAGTTGAAGTCAATGGAAAAAATTCCCAATTACTTTAATGGGAGTTGGAAAGGGCCATTACTTCGGTATACTGCCTCTGGAAGTAGCCTATGCTGAATGCGTCGTAGAAAGTATACTCTACCTAGCCATTTACTAGAGATGAGAACTTTCTGTCTTCAACTGGTGGTCAACTTATCCACTGACACTGACTTTCAGAAGGAAAGGGGAATATAGCTGTTATGTCACAGCATATAGCTTTGTGACTTTGAAAATCTCCCCTTATTTTTATTTACATGATAGATAGATAGAGCTTAGCTAGTGTAACAGGAAGAGCAGATGTTGTTCTAATTCTATATATATATATATACATATATATATATATATAAAATCTTACCTAGATAGTTCCCTCAATCACACCATTTATCAGTCAGTTCCAGGAGGTTTCTATATATTGTTTTTCAAAAGAGCAATTTTAAATGTGTAGTCTTCTTGAGTCTTAACTATACCTGGTGTACCTAGTATACCTTGTGAAGGAACGGTAAATAAGATATCTGTTTGACCTTTATAGTACTAAACAGACACTAGTTGGTTATAATATATTAGCCAGAAACTTTTTACCTTTTTTCTTACATATTTCACCATCCAGTTCAGTAAAAATGATTTGCTCATGCTTTAATGACCTCACTGGGAACCGGGAGTACTCAGAACAGGCCACATTTATATAGAAATCAAGTCACTTTTATTTCGATGCCTAAATACAAATTTAGATTACTTAAAATTAGGAACCAAGTTTGAAAATTTTGTCCTTGACTTTTAAATCTTTGAGAAATGAGGTAAGACAGTATTATTTGGAAATCAGCAAATTTGATCTTACAGTATGGCTTAATTGTAAACTGAGTTAGAGTTCCCATACTACTGCTAAATATTGAAACCATGGGACATATCCTCAACTGGTGTTAATTCACTTCTCTGGAGCTATAACTATTTACATCAGCTGAGGATCTGCCCTTATATTCCTTACATGTAGGAGAATTATATGTGTTTTTAAATGTGCCACGTGCGATAAGAAATTTAAGAAAGCTTCCGTCCAAACTATACTTCACAAGGATAACTTTGTAAAACAGTGGAATCACTGTAAAACAGTACTGTTGTAAAACAGTATTGGAAGTCTTCCATTGAATGATGCATTCAGAACACTGTTTCCTTCCAGAGTAACACAAATATTCTCTGAGATGTATTGTTCTCTCTTCAGTTCTGTTTAACTGATTTCTTTTCATGGCAACAAAATTAAGCACATTATTGCTCCAAAAGCTTTCAAAGTTGTAAATGAACACCTGACTTGATATAGGATAGCTATGTAAAATCATTTAATCAGTGCTTCATTTTATATTTTTATAAATAGGTTGTGGCATGTAAAATATCAGTTCCCTTAGTAATAAAAACAAGGACAAAATAGATAAACAATGAAATTGAGAAGCATGGAATGAAGTAGCACCACAATGAAGTATTTTGAATAGGGGCTGACAACATTATTTGAAAAGGAAGACAGAAGAAATACAGCACAGAGGTAGAAGAACTTCATTGTTGGCAAAAGCATCTGTCTGCCTAACATTATTTGCCTAACATATGGGTACTTAAATTCACAACTCTGCTAGACACTAAAAATCATGTTCTCAGCAGATTCACTGGTTTTATGGCTCATTACAACAATTTGTAACCTACTTATCCTTCTTTGTCCTATGATTGCAGGAGTGTTAATTGCCCACTTCATTTTAAGTGGTTTCTTGCAACATGTGTTAACTCCTTATGCTTATCACCTTGTATTTAGCTGTGACACGCTTGTTACCTTTTCCTGACCTGAAGAAGAGCTCCACAAAACTGAAAAGCCTGTTTCTTCTACCAGCAGAAATTGGTCCAATAAAATATATTACTTCATTTAGTTTGTCTGTAACATTATTTAAACATTCTACTGTGTCTCTCTTAAGTTGTGAGTTAAATAAAAACTCAAAGACATTCATGTTCAAGGCAAAATAGTCTCAACCCTGTTTCAGTAAGGTAGCAGTTCTCAGTATACCTCACTCCTGCTGTCCTTTTCACCTGTAGAACTCTGGTTAAAGTCAATGGGAATTTAAGTGTGAAACAGAAATAAGATAAAAAAACGGTCTGATTCTTCAAATACAGCATGCATGGCATGCCCACTGAAATCAATTGGAATTCCATGTATGCACACTTACTATTTTATTATTGCTTACTATTGATATTACAGGAGCACCTGGAAGCACCAGTTTTGAACCAGGATCCTATTGTGCTGTGCACTGTATAAACAGAACAACAAAAAGATGGACCCTACTCGAAGGAGCCTACAATTTACATGATCAAGCTTGCACCTAGTTTATAAGATCAAGTGCTTTTTCAGAGTGCCCAAGCAAGGATGCAAGGGTAAAGCCTTCTTGAGCCTTCTCCATTCCTTTGTGCGCCCATACAGAAATATATATAGCACTTTTCTGAAATATTATACATCATCATAAATAAATAAAAGCCTGGTTAAAGCAGAGAAAGCATTTAACCACTCAACTGGGATATTTTTTGCTGTATTGGGTAAACTTGGTCAACAAGACAAGGTTGATATCTTTTTCCCTTATATGTTTTGGTGATGGCATTCAGTTTTTGAGAGAAAAATACATGAGATGGATGTGATTCTGAAGTCTTTACTCAGGCACAACCTACATAAACAAAACCATCTTTGAAGTGTTCGTTTTGGGTTTTTTTTGCCTGAGTAAGGGTCCAAGAGCAGCAAACACGGACCAGTCATGTCAACTTTTCTGATGTTATGCAACTGAGAAAAATCTTAGACCTTAGTAAGATAACAATTTTTATATAGTCTTCTATTCAATCTGACCTAAATATATATATATATACTAAAGGCAAAAGCACTACCAGAGTAAAACTAAGAGAACACCACAAATTAGAATTGTTTGAAATAGTCTCAGTATTCAAGGTTTTTCTGTTTTTTGTTTTTACAGACTTGAAAATGGACCCTTTTTGTGGAAAATTTTGCTAAGTTGCATGCATTTTCTAGCAAAAGGAAACATTTTCCAGGGGAAGTGGGTCAAGTTAAGCAAAAGATGGCATTTGTATCAAAAGCATGGGGGAAAATGGCATGTTATCTTTTTAATACATTTCAGCAAAATGACAAAGTCCCACCTAAAATTAGGGAAAGTTTCTGGGGCAGAAAATGAAACTGTTAAGGTAAGACACAGTAAATCTTTGTGCATTTAATTCTGCAAAACAAATTTGTGAATTTCACACATCTACTCTGTTAATTTGTTATTCTACCAAAATACAATCTTACTTTTACAGCCCTTCATCCATGATGCTCACAATTTGACAGTAAAAATATACTTTACCATCTCTCTCCCCCCCACAAACCCACTCTCCTGTTGGTAATAGCTTATCTAAAGTGATCACTCTCCTTACAATGTGTATGATAATCAAGTTGGGCCATTTCCAGCACAAATCCAGGGTTTAACAAGGACGACTGAGGAAGGGGGTTGGGGGGGGGTAGGACAAAACAAGGGGAAATAGGTTAGTCCTTGCCTCCAGACAGCTCCCCAACCTGAAGCGAATACTCACCAGCAACCACATACCACACAACAGAACCACTAACCCAGGAACTTATCCTTGCAACAAAGCCTGTTGCCAACTGTGCCCACATATCTATTCAGGGGACACCATCACAGGGCCTAATAACATCAGCCACACTATCAGAGGATTGTTCACCTGCACATCTACCAATGTGATATATGCCATCATGTGCCAGCAATGCCCCTCTGCCATGTACTTTGGTCAAACTGGACAGTCTCTACGTAAAAGAATAAATGGACACAAATCAGATGTCAAGAATTATAACATTCATAAACCAGTCGGAGAACACTTCAATCTCTCTGGTCACGCGATTACAGACATGAAAGTTGTGATATTACAACAGAAAAACTTCAAAACCAGACTCCAGCAAGAGACTGTTGAATTGGAATTCATTTGCAAATTGGATACAATTAACTTAGGCTTGAATAGAGACTGGGAGTGGCTAAGTCATTATGCAAGGTAACCTATTTCCCCTTGTTTTGTCCTCTCCCCCCCCCCGCCCCCGATGTCCTTGTTAAACCCTGGATTTGTGCTGGAAATGGCCCATCTTGATTATCATACACATTGTAAGGAGAGTGATCACTTTAGATAAGCTATTACCAACAGGAGAGTGGGTTTGGGGGGTGGGGGTGGGGGTGGGGAGAAAACCTGGATTTATGCTGGAAATGGCCCAACTTGATTATCATACACATTGTAAGGAGAGTGATCACTTTAGATAAGCTATTACCAGCAGGAGAGTAGGGTGGGGGGAGAGAAAACCTTTTGTAGTGGTAAACACCCATTTTTTCATGGTTTGTATGTATAAGAACATCTTCTGTATTTTCCACAGTATGCATCCGATGAAGTGAGTTGTAACTCATGAAAGCTTATGCTCAAATAAATTGGTTAGTCTCTAAGGTGCCACAAGTAATCCTTTTCTTTATACTTTACCATGTACTTTTTTATACATAGGATAAGAGATTTTGAGCTATTTTTTTACAAAATGGAAAGTTACATGCATATGAAGGTTAGTGATAAATGGCCGTCTAATATAGTGAATGCCAGTGAAAACGAGGTAGGGTCCGAGGCTAAAATGGGAAGGGGGGAGAGTTAAAATTACTTGGACAAGTTAGATGTCTTCAAGTCACCAGGGATGATGAAATACATCCTAAAATACTCATATTGCTAACTGAAAAGGTATCTGAGCTATTAGCGATTATCTTTGACAAATCATGGAAGACAGGAGAGATTCCAGAGAACTAGAAGGGGCAAATATAGTACACATCTATAAAACAAGAAATAAGGACAACCTGGGAAATTATAGACAGTCAGCTTAACTTCAGTACCTGGAAAGATAATGAAGCAAATAATTAAGCAATCAATTTGCAAACACTTAGAATATAATAAGGTGATAAGTAACAGTCAGCATGGATTTGTCAAGAACAAATCATGTCAAACCAACCTAATAGCTTTCTATGACAGGGTAACAAACCTTGTGGATAGAGGAAAGTGGTAGATGTGGTATATCTTGACTTCAGTAAGGCTTTTTTGATACTGTCTCTTATGACTGTCTCATAGATTCATAGATTCATAGATATTTAGGTCAGAAGGGACCATTATGATCATCTAGTCTGACCTCCTGCACAATGCATAATTTCACCCACCACTCCTGCAAAAAAACTCACACCTATATCTGTGCTATTGAAGTCCTCAAATCGTAGTTTAAAGACTTCAAGGAGCAGAGAATCCTCCAGCAAGTGACCCGTGCCCCATGCTACAGAGGAATGTGAAAAACCTCCAGGGCCTCTTCCAATCTGCCCTGGAGGAAAATTCCTTCCCGACCCCAAATATGGCGATCAGCTAAACCCTGAGCATATGGGCAAAATTCATCAGCCAGATACTACAGAAAATTCTTTCCTGGGTAATTCGGATCCCACCCCATCTAATATCCCATCACAGGCCATTGGGCCTATTTACCATGAATATTTAATTACCAAAACTATGTTATCCCATCATACCATCTCCTCCATAAACTTATCGAGTTTAATCTTAAAGCCAGATAGATCTTTTGCCCCCACTGCTTCCCTTGACAGGCGATTCCAAAACTTCACTCCTCTGATGGTTAGAAACCTTTGTCTAATTTTAGTCTAAATTTCCTGGTGGCCAGTTTATATCCATTTGTTCTTGTGTCCACATTGTTACTGAGCTTAAATAATTCCTCATAAACAATCTAGGGAAATACAACCTAGTCCTAGATGGAGCTACTATAAGGTGGATGCATAATTGGCTGCAAACCGTTCCTAGAGACTAGTTATCAATGGTTCACAGTCAAGCTGGAAGGGCATATTGAGTAAATCCCTCAGGGATAAGTTATGGGTCTGGTTCTGGTCAATATTTTCACCAATGATTTCGATAATGGCATAGAGAGTACACTTATACACTTATATACACTTTGTGGATGATACCAAGTTGGGAGAAGTTGCAAGTTCTTTGGAGGAGAGGATTAAAATTAAAAATCAACTGGACAAACTGGAGAAATGATCTGAAATAAATAGGATGAAATTCAATACGGACAAATTCAAAGTACTCCACTTAGGAAGGAACAATCAGTTGGACAAATGCAAAATGGGAAATCACTGCCTAGGAAGAAGTTCTGCAGAAAGGGATCTGGCAGTCATAGTGGATTACAAGCTAAATATGAGTCAACAGTGTAACACTATTGCAAAAAAAGCAAACCATTCTGGGATATATTATCAGGAATGTTGTAAGCAAGTCACGAGAAGTAATTCTTCTGCTCTTCTCTGAGCTGATTAAGCCTCAACTGAAGTACTGTGTCCAGCTCTGGGCACCAGATTTTAGGAAAGATGTAGACAAATTGGAGAAAATCCACAGAAGAGTAAAAAAAATGATTAAAGGTCTAGAAAACATGACCTATTAGGGAAAATTGAGAAAACTGGGTTTGTTTGGTCTGGAGAAGAGAAGACTGAGAGGGGACATGATAACTGTTTTCAAGTACATAAAAGATTGTCACAAGGAGAAGGGAGAAAAAATGTTCCCCTTAACCTCTGAGGATAGGATAAGAAGCAATGGGCTTAAACTGCAGCAAGGGGAGTTTAGGTTGTACATTAGGAAAAACTTCCTATCTCTCAGGGTTGTTAACTGGAATAAATTATCTACAGAGATTGTGGAATCTCTATCATTGGAGATTTTTAAGAGTAGGTTAGACAAACGCTTTTCAGGGATAATCTAGATAATACTTGTCCTGCTATGTGTGCAGGGACTGGACTAGATGACCTCTTGAGGTCCCTTCCAATACTACGATTCTATGATTCTATGAAATGTATGTGTACATTCCGTTCCCAATTATTTCAACTGTGTATGAAAATTAAGTAATTGTAAATTCAACCCATATCCATGTGTAATTACCCAATCTATGAATGGAATTGCAGTCACTGCTTGAGCAAGTATGGGTTCACATGTATTTTTTACATACACAAATGGGTGTCTGCCTTTCCAAGTGTGCTTTCAGTTTTTCCAAAAACTTTCCTCAAGAATTAAAGTCCAAAGTAAAGAGTTTTTACTAAAACTCTTAAGGCAATTATTGAAAGAGAAAGTTTAACTGAGTAAAAAGCTCATTTTTTCAACAAAAATAGCTCAATTTTTCAGAAAGAACAGCTTAGGTTTCAGAGGCACTATAGCAGTTTTCCATTAAGGGCATGGCTACACTTGCAAATGTAAAGCACTTTGAATTAAATCTGCCTTCAGAGAGCGCAGTAGGGAAAGCACTGCAGTCTGTCCACACTGACAGCTGCAAGCGCACTGGCATGGCCACATTTGCAGCACTTGCAGCAGCATTGGGAGCGGTGCATTATGGGCAGCTATCCTACAGAGCACCTCTTCCCATTCTGGCTCTGCGGCTTGTGGGAAGCGGTAGGGGGTGTGGGGCATTCTGGGTCATGTCCCAACATCCCGTGATGCATCGGTTTACATCCCAGCAATCCCTATTCTTTCGTCCACATTTGGAGCCATCTTTCAATGGTTTTTGTACTGCACGCTCTGTCTTCCCTTTTGATCTGCGGGAATGGAGCCCAAATTGCTGAGGAGTATGCTGACGAGTTTTGCAAGCACGTCACGTTTGGCAGTTAAGTTATTCCTTATGATCCAAAGTGACAGTGAGGGCTCCAACAATGATATCGACTCGAGTAACACATATGACATGAGTTTGCTTGTGGCATTCATGGACATGCTCACCACTGTAGAATGCCATTTTTGAGCTCAGGAAACAAGCCCTGAGTGGTAGGATCACATCGTCATGCAAGTCTGGGATGACGAGCAGTGGCTGCAGAACTTTCGGATGAGAAAAGCCACTTTTATGGGACTGTGTGAGGAGCTCGCCCCCACCCTGTAGTGCAAGGACATGAGATTGAGAGCTGCCTTGACGCTGGAGAAGTGGGTGGCTATTGCAATCTGGAAGCTGGCAACTCCAGACAGCTACTGATTGGTTGCTAACCAGTTTGGAGTGGGAAAGTCGACCATTGGAATTGTGTTGATGCAAGTTTGCAGGGCCATTAATTGCATGCTGCTCAGAAGAACAGTGACTCTGAGTAGCGTGCATGACATTGTGGCTAGCTTTGCACAAATGGGTTTCCCTAATTGTGGAGGAGCGATAGATGGCACACATATTCCAATTCTGGCACCAGCCCACCTAGCCTCTGAGTACATTAATCAGTGGGGTATTTTTCTATGGTTCTCCAGGTGCTTGTGGATCACCGTGGGTATTTCATTGACATTAACGCAGGCTGGCCTGGAACGGTGCATGACCCATGCATCTTTTGGAACACTGGCCTGTTCAGGAAGCTGCAAGTCGTGACTTTTTGCCCAGACCAGAAGATCACCATAGGGGAAGTCGAAATGTCCATTGTGATCCTTGGAGACCCCGCTTAACCTTTAATGCCATGGCTCATGAAACCCTATACAGGGAGCCTTGACAGCAGAAAGGAGTGGTTCAACAACAGGCTGAGCTGGTGCAGAATGACTGTGGAGTGTGCTTTTGGCTGTTTAAAAGGCCGCTGGCGCTCTCTGTATGGGAAGCTGGACTTAGCCAATGACAGCATCCCTGCGGTTATATCCGTGTGCTGTACCCTCCATAACATTTGGGAAGGGAAGGGTGAACGATTCACTCAGGCATGGAACTCAGAAGTTCAACACCTGGAGGCTGAATTTGAACAGCCAGAGAGCAGGACTATTAGAGGGGCCCAGCGCGGGACTGCAAGGATGAGGGATGCCTTGAGGGAACAATTTGAGGCTGAAATCCACCAGTAACGTCTGGTGCCCTGCACGAGAGTGAAGTGCAGTGGTTCCAATGTTAGTAGGAATCTGTGTTTGCTATGCTGATTTGCAGTGCCTGTTTCTTTCCTGGGCTAAGGTATCTTTTATTTATGCAATAATAAAGAATGCTTTCAAAGCCAAAAAATCCATTTATTGAAAAGAAAATTCATTTATTGAAAAGAAACACAACTTCTTGGGAAACAGAAAGGGCAAGGGGATGGGGTGGCGAACGGTACAATCACAGATTTGCTTATGTCCTGCTATCATACTCAGCCTTCCTGGCTGGAGTGCTGTGCAATGAGTGCTGCACTTCAGGATGGCTATACTGCATGGTGATAGGTGTTGAGTGCAGTGGGTAAGGGTCGTAGTTTTCAGGGCTGGGTGGTGAAGCTACAGGTGTTGGAGGCAGCTGGTGGCGGTAAGAACCCAGATGTTAGGGGAAATGGGTTGGAGGTGACATGGGGTCACAAAGAAAAGAGTTTTGGGACAAGGACTGCAGGGGGGCGGGCACAGTAGTGCTCCACCTGCATGGCTACGAATGCCTGGATAGAGTCCGCTTGGCTCTCCATTATGCTTACCAGCTGATCTGTGCTTTGCTGCCAGAGCACCGCGCTTTTGTGCTGGCGCGCCTCATTCTGCTGGCGGATCCTCCTTTCACTGTCCCGCCACTCCTACACTTTTTGATTTTCATTACTTGAATGTGTTATACCAATAAATTAAAAACCAGCAGGATCTTATAAAGAGGAAAAGGCAAAATACCACATTTATTGTGAATACAGAAAGAATCATAGTAAGCAGTTAGTTATAGCTATAACATTCCATTCAAGCTCATATTTATTCACACCTTCATTCATACAAACACACACACATACACACAGGTTCTGCGAGGTTGTTATCATAGTTACCAGCCTTAGAGTTGCTCATGCCAAGCCACTGGCCAGGTGGCCTGGACATGAGGAGGGAGCAGGGCCTTGTCAGATGCTCATCTGATGCTCCTGGAAGTTGGTTTGCAGAATCAGACCCCCCCAAAGTTCTCACTTTCTAGAGTCTATTTTTATAGGAATTTATTCCTAGGCCAGTCTGTGGGAATTGCTTCATCATGCTGTTGCTGAATCAATCAGCAGATAGCACATTCCTGATGGCTCCGTGCAGCTAGATGTTATCTTGTTCTTTGGTTCTCCCATTCTTGAGGCTGTTGGGTGGATTCCAGTCTGCCCTCCGGGGGTCCTCTGGTTATTTCCACTTGACGCCTTCTTCAGCTGATGGTAAAGCTCCTCCCTGATCATTCAGTTATTATCCACACCAAGCATTCATCCACATACATCCTCGATCTCTATTTTAATCACAATTGTTAATACAACAAAAGGGCGGGGAGTCTCTGGGTGCTGTTTCTGTTGTTACAGAGTATTGCTTTGAGTCTCTCTCTCTCTGTGAATTGCTTTGAGAACAGACTCTGTCTTAGAATGTACTAACACAATTAGCAGCTTGCAAGTTTCACACATAGAGGGAGAGAAACTGTAGCAAAAACCAAGAGACCTCTTAATTAGTAATACCCTGGAATTTAAACTATGGGGAATCAAACTCATTTGTGATTTTAATACAGAACTTCTTTAATATGGTCCAACAAATGCTGCATTACTTCATACAACATGTCTTCCTTGCTTCTATGTGGCCTCTTTCTGATTCTTTGGAGTCTTTCAGCCGGTGATAACACAGACTGCTGAGATCTCAAGGTTGCATCTGTAAAGGCAAAATACAACACTTAACAGAGGCAGCATTTTTCACACCAGACAGAGCAAATGATTCCCCCCGAACTTAAGGGCAAGCACAGTCTACACAATAGCATAATTTGCCCATCCCAAAGGGAGCGAACATAATGCATGGGAGCCCCAAAATGGTGAGTAAGCACAGGGTCAAGCATGACTGATTGTTTCACGGCTGTACTGTCCTTTGTGTTTCTGTGCCTTGGGGAGAGCCAACAGTGGGAGGGGGCCCCTATTCTGAACACTGTCCCCATGAGTTCATCCTGGAAGATATCTCGCTGCTGAGGGTGACCTGGGAAGCAAGGGAGGGTCTTCTACTGCAATGCGGCTTCCACCCTGGCCCATATGCAGCTTGCCTGTGTGCAGCAATGGTCCCCCTGACCCTCATGGCACAATGGCACAGACAAGTTAGCCTTACTGGGACAAGGACTACAGTGGGTCTCCTGAGAAACCTGCGCAAGAGTATTGCCTAACTTCTGGATAAGACCTTTGAAGAGATCACTGAGGCCAATTACCGCGATGTGAGAGAGCACATCAATGCCCTATTCCACATCTAGGCATGCATGCAGCCCTAACCCTCCTTGCCCCAAGAGCCCGCACCGAATAACTTCCTTCCCAAAATAAAAGCTGCTTACCAGGAACCTCCTCTGGTGTTTGTCCTTCCCCAAGCATCGGCTGCCGCAACTGGCTACCTTCCTCCTGGCTTGAGAACAGCTCCTGGCTGCATGCATCTAGGGATTCCGGGGTGTCTTCCTCCACCTCAGCACCCTCGCTCCCACTTTGCTCCTCCTGCTCCTCCTGCCTTGTTGAATTGGGCTCTGAAGTGTCCATGGTGGTACTTGGAGTGGAGGTGGGATCACCCCCAAGTATTGCATCCAGCTCTTTGTAGAAACAGCAGGTCGCAGGGGCAGCACCGGAGCAGCTGTTTGCCTTGCAGGCTTTGCGGTAGGCATTCCGCAGCTCCTTCACTTCAACCCTGCACTGCTGTGCATCCTGGTCATGGCCCCTTTCCATCATGTCCCTTGATAACTGCCCAAAGGTATCATAATTCCTACTGCTGGAGCCCAGCTGGGACTGGACAGCTTTCTCCCCCCAAACACTAATGAGGTCCTGCACCTCGCCATTGCTCCATACTGGGAATCACCTGGCGCGTGGAGGCATGGTCACCTGGAAAGATTTGCTGAGAGCACTCCATGCCTGGCTGAGCAAAAAGGGGATTTTCAAAATTACCAGAGAATTTAAAGGGCAGGTCTGATGGTTGGTCACCTGAGGGCAGGGCAGTAGAGTTCAAAGTGATGACAAGAGTAGTTAGAACAGGCATTGTGGGTGTCATAAATATAAAGGGAAAGGTAACCACCTTTCTGTATACAGAACTATAAAATCCCTGCTGGACAGAGGCAAAATCCTTTCACCTCTAAAGGGTTAAGAAGCTAGGATAACCTCGCTGGCACCTGACCAAAATGACCAATGAGGAGACAAGTAACTTTCAAAACTGGAGGGGGGGGGGAACAAAGAGTTTGTCTGTCTGTGTGATGCTTTTGCCAGGACCAGAAGAGGAATGCAGGTCAGAACTCCTATAAAGAGTTAGTAAGCAATCTAGTTAGATATGCGTTAGATTCTGTTTTGTTTAAATGGCTGATAAAATAAGTTGTGCTGAATGGAATGTATATTCCTGTTTTTGTGTCTTTTTGTAACTTAAGGTTTTGCCTAGAGGGATTCTCTATGTTTTGAATCTGATTACCCTGTAAGGTATTTACCATCCTGATTTTACAGAGGTGATTCTTTTACTTTTTCTTTAATTAAAATTCTTCTTTTAAGAACCTGATTGCTTTTTCATTGTTCTTAAGATCCAAGGGTTTGGGTCTGTGTTCACCAATGCAAATTGGTGAGGATTTTTATCAAGCCTTCCCCAGGAAAGGGGGCATAGGGTTTGGGAGGATTTTGGGGGGAAAGATGTTTCCAAGTGGGCTCTTTCCCTGTTCTTTGTGTAACACTTTGGTGGTGGCAGCATAAGGTCCAAGGACAAAAGGTAAAAGTTTGTACCTTGGGGAAGTTTTAACCTAAGCTGGTAAGAATAAGCTTAGGAGGGCTTTCATGCAGGTCCTCACATCTGTACCCTAGAGTTCAGAGTGGGGAAGGAACCTTGACAGTGAGACACTTCTGGAGGCCGATCAGAGCACATTAATAGACTAGGGCATCCACTCTGGCACCACGGCACTCCAGCGGGGGCGCACCAAACATTATTCCACTCGCCGAGGTGGAGTACCAGGAGTGCTCTAGCCGCGGAGTCAGAGCAGTCTATGTGCCTTGCCAGTGTGGACGGGTAGTAAGCTAGTATGCCTGGGGCTCCTTTAATGCTCTCTAACTCGCAAGTGTAGCCAAGCCCTAAGACTAGTTCCATGACCACTCAATTTCCCAAAGGAATTATCCTAATTTATAGAATTTGTTTATGCTGTCATCCTTTGTCCATGTTATTATGTCTCTTATGCTTCTGGCCATAACTATTCATATTGGATTTGTTATCCTCCTCCCAAACAAAACTTTACCATTTTTTCTACTGTTTTAATCATCATTATTCATAATCATTATGCCACTACATGCGAAAACTCTTCAATTGTTCAATAATCTTTAGTCAGGTAAGAATCTGTGAATGTTGTTTTGCTATTTTCCGCCCACCCCCCCCCCCCCAATATTGTAGAAATGTAAGCTAACTGCCTTTGAAGCGGTGTGATCTCCTTATTTTAACTGAAATAATGTTCTATTTAACCTCTAAAGCAGCAGTTCTCAAACTATGGGGTGGGCCTACCAAGTGAGTCATGAGAATGTGTCAAGGGAGGCCTGCCCCATGTGTGTGATTTTTGTTGTTTTGTTTTGGTTAGGAGCTCTGGCTGTCAGCCCAGGGTAGCTGGGACTAGTGTAGAAAGGCCATGCACACCTGCGAGGCAGGGATAAAAGAGACAGCCACCTGGGTTTAGGATCTCTTCCCCACCCCCAATCCCTCACCAGGAGGCAACCTAGGCTCAGGCTCTCCTACACCCTCCCATTTCCTCATCTGGAGGTGTCGGGGCTCCATCTGTTAGCCCTGGGATGTCAGCAGCAGTGCAGAAGTAAAGGTGGCAATGAGGCGCTACGGTTGCTGTGAAAAGTGATATTGATGAATATTACTTTTCACTTTGCCTCCCTTATTTCTGTGCTGCCACTCGCATGGCTCTGCCTTCAGAGCTGGGCACCCAGCCAGCAGCCGCTGCTCTCCATTCTGCCTTCAGAGCTGGATGGCTACATATGTACTTGGGTGGGTGGAGGATGTAACAACTACAGACATAAAGAAGGGGGGCCCAATCAAATAAGATTGAGAACCACTGCTCTCAAGTGAAATGAAACTGCTGAATCTCCTCATTGGTTCTGTCTAATTTTACTGCATCCAGGCCACGTTAGCCCTCACAAGCTAACCAAGGCTGTAGGAGGATGGGAGACAAATCTACACACTTGCCCTTGGGCACATCCATTGTTCTGCAAGAACATCAGTGATTAAATAGTTAACACTCTTCTCTCTAAATTTGCACTGAACCAAAGCCACATTGCTCAGGTTGAAATAGAACTGTAATCCTTATAATAGCAGGACCAAGTCTGAGTCCTGGTCTACACTACAGAATTATTTTGGTATAACTACATCACTCAGGGGTGTGAAAAATCCACCCACCCCACCCCACCCCACCCCACCCCGAGCAACGCAGTTATACTGACCTAATTCCCAGTGTAGACAGTGCTATGTCAAAGCTCTCCCATCGGCATCTTCACTGAAGCACTACAGCCCAGCTGCACTGCAATGCTGGTTTAAATGTAGACTTGCTCATAGCATCTTCTCTGCTTGTATTTTAACCAGATCCACTTACTGTAGCTCTTCAATGAAGACATTACCTATGCCAACAGGAGGACTTCTCCCATTAGCGTAGTCCATCCACCTCCCTGAAAGGCAGTAGTTAGGCCGACGGGACAGTTCTCCCAACAACATAGCGCTGCCTACAGCAGAGGTTAGGTTGATTTAACTGTGTCATTCAGGGGTGTGGATTTTTCACACCCCTGAGCAGTGGTAGTTATACTGACCTAATGTCCTAGTGTAGACTAAACTTGAGATTCACGATTACTGGTGCAGTTTGATTCTTTGACCTGTGAGTTGGATTTAAGTCTTTGTGACTGGTACAGCGAGAATACATTGGGATGATTATTGGAAGGGAAAGGCAATCCCTCCCTTCAAGAGAGTAAGGATCTAGATTCCAAAAAAAACTTAGGGGTCACTGCTAAAAACTGCAGTGCAGATGTTCAGGCTCAGGTGGGAGCCTGGATACAAATTCTGAGAGGGGAGTTGGGACTCAGAGGCTAGGGTCCAGCCCAATCCTTAATATCTACACTACAATTTTTAGCCCTGCAGACCAGATCCCGCAAGCCCAAGTCAGCTGACCTTGGCTCTGGGACTCAGTGCCACAGGTGTTTTACTGCAAAAGTTTAGGCACTGAATGAGCTTGGGTGCCTACAGGATTTGTGGCAGCTGAACCAGGGTTTTGTAAATACCAGTGGTGCCTGGGGCTGGGGTTTAGGTGCTTAAAGGAGCAGTTAGGTGCCTCAGTCCCTTTGTGAATCCAGCACAAGGGTCTCTTAAAAAATAATAATTATGCTCTTATTCAAGTGGCTATCCCTTGACAATTAGAATCTCACCTTTTTAGGGAAGATTATTGACAGGGTCTGGAAAGATAACTGTCAGTACTGAAAGTCCTTATATGACAGCCAATGGGATGTTCACTGAATCCTTTCAAAAATTAGATTTAGGCTCCTAAATCAGTTAGGTGTTGTGATGCTGTGTGCCACAACACCTAAATACCTTTACAAATCTGGTCCTTACCCGCTAAAAACTGCCATAGATGTAATTTTGCATGTGGTAGGGAAACATTCTTAATTGTTGCAGTGTCAGCAGGCACCATGAGCTTAGCTGTAAAGGAAACAAGTTAACACTCTTTCGTCATTATCTTTTAAAAAGTATACTGTACACATGGAGCCAGAACCAAGCATAAACATTGGATGATGGATCAGTTAGGCTAATTTTAAGCATCATTGCCTATGCTGTATATCCCAGCAACAATGGTAACACTTGGGTGAGATAAAATGATTGTATGTACTGAATTTCTAGATTTAAATCATGCTGGAGAGAATAAGGGTCTCAAATGTTGTTACACAAGTTAGCTGTGTACTGTAATTACTTATTGGGTCTTGACATTTCAGGACCTAATAGAAGCAAATGCAACAGCTATTATACAACAATAATCACATTGTACAAGTATATCTGGCTGCGGTATATTGGAATTACAGTGTAATTAGTTCACAATTTCAGTAACTCAATGTCAATGCAACATAAAGTATACCCAGAAGTTCTTGAGTAACCTGATGAAAGTTTGTGACCTGCATTAAGTGCATCTTCTATGATGCCCTGAAAGACTGAGATGCTCATTAAATGCAATTCACTCCACCCACATTATAGCAGTACCCTTGGAATTCAAGAAAAAGGTGTTAACAAGGATAATTAGAGTGGGCTTGATGTAGTTGGAAGCTAGCATAGTGTAGTAAGTAGCTTTGTACTAGAGCTCCTGGTAGAACAGACAGCCTTATAATCAAGCTGAGTGTATGTCTGAAATTTTTAGAAGTGTGAAAACTGAAAGGGCATTTTTGCAATGGTATAAGTGACAAAACAGGCATCAGCAGAATTACTCTACAATTAAACCATTTTCTTTCCCATATATATAGACACACAAAAATGCCCCAAAGGGCCAAACTTTTCAGAAACCTTCTAAAAGGCAAAAGAGAGTAGAGTACTTTCAAGATGATTACTTTGGTAGGTAACAGCAACCTGGTGATTGGGCCTCCACAGTGTCTTTTAAATTACTGAAAGTTACTGATATCCGTATTCTGTATATAATGTTTAAAATGCTACACCAAATGAACAACAGAAAGCCTTCCAGATATGAAGTATATATAGATAATTAATCACTCTACAAATGGGTAGACTTAAACAGCAATATACTTCACATTTATTTCTTGAAATGCAGATTATTAATCTAAGGTTTATTTTAAATTAGACTTAAAGTGGTTCTATTTAAAGGATTTGACATTAGCTTGGAAAAATTATGGATAATTACAATTTTATCCAACGTAGGGA
Source organism: Lepidochelys kempii (assembly GCF_965140285.1). Taxonomy (NCBI): domain Eukaryota; kingdom Metazoa; phylum Chordata; order Testudines; family Cheloniidae; genus Lepidochelys; species Lepidochelys kempii. Next base: position 82,757,914 of record NC_136385.1, on the reverse strand, counting down.
TAATTTATTCTGAAGATGAAACATTAAAATAGGTATAAACCTGAAAAATTTCAGTTGAAATCTCAGGCCAGATTTGCAAAGGCTTATGCTCTCATGAGAATTGTTACTGAACTTAATGATGGGCTAATCATCACTAGAGTGCAAGTTGGTTAGGGACGATTTGCATACTTGTTTTGTAAATGTTACATGGCTAAAATTATTAATTAGCATCTAATTAATATTTGTATTGCTGGAAAAAGTATGCTTTAAAGCTTGGAATCAAGTAGGAAATATGGACTAATTAATTATCCATCTGTAATCATTGCAATCCCTTTATGTTAAAATAGATTAATATAAGTGCTTATCATAGACACATAGGAGTGACTCCAGAGTTAAGCTGTAATTTCTATAATGCGCCTGATTTTGACAACCCCTCTGATAATTCTCAGAATAAAACTCCTTGCTGCCCAATGTTTCTCATATGCACTCCCTAGCCAGATGACTTTATTTTTTAAATAATAGGTTAGTGGGACAAAGTATTTCTGGGGCCTCGTCTACACACAGAATTTGTAGTGATTTAAGTTAAACTGGTGATAGGCTAGGTCTACACTTAAAATGTTACAATGGCACAGCTTCAGCACTGCAGAGTAGATGCTCACTAGAGTGATGGGAAGGGTCCTCCTGAAGCTGTAATTAATCCTCTTCACGAAAAGGTGGTAGCTAGGTCAACAGAATAATTCGTCCATCGACCTACCACTGTCTACACCAGGGGATAGGTTGGTTTTAACTATGTCTGTCGGGTGCGGGGGGTGGATTTTTCACACCCCGAGAGACTCAGGCCATGTTTACATGTTGTGTAACTAAATTGCCTTAAATTAAGCCAACAATCATAAACCGCTGTAATTATATCGCTTGTGCATGTTCACACAATGCTCCTGGTGTCCGAGAAGTGAGTACACAGCTGGTACTCTCACACTGACAGAGAGAGCAGTGGACCGGGGGTTGCTATCCCACTGTGCAAATTGCCATCTTTTCTTGCTAGGAGTTCTGGGAATGGATCACAGTGATTCCTGGGGACAGGATCACTGCCCCATGATTCAGAGTTCTCTGTTCCATAATTCCAAGGGCTTGTGACTACATTTCATGCCGTTTTTCAACTGCCCCTGTAAACTTTGAGCCTGCCATCTCTGACTGAAAGCATGGAGCCTGCACTGTGCACCAGTCGTGTGATGAGCACAATGAACACAATGCAGCTGATTCTGCAGTACTGCATGAGCTGCAAATCAGAACAGAAATCCATGGTGCCTGCCCTGCTGTGTGCCATGGAAAGAAACAATTCCAGACTAATGTTGGTATTCACAGAGCAGCTGCACACATTGGACCATTGCTACTGGGCTCAGAAAACAAGCACTGAGTGGTGGGATCAGATAGTGGTGCAGGTATGTGATGAAGAGCAATGGCTGCAGAACTTTCGTATGCACAAAGCCACCTTCCTGGAACTGTGTGCAGAGCTCGCCCCTGCCCTACGGCGCAAGGACACCAAAACGAGAGCTGCTCTAACAGTGGAGAAGCAAGTGGCTATCTCTGTGTGGAAGGTGGCAACTCTTGATAGCTACTGTCATAAATATAAAGGGAAGGGTAAACCCCTTTGAAATCCCTCCTGGCCAGGGGAAAGCTCCTCTCACCTGTAAAGGGTTAAGAAGCTAAAGGTAACCTCGCTGGCACCTGACCAAAATGATCAATGAGGAGACAAGATACTTTCAAAAGCTGGGAGGAGGGAGAGAAACAAAGGGTCTGTGTCTGTCTGTATGCTGGTTTCTGCCAGGGACAGAACAGGAATGGAGTCTTAGAACTTTTAGTAAGTAATCTAGCTAGGTATGTGTTAGATTATGATTTCTTTAAATGGCTGAGAAAAGAATTGTGCTGAATAGAATAACTATTTATTTCTGTCTGTGTATCTTTTTTGTAACTTAAGGTTTTGCCTAGAGGGGTTCTCTATGTTTTTGAATCTAATTACCCTGTAAGATATCTACCATCCTGATTTTACAGGGGGGATTTCTTTATTTCTATTTACTTCTATTTTTTATTAAAAGTCTTCTTGTAAAAAACTGAATGCTTTTTTCATTGTTCTCAGATCCAAGGGTTTGGGTCTGTGGTCACCTATGCAAATTGGTGAGGCTTTTTATCCAACATTTCCCAGGAAAGGGGGGGTGCAAGTGTTGGGAGGATTGTTCATTGTTCTTAAGATCCAAGGGTCTGGGTCTGTAGTCACCTAGGCAAATTGGTGAGGCTTTTTACCAAAGCTTGTCCAGGAAGTGGGGTGCAAGGTTTTGGGAAGTATTTTGGGGGGAAGGACGCGTCCAAACAGCTCTTCCCCAGTAACCAGTATTAGTTTGGTGGTGGTAGCGGCCAGTCCAAGGATAACGGGTGTAATATTTTGTACCTTGGGGAAGTTTTGACCTAAGCTGGTAAAGATAAGCTTAGGAGGTTTTTCATGCAGGTCCCCACATCTGTACCCTAGAGTTCAGAGTGGGGGAGGAACCTTGACAGCTACTGATCAGTCGCAAATCAGTTTGGAGTGGGGAAGTCCCCTGTAGGGGTTGCAGTGATGCAAGTGTGCATGGCCATTAATCGCATCCTGCTACGAAGGACTGTGACTCTGGGCAATGTGTGGGAAATAGATGACTTTGAGGCAATGGGGTTCTCTAACTGTGGTGGGCTGATAGATAGTAACAAATCCCCATTTTGTCCCCAGACCATCTTGCAACAGAGTACATCAACAGAAAGGGCTACTTCTCCATGGTATTGCAGGCGCTGATGGATCATCGAGGTTGTTTCACCGACATTAATGCAGGCTGGTCAGGGAAGGTGTATGCATCTTCAGGAACATTGGCCTGTATAGAAAGATGCAAACAGGGACTTTTTTTTCCAGACCAGAATATTTCAATCGAGGATGTGGAAATGCCCATAGTGATCCTGGGAGACCCAGCTTACCTTACTCCCGTGACTCATGAAGCCGTACACCAGAAAGCTTGACAAGGAGCACTTCAACAACAGGCTCAGCGGGTGCAAAATGACTATAGAATGTGTGGTTGCAGGTTAAAGGGTCACTGGCGCTGCCTTTTTGGCAGGTTAAACTTCAGTGAGGAAAATATTCCCATGGTCATAGCAGCCTTCTGTGCTCTGCATAGCAATTGTGAAGCCAAGCGGGAAGAGTTTCCCCCGGGGTGGAGTGTTGAAGTGGATTACCTGGCAGCTGATTTCAAGCAACCAGATCCAGGGCTATTAGAGGGTCTTTAACAGGTGGCTATTTGAATCAGGGAGGCTTTGATGCACCATTTTGACAATGAGCCCCAGTATTGTGTCTTTCGGTAAGGCATACAGCCAGGCATTGTTTACTTGCCACCTTGAATGACCCCGTAATGATTCCTGCCTGAGAGTCAATTGTAGTCTGCAACTGTGCCAGTTGCCCCTGTGTATAAATTTCTGCTGCAAACACATTGTGTAAGTCACAAATAAAGAACCGCTGTCTTTGTAAGACTAAATTTTTATTAAACAGCAATACACAGATTAACATTTTTTACAAGGGACATGACAGTAAGCAGCACTCTTTGAAGTGAGGATCTCACAGCTGTGTGTAAGTCCAGCTGTCGTAATGGAAAATGTCCCTATGGGTAGAGTGCAAGGGCTACTGTGACAGGTCGGGAACTTGAGAAGAATGTGTGTGGGGAGCTTGGGGACGGCAAGGAAGACAGTTCTGTATTGGCTGCAGGGGGAGTTGAGCATGCATGTGTTCTGCCTGCAGCACAATCAAGGATCTGAGCATCTCTGATTGGTCCTCCATGAGCTTTGTCATCTGCTCCTGACCCTCTATTATCCACTCATGACCCTGTCTCCTCTCCTGGCTATCCATTTATTGTCTTTGTCCACACTCTGTGCTCGCTATCAGCCTGGTCTGACAATTGCAGCACTTTGTGAAACATGTCCTCCTTACTCCTTCTTGTTCGCCTCCTTATCTGATGGAGGCACTCTGCCGAGTACAGGAGCTGGCCTTCAAGGACACATCTACAGAAGCAAAAGAAACAATACACAGAGTCAGCATTGTGTGTGCACTTAAAGTCTTGAATCGTAAAAGTTACATACACCTTTTTCTCACTTTCCGTTGGCAAGCATGCAGCATAGCCAGAGCACTAAACATGGTGAGTTTGGCCCTGGGGCAGATGGGGTGCAAAATGGGACAATGGGTCTGGGTGGTTTCAGAAGGGGAGTAGTACAAATGCCTAGGGACACTATTCTGAATATTGGCATCATTTTCTACAGGCAGGGGTGATCGAAGCTGAAATCACATGACTGAGGATAACTGAAGATTCCAGGGTACATCTGCATGTGTGCAGCTTCAGACTGGGTCCATATGCTGCTTGCCTGTGTGCTGCTTTGGTTCCTGTGGAAATAATTATTGATTGGTGCAGCAAAGTTTCCAACAGCAGGGAGAACAGTTCTGCCAAGGAACCTTCAGCAGAGGATTGCACAGTATCTGCAGGAAAGTTTCCTAGACATCTCTATGGAGGATTCCTGGGAGATTTCGGTGTGCATTAACAAACTTTTCCACAGGGCCCCCACTGCGTACCTGCATAGGGAAATGAGAAGCAGATGCAATCAGTACCTAGTGTTGTTAATATCAATCCCTCTCCCACGTGCACCATCTAACAAAATAAAGGACACCTCTACCTCATGTAACATGCAGTATCAAAGCAAAATGAGTATTTACCAGAGCTCCCCTCTCCTGCTTCAGACATGCTAGAGCCAGACAGCTGGGACTAGCTAGACCCCTCTGGAGTCAAAAATAGGTCCTGGGTCGCTATGCCACCGGGTAAGCATGTCACCTGTCTCACATCCTCCTCCAACTTGACCTCCTCATCCACCACTTTGTCCTTGAGGTTGACTCCACTGGCCACTGCCTTCAGTCTCCCCAAAGCATCCAGGGGGCTCTTGGTGGTGGAGGTGGGGTCGCCTCTGAGGATGGCATGCAGCTCCTTGTAGAAGTTGCATGTTTTTGGCACTGCACCAGAGCGACTGTTGGCCCCCTTTGCCTTCTGTTATGTCTGCCTCAGCTCCTTGATCTTAGCATGGCACTGATGCATGTCCCTTTCATGCCCCTTCTCATCCATGCCACGAGCAATCTGCTCATAGGTAAAAGTTCCTATGGACAGATTGGAGCTGCGGCTACACAGCCTCCTCTCCCCAGAGACCCAACAGATTCAGCAGCTCCAGTGTACTCCAGGTGGGACCACGTTAGCTGCAGAAAGCTGGCCTGGTCAGCTGGGAAGATGCAATGTGAGCTGTCCATGCTGAGCAAACAGGAAGTGGAATTTCTAGCTACTGCCTCTCAGGGAGGAGGATTAACTACCCCAACAGGAGAACCCCTCCCATCGCTGTAGTGAGTGTCTACATTGAAGCACTACAGAGACCTGGCTGCTGTGCTGCAGCGGTGCTTCTGTAGTGTAAACATGCCCCAAGATAAGCTATTGATGCTGTTTAGCTGCACTGATGAAGGTGGCAGGAATTGTAAGTTATAGGATAAAAAGCTCTTGTTCAGGAGTTTTAGAAGCTCTGCAGATGGAGCTTGATGAACACTTAAAAAGTCAAATCACTGACAAACTTGGATTCTCCACAGACACTCCAGTGGAGCTTGAAAATACCATGAATCAAATAATTCCTGTTCAAAATATACTGATTTTTTTCATCAAATAAATTCTTGGTTTGCAGGTTGTTCATGTAAGTTACATTATATTTATAAACCTCAATTCTAAATTTCCCTTCTGTGTGGATAAAGGATATTCAACCAACTCTGCAACAATATTTCTCCTTCCCTTGAACCCTGAAAAGACAGAGATTGGTACAAATGGTGTGACAGACAGTGGGTAGACTGGGAAAGGAGTGGGCAAGCCAGAGTGACATATATAGCCCCATGCCAGCCCTGTGGATCTTGGAATGGAAAAGAAATAATACAGTTAGTGGTTTTATTATTGTTCTATGCCTCTCCCCCTCCTCCCATCTCCCTTGCACACTGGAGGTGCCCCTTTCAGAGGAATCCCCAGCATAGTCATAGCTAAGAAGTTTGTGGTGGTTCAGCTCCAATAAACCATGCTTTCAAGGCATGGGACCAGATCTACAAGGGAGGCACACAACCTCTGCAAGTATGGCCAAGGCTTGCTGCAGATCCCTGAGACTGACACATAGCAGCAGGTCCACAGGACTTGTGGGCAGGCCCTGGAACCAGCTGTGTGCAAACCATGTCCCTCAGTTAGAATAATTGGGAAGAAATCTCCATATGGGGAATCTTGCACTGATTTTCACCACTTAGACTCCACCTGTGGGTTTCTTCCTGGGAGGGTGCAAAGGGGCCCTAAATTAATATTTACATAGCAAAGTAAGTGTGCATAGTGCTTTACTACTAGTGAAGCATGCTAAATATAAAACAAAAAACATGTCCCAAAGAACAAATGTCAGTTACAGTGTAGCTGCATTCCTTCCTATACTATAACAGAATAGTTTATAGAATAAGTTTGGACTGACATGTGAAAACCATTATCTACCAAACATCAAGTCAATGATGAACAGAAGGACCTGACTGATGGTTAGGAATGCGTATCTTCTTATCTCCTTATCAGTATCTCATACTATCTCTTGGCCTAATACAAAGAAAATAAACAGAAATCTACAAGCTTTTGCAAAGATCAAATACATTTCAAGTTGTGACAGGGTTGCACTGTATTACATATCAGGAAAGAGTTGTCACCTATTGAACCTGCCTTATGTAGTTCAATGCAAACACAGACAGGCAGACTCTGTTACTTCTGTTTCAAGCAGGTCTGTTCTTTCCTAACCCCAAGGCAGTCTATTTTCATGTGAAAATTTCATGTGAAAATTCATATTTTCTTGGAGAAAACACTTTTTTCCTTTCAATGTTTACAATGTAAAGTAATTATAACACTTACCAAATCTCCTGTTATGAGTGTCTTAACAATTGGTCAGTTCCTTCGCTTTATCATGGAGATGATGTTTTGAAAGTATTGTGGTTTGAAACCAAAACCCTGGATCCAAACACTCCATAATTAGAAAAATTCAGATCCAAACTCCCGAAAACAAGCACATCTTCATTTAAAAGGTCCTCAAGATTTTATGCAAATTTTGCTTCACTTTGTGTCATCACAGTGCTAGTTATCATAAAACATGAATATCCTCCTTGTGACAAAAGACAAGGAAATTATGTACAAAACTCACTCAAACTACATTGTCAATTTCCTAAACATCTTTTTAACCCAAATCCACAATACCAGAGGAGAAATTACTTGCAATACACACAGAATAAAATCATTTTTAATTTTTAAAATGACAATTTTTACTTAAACCATTTCACATTTATGACAAGACACAAACTACTGTACTCATTTTGGTAGCTTACTACTTAATAAAGCATATAAGTGTTAATAAAAGTCTTATTAAATAGAAACTTGTAGCAAACCATATGCTTATTTTGTTATTCAAACATTTAAGAAACTTTATTATCCAAACAGTGTAATACCTACTTAATTTATAACTTCCCCACTAAACGTCTGAAAATATTTTAATACATCATCACGCTCTCACATAGCATTTGCAATCATAGATATAAGTGCATTTTTTTGCATTTGAAAAATGTTCATTTTGGTGATGAGCCTTTTGTACAAAATGGCTGAAGCCTTCTCTGGGTTCACCTGTCTTGTAAAGTTTTACCGTATTATGTTTTGAGATATGTTGGTTAGTGCCCTGTCTGCCTTAGAAAAGCTAAGTGTGTACGTGTAAGCACATTAACAGTTTAAGGTCCAGATGATCTTGTGGGGATCTACATTCCAAGGGGAAACACTGTATGTCTCTTCTTGGAGAAGGTGGTTCAGTTGCCTCCACACATTATCCTGTAGAGCCCTCCTTGGAGTTGGGACCTGCACATATGGAACAGGAGGAAGTGGTGGGTGGGGAGAGAGTAAGGTGCACCGTATGCATTATCTCACCCAGCAACCTTCTCCCAGGCTATAATAACTTTCCAGTGTGCACCTCTGATTATGGAAAATCCCCTCTTCCAACCACAGATGGAAAAATCCTAGCATTTGCTCTCTAACTTGCTGCAGAGGCACAGAGCATCTTAGTGAATGGCTGTGGTTGCTAGTGTGATCCACAGGGTCTAGACCTAACTCCCCCTTCTTCTGTGAGGGGTTGCAAACCCAGCCCACCACAGTGGATTGATCTGGGGCAATCTGTACAGGGGGAAATCTTTAAATCCTTGGTGCCCTCTAATGGAAGAGGGCAATCAGTCCCATAACAACAACAATCGTTATTTTGATTATCATCATTCTTTATTTATTTGTTATAAATATTTGCTGGGGCTGATTATTTGTTTTACTATTTTTAAACAATGAGTCACACAGATAACTACAGGAATACAGAAAAGATACATTTTCCAAAATCCCTTCTTAGAGAAATCCTTCCAGTCTCATTCAGAGCAACTGAAACACCAATGTTATGGTCTTTTAGGGTGGGGTCTGTGCCTTCCTCTGTGTTTGGAAAGCACCCTACCACATTTTGGGCAATCTGAATAATAAATAGAGAAGAGAACCTATCCACCAAAGAAGTTGAGAACTAAATATTATTTAAAGATACTGTTGATTTTCTAGTTATGAGGCTATCACTAAAAATGGGCCTGAATACCTCAAAACCTTGGGAAGTCCTGATCTGATGCCACATCCAATTCTTTAAGGTTTTCCAGCTATCGTTCTATTTTTAATATGGCTCCACTTTACTTTCTAGATCATACTGGTGTGATAATCTTGGCACACATACGGGGGATTGCACCAGGCACCTCCAGAGCTAAAAGCATGAGTACCGAAGAGGCCATGTTCTGTAACTGGGGGCTCGAACAATTCAGAACCGCTGCAGATCTGCCTATAGGAGGACCTGTAACACACACACACTGATGAGTTACACTGGAATGTATTTATCAGACTAACAGCTTAAGGTGAAATCCAATGCACTTTTTTCATATATATTATGATTGTTTTTATTCAAGGGTTCAGCTATTTGGATTAATGATATTTGAAAATACGCCAGCTAGTATCTTTATATATATATGGTACTTATATATAGTACTTAGATCTTAGACACTTACTAGTATCTTTATGTAAGTATCTTAGATACTTACATAAAAATCCTAGCTGGAGTATTTTCAAATATCATTAATCCAATAGCTGGAATGAAAACACACTCATTGGGGCCCAATTAATGTATGGTTTCTTGTGCACAGAATAGATACACATATAACCCACCAATACAATCAGATAATTCGATTTTAACCTGTATACAAAGGTTATTAGCATATCTATCAATCAGAACTGATATATAATTTATATAAGTAATAACAAACCCATTAACATAAAGTTAAATGAATCTGAGAGTTTGATTTCAGTACTACTGTCCATAGAATAGCAGAATATACTACTAGTTAAGAGACCATATCCTTAAAATAGACAAACAAACAAACATGACATTCAAACAAATAGACATTCAAACAAAATGCATTTTAATCCAGCCAAAAGCAACGTCATAGATCCAGGAACAAAGAATGCAGACCATACTTACAGACCAGAGTACTGTATCTTGGAAAGCACTGACTTTGAAAAAGATTTAGAGATCATCGTGGACAAACAATTGAATATGAGCTCCCAGTGTGATGCTGTGACAAAAAGTATTAATGCAATCCTTGATTGTACAAACAGGGGAGTAGTGAGGAGGAATGTGGGGTGATTTTACCTCTGTATACAACATGAGTGAGACCGATGCTGAAAAACTGCATCCTGTTCCAGTGACTGCATTTAAAAAGGATATTGACTAACTGGAGAGGCTACAGAGTAGAGAGGACCCACAAAAATAATTACAGGGCTGGAAAAAATGTCTTCCAGTGAGAGATTTACAGAGCTCAATCTATTTAGTTTATCAAAATGAAGACTGAGAGGTGTATAAAGTATAAGTACTTCCATGGAGAGATACTACCAAGTACTAGAGGGCTGTTTAACTTAGAAGAGAAAGACATACCAAGAACCAATGGCTGGAAGTTAAAGCCAGATAAATGAAAGTGATAAACAAGGCACAAACTTTTAACAGTAATAGTGAATAACCATTGGAACATAAACACCAATGGAAGTGATGGATTCTCCATTTCTTGATGTCTTCAAATTAAGACTGGATGCCTTTCTGGAAGAGATGTTTTGTTAATCACCATTTGTTAATCACCATTGGTCTGAATAGAGGAGTAACTGGGGTGAAATTCTCTGCACTGTGTTATACAGGAGGTCAGACTAGATGATCTAAGGCCCCTCCTGGCCTTAAAATCTACAAACCTATGCATGAGTAACATCATGATTCAAGTAATTTTTAATATGAACTATAAAATTACCCAAACTATATTTTACTCTATTTCATTGTTATTTTATTACTTAATCTTTAAAAAGATAAAATGTCATATAAGTCATAATATTGCTAAATTCCTTGCGTATAACTGGAATACCATTTAAATTAAAAAGAAAACTTCTGGGCAAGATAGGGTTGTAGTCAGCCACTTGACCCGGTTGAAATGATTTTGAGCTCTAATTGTAATACAGGAGGCAGCAGCCCTTAGTGTGATCATTCTTCCAACACTTATTTTCTTTTCAGTCCCATCAGACCTCAATAGTTTTCAATTTGATTATTGATAAGATTCAGATATTCTGCTTTAATTTAGGTTTCCATATTTATGATAAGAACAAAGCTATATTTGGCCTATTACATTAACACATATCCTTGTCACAATACCCAGGTAGTCCTTGGCGGGGTAGGGGGGGAGTGGAATTATAGCTAGAGACTGTAACTATCTATGTACCTTTGAAACCTGCGCATATTTTAGGTGGACGGGGAGACGTTAGCTTCCATGAGCTACAGCTTGATCACTTGAATAGGTGGAGGACACACTTGAGTGATGGCCCATTTTTTGCATGAGACTGGGTGTGCCAAGGAACCAAAGAATTCTTTTGTAGCATGATAGTTCTACCTGATGAGGACTTTTCAGAGGAAATAGGGTCCAATGCACCTGGACAGTTTACCTGCTGCCCAATTGGGCTTAACGGAAGACACCGGGGCCTTACCAAAGAGGGAGACAGCGGGGAGTAAGAAGGCTCCTTCAGGGCCTTGAGTCAGTAGGGGGAAGGCACCAGCAGGGAAGGCCTGTGGAGAAGGCCAAACTCCAGGCAAAAGTTGCCCGCAGAGCAGAGAGACAGACCCCCAAGGTCTGGGATGAAGTTGGGATGAAGACTTTGTAAATTTGAGTTCTATTTTGAAAGACTTTGTGAAGGACTTAATAAACTGGAAATGAGATGGGGAACGTTTTGAATATCTGGCTTGTGTGAACTTTGTAAGAAGTCTTGAGTGAAGGGGAAACAGAGGCAGGCCTTAGTAGAGCCACACTTGACTAGCAGGGGTGCTACAGAGCAGTCAGAATCTTTGACTAGGGCCTTAATTGATGTTTCCTCCTCTAGGATCTGCAATAGCACCTTCTCATAGATGGTTGGTCTTGTAGTGAGGTCTTGTGTGTTCAGGTGCCTCAGAGGGCTTGCAACAGCTAGCCAAATGGTTCAGCAGGGACTACCTGCCTGTAATTGTTCAGGGTTTGTAAACCAAGTTGCATATTTATTTTGCAAAAAGCATATATGTCTGTCTCTCATTAGTAACCTGCCTTCAGCAAAACATAATTACTGGCTCTGCATCTATTAAAGTTTGAAGGATGATTAATAGACACATCCGCAAACAGGCTTTCTGTTCAAAATCCTCTTTGAAATTATACAAAAAATTATTGTACTGAAACCTGAATTCATTACCTGTCACCACTAGCAAGGCACATCCATGCCTTTCCCCCGTCACCAAATTGCCATAATGCTATATTTATTCCACAAGTAATATAACACAGGAGAATACTTTAAAACATTTATCTAATCTTAGAAATGGTTAGGAAACCCACCTTACAGTCTTCAGGGGAATTTGTCTTTATACTTGTAATATTTCACATTTCACATCTTTTCTGAAGTCTGCCAAAATCTTCTAGTTTTTGTTTTATTTGTTGAAAAGATGTTGATGTTGGTTGTGGTTTGGCTGATGAATGAATGGATATACTGCAAAACCTTCCTCTTCAAAAAGGCCTTTCCACCAGAAGAATTACACTCACAACAGTGACACCCCTTTCTGCCCCAAAAACCCTACCAACCAAAAAACAAAAATGTTACTGCAAGTAGAGGTTTTTTTACCCCCAAAAGGGAAAAGTGTCAGAGATTCCAAAAGTCCAATAGGGACTTTATTACTATCTAATTTACGAGGAAGTCACTCAGATCTTACAGTGATAGGCATAGTTTAAAAACCTATGATGGATTAGATATATAGTCCATAGCACAGTGTTCTCCAGAACTGTCTTTCTGCAAATGTAATAATATCCTCCATTTTTTAAGGAAGGCCTTCCTTGTCAAAACAAAAGAATGGAAATCATGGCTGTACAAAACCCACATTAGAGTACATGTTGCAGCTTGATAAAAGGCATTGTAAGTATATAAGCAACTGTATAATACAAAACCCTGCTTTTCATAACCTGCCATGATCTGTGATGTGAGATCATTTGAAAGTCATGCCTGAGCATTTTGCTCATTATTTGTATATATGGAAAATGACAAACTTAACCGATGTGGTAGGAAACCTAAAGATCAGTTATATATTCAAGGCCCAGGAAAACACTGATAGTTATTTACAGACCAAGCCTAGGGATCTTACATAAATAGTATGAAGAAATTGTGGAAGTAAGAAATGTTGGTTAGGTAAGATTCTGCCATCCTTTAAACAGGATGTAAAAGGACATATTTTGTGACCTGATAAATGTAGACTTCCCAAAGGGGTGTTCATTTCCAAAAAGGGTGTTTCCATATCATATCATTGGGAAAATGAATTTATGGAGGCACCTATGTAAATGTAAGTTCATACCAACCTAGAAGTGGAGTAAATATTGCATGAAATTCCATATAACTTGTTAATGTAGACAATGGCGGCCTATCTAGCAACATGGCCCCTGCAGTCTGCCTCGAGAGGTCCTCTGCATTTCATGGCATGGATGGCTGTCCTTTACATAAGTTTATAGTAAACATCTGTGATACATGGACTGGTCTATTGCTTCAGCTCACCTCTTAGTTAAAAGTTACAGCTCAGCCTCCTCAGCTACTGTTCATCAAATTTGTACAATTAAGCACTCAAAAGTCAGCAAATGCCAAATAAAGATTGCTTGTGCAAGCTTCTCTTTGCCCTTTGTATGAGTGACTGCATCATAATACATTAAATTACATAACCATATACCATTCACAGATAATACTATCATATTATTCTTTAATCTTAGTGTACATGTATGCTCTTTAAGCATTATTATTTGTTTTACTGTAGCAGTTAGGGGCTCTATATGGACCAGGGTCCCACTGTACAAACACAGAACAAAAAGTTAGTGTACCAGGCAAACAGGGAGCATGAATGTCATTTATACGAAAGGTACAGAGTAAAGTACACTGTGAGTAAACTGTGAGTAAACATATTACATAATGTAGATTAAATGTACAATGAAGAGTAATACTGAAAACTTACTGATATATATAGACAACATAAGTTGGCAGCTAAGTTAGCTTTTAGCTAACTGTCTCATCACTCAAATAGTATTTAAGGAAGTACAGTATGTGCTGCTGATGGAAAATAACATGTTGAGTCACGGGGTAAAATATATATCTTAGAGCAAAGGAAAGTTATATAAAAAGTTAAGTCAATTAAGATATGCAGAAGCATCATCACAATGCAATTAGAATAAGTGGAAAAAAATGAAAGAATATTACAAGATATTTCACTTGTGTCTATGACTGTAGAAAAAAAGGGTGTGATGTATTTTCTTATTAAAGAAATAGTATGCAACCATGTAAATAAAGATTACATTGTAATAAATATCCACAGAGGGGAAGACATAAAGTCCAACGTTAACTTTGGTATTTCCGGAATTTATTTTATTTGATTTCATGGAATAAACTCTTTATTCCAACAAACTGTCTTGGTAACTTATTGAATATGCTATTTCAGGAAAATATTTCTGCTGAATGCCTTATTCCCTACTACTGCATTCAGCTCACTAAGCCTATGTGCAACACTCCTAAAAATCAGTATTTGTGGTAGATAAACGAATGAACAATATACCAGATGAGAAAAGAAGAACAACAGACAAGCGGGATTTGAGGTGATTCATTCAACTTAAAAAGGAAAAATAAAATCCAGAGATATCTTTCAGAAATTAGGGAAGCTGCATTGCTAGAATTCTTATTATCTTATTATTATCTTCTGAATTCCCAAAGGTTTCAGTTGTATGAAACAAAGTGACAGGTTGAGTTCTATCATTTGTAATCATTTAAAAAAATATTCTAATGCACTAGAAATAGCAGGTTGTTATGGTATAGTATTAGTGTCCCATAACAGGAGTGGAACTGAGAACCATAGGGCCTGACACGTCGCTTCCATTCTTTGTCTCACTCAACATTCAATTGCCCAAATTCTCCATTGTAAATTATTACTAGATCCAGATAAGGGTTCAGGAACGAATGAACACTTTTGCAGACATATATTTGTTAAAACAATATAAATTATAAACATTCATAAACATAAATTCATAAAAGTTATAAAAATTCACTAACAGTTCCATGTGTGCAGAAATAGGCAGTTCATAATCAACCATGATAGCAATTCAGAAAAGCGGGGATGTTTATAATTAGGCCACATATTTTCCATCCACTGTTTTTTGTCGACAACTGTGAACAATACTAATATATGGGAGACAAAAATCTCAGTTGGTACAAATCAGTGTAGGTCTAAAATTTTAAAACTTGCAAGACTTGCAAGGCCTTAGTGGAAATGATCCTTTTAAACACTAAAATAAATGTCTAAACTCCTTTGTGAATCTTTAAGATGTGGACTTTAATATACTCATGTTTGATCAGAGGGCCCTTGTTGCTGTTTGAATGAATTGGGGTTCATTTTTACTCCCTTACCCTTGAAGGAGCAGTAGGGTTTTGTCTGTTTGTTTTTTAAAGGAAAAACTTAGAGGAAAAGTCTATTGTGTTCTTATTTACACTCATGTAAAGTAAAAGTAATTTTGCTGAACTCAGTGAAG
The DNA here is from genome assembly GCF_965140285.1 of Lepidochelys kempii. Classification (NCBI taxonomy): domain Eukaryota; kingdom Metazoa; phylum Chordata; order Testudines; family Cheloniidae; genus Lepidochelys; species Lepidochelys kempii. The sequence goes on along the minus strand of NC_136385.1, from coordinate 82,742,646 downwards.
TTTCAGAAGTGTAAAATCTTTGCAAGTATATCAAGATGAAGCTGTTTGGTCTCTGGGGACAGTTTTAGAAGCAGCCAATTTGGAGGGAGCAAATACACATCAACCAGGTCCACAGTGAGTTGGGCCAGATAAACCCAGAAGAAAGCTAGAACACAAATAAAGGGAAATGGATGATTAGCCAGGTATGCCATTAATTGAGAGATTGACTTGTAATATTTCAGAACCTTGAACAACGTCCATCTGAGACCACCTAATCTGACTAGCTGTGAGCTGTATGTCATTTACTGGGAATTCAAAGGCCCAATTCCCCAGGACAAGCAATCCAGGTTCCAATTAACTGAGGCGTGGCTGTACATAAAATAGAGAGCATCCTCATGTGGATTTCTTACTAGGGTAGAGTAAATTCTGACTCTAGGCAGAATCTAGCAGTCATATTGGAGCTGGCATGGAAATGAAAGCATTACAAAGCACAAGTTATCTGTTGCCTAATACAAAGCTTGAGAACGCAGCCAGTCTCTCTTCCTGTTAAATGCTCTAATTGTTGTTTTCTCAGCTTGTTGCTTAGCTTGTTTGTTTTTATAGATTCTGTTGTTGGGTATTTTATGATGCATTTTGTGCCTATTGTAGTTTGGTTTCATTGCTCATTTTAATGTGAATGTGTTTATAAGAAATGATTTTGTACCACCCTGAGATATTTTCCCCAAACAACTCTGTCTCAAATCCACACTGCTGCCAGAGGGACTCCTGTGTCCCACTTGGCAATGTGACAAGATTGCATTGGTTGGTGGGTGAGTGCTTCACTACATTAAAAGAATCTAGATAAATGCTGTAAACGTCAGTCAGAACATGTCACAAGATATCAAAATCAGTGCAGGTGGGTAACATGCTCATCAAATAACAGATTCAGCACCAGGGCTAGGAATGCTATCTTGGAGTAACATGGCCATGGTCTGTTCTCAGTTACACAGGTGTATCTCCCCGCATTATATCTAGGGCCCTACCAAATTCATGGTGCATTTTGGTCAATTTTACGGTCATAGGATTTTTTTAAATAATAAATGTAATGATTTCAGATATTTAAATCTGAAATTTCACAGTGTTGTAACTGTAGCAGTCCTGATCCAAAAGGGGGTTGTGGTATTGCCAACTTTACTTCTGCGCTGCTGCTGGCAGTGGCCCCGCCTTCACAGCTGAGCAGTTGGAGAGCGGCAGTTGCCTTCTGGCAGCGCCACCGCCAGCAGCGGTGCAGAAGTAAGGATGCCATGGTATGGTATTGCTCCCCTTACTGCTGTACCGCTGCCTTCAGAGCTAGGCCCTGAGCCAGCAGCCACCACTCTCTGGCCACCCAGATCTGAAGACAGTGCAGAAGGAAGGGTGGCAATAACATGACCCCCCGACAATAACCTTGCAGCCCACCCGAAACCTCTTTTTGGGTCGGGACCCCCAGTTTGAGAAATGCTGGTTTCCCCTGTGAAATCTGTATAGTGCAGGGTAAAAGTACACACAAGATCAGATTTCATGGTGGAGACCAGATTTCACAGTCCATAATGTGTTTTTCACAGCTGTGAATTTGGTAGGGCCCTAATTATATCAAAGGGAATTAAACTGATAAAATCAATAAAATGTGGCCTCCAGTACTGCAATTTACTCCATGCAGGTGAAAACTTGCACCTATGCAGAGTTCCACAGACTTCATCTCTTAGCAGGGTTGGGGGCTTTAGACTTTAGCCTGAACTTTACCTATAGCCCTCTTGACATCACCCAAGGCAACACTGGCAGAAAGAACAGTTGAGCAGGCTTCCATCAAGGGTGAAATCTGCTTTTAGTATAAGTAGAAGATAATAATTTTTCTTTTTTAAAGAGAGAATAACCATGCTTGCTTCTTGATCTCAAGACGTCTCAATAGACGTTTGTAGAGAGGAAACAACTCTTTCCTACCATCGCTATTCCAAAAGTCTAGAAAGCTAAGCTTAAATACTCGAGTTCCATAAGTTTTCAAGAAAAGGTAAATTTAGTGTTTTCTGCCATTTTGTTCCTACAATGTCTCCCTTTTAAATGATAGGCTGAATGTTAAGTGGTATGGGAAGGCGCAGCAACCTACCTCAATGGCTTCATGAAATGCCACATGCTACTCTGTGGAATCTAGAAAATGTTTTGATAAAAAAAAATCATAATATAAATATTCACACACAGATGGTAGCCAGAAATGAACAGTTCTCGCATTAGGATTCAAGTACATGGGTCTGAGGGAATCTTTTCATGATAAACCCTGAAATGTTCTGTGAATCCCTGATTTTTTTTTAAAAAAAAATAGTTTTAAGAATTTTATTCCACTTGGAGAGTGTTTCAGAAAAAATATGCTACTTGAACAACTATATTCCTTTTGACAGGTTTCAGACTAGCAGCCGTGTTAGTCTGTATTCGCAAAAAGAAAAGGAGGACTTGTGGCACCTTAGAGACTAACAAATTTATTTGATGCACCGATGAAGTGAACTGTAGCTCACGAAAGCTTATGCTCAAATAAATTTGTTAGTCTCTAAGGTGCCACAAGTACCTTTTCTATATTCCTTTTGTAAATTATTATCTACAAGATGGCCTCGATAAAAGAAAAGGTCATGGGTTAATGAGAGAAAAATCAGGGGTTATATTATTCTTTCTTCCAGGTTCTCTAGAAATATTTAGCCAGAACCTTATCTTGGGTAAAATGGTTCAGCTCCACATCAGCTGAGGCTCTGAGGATCTGGCCATTGTGTTTGTTTCTTTTTTAAAAGATCCTGAAAATATAGGGTCTGGCCATAAACTGGTTCCCTCTGGGGAATCATATTTTAGGGTGAAAGAGTGTAGTTTGGTCACCAAGCTCATCCAAAGCTTCGCCTCACTGCTTACACTGCAAGGTTGGGTTTTACCACCAGTTGTAGCTTTAGGACAGTGGTTCTCAAAGTCAGTCCACCGCTTGTTCAGGGAAAGCCCCTGGCGTGCCGGACCGGTTTGTTTACCTGCCGTGTCCGCAGGTTCAGCCGATTGTGGCTCCCACTGGCCGCAGTTCGCCGCTCTAGGCCAATGGGGGCTGCGGGAAGGGCAGCCAGATCGTCCCTTGGCCTGGAGCGGCGAACCGCAGCCAGTGGGAGCTGCGATCGGCCAAACCTGAAGATGTGGCAGGTAAACAAACTGGTCCGGCATGCCAGGGGCTTTTCCTGAACAAGCAGCGGACCGGCTTTGAGAACCACTGCTTTAGGATACAAACACTTGTCTACTTGGGATTGGATAGAGATCACTAAACTCATCTCATACAGGCCACTGAAGTGTCACTGAATGGTCATAAATAATATGGTCTACTTTTGAACTGGCAGCCTCCAGGAGGAATACTGTATGCCAGATTCACTGCTGACATATTTGGGTGCAACCCTATTGGAAACAATGGAATTATGTCCACTTACACCAGTAATGAATTTGGCCCAGTAACTCATAATCATTCTGCTTTGTTCATTTTCTTAAATAATCTTGTTTGACAAGGCAAACCTCAGAATACTGATGCATTTAATAATTTTTGCACCAATATTTTCTATCCTTTTGGAAGCACTTGGGAGCGTTGCATGTACCTAAAGTACAGACACAACTGTTTGCAGTATTTAATTCTGGTTCTGTACCACTTTTGTCTTAGTAAGTTTCCTACTGCAGCCGGTCTGTCTCTTCCCCATGTCTCTGAGTCAGTATCTGGGAATGAAGTGTCTCCTATCAATCAATGATGGAAAGTGCTGACTCTGAAGGTGCTGACTCGGCACCATGGAGTGCAGTCAGAGACTGTTGGTAGCCAAAGGAGGTTAAAAACTGTTGCTAATTTGTTAAAACTCTTCAGAAACAGGAAGGCTATCAGGCAGGAGATGATTCTGGAGGGAAAAGACAAAAGAAAGGAGAGGGGCAGAGTTCTTTTCAGCTTTTGAATGGTGGGGTACATATAACTTGAGTTTGAAATGATGAAATCTGGTGGAGGATAGTGAAAGGAATGAAGGAAAGCCAGCCATCAGCAGTGAGTGGCTTAGTCTCTGGTGGCAATGACTCTGGAGGAAAGGGGAAAAGGAGACATATTTATGATAGCTCTTGGTTTATTACATAAATACTATTCTCTAAACCAGGGGTTCTCAAATTGTGGTACACATACCCACAGACATCTCTGGGGGGGTACACAGGAGAAATTGTGTAATGTGGTTTTTATGTATTAATTACTTTATTTATTGCATTTTCATAATAGACTACTCAGATGAAGCTTTAAAACTCTGTGGGAATTTGTTATATCAAATACAATAATTAATTTAGTTCAAGATGTACCAATGAGAACACAGATACACTGAGACACTGACATACAGAGCCCTCACCTCCAATCATCATGCAGCGTGGGTTTAGTGGCCCAGCAACTGTCCAGTCTAACTGAGCTCAAGACTTAGTCTGGGGTTTTTTTCGGTTGTATACATCACACTATAACTATATCTGTATATAACAGTGAAATATGGAGAGATGGCTAAAGACAGATAGTGTTAAGAAGAATACACAAAGTATCAGTGATGAGAAGGGTAGGGGTATGCAGGCAGCTGGTAGATCTGGAAGGGGGTGAACTAGATGGAGACAGATCAGGGAATATTATTACAGCAGTATATTAACTCTTATTAAACAAGAACAACAAATTTGTACAATATTAACTTAGTAAATGTGTGTCTATGTGAGTTTGCAATAAAAGCTCTCACTGAAAAATAGTACCAATATTCCACTATGACAGTATGAGTGTCATTTACCTTAAGGGTTTCTTTGTCCATTGCCTCTCTAAATATTTTACATATAAAATAGTTGCAGAGTATCATCTAAAATAAATATTTCACTGGACACAGATAGTAGCACATTTAGATTAGCTATAGCAATGTACATTCTCTGTCATAAAATTTCCGCATTGCCATTCTGAAAATCACATCTGATAATTGGCCTGCTGAGCAGGATGAATCAATGCCTGTTCAATCTCATTTTAAAGTCCTTTAATTAGGTTTTAACCATGTCGGTACAAAAAGAAGCAATACAAAATAATAATTGATGCTGGGGATAGTCTATCTGAATATTTATCTGAGAATCTCTCATTTCATAATATTGTTTCCCTGTTTTGAAATTCCCTTCCAATCCTATCCAGTCTTATCTTATCAATACCATCTTTGAAGCTACATTTCTGAAAATATTTGCTTGTTAATAAAATCTAGGGCCTTTCCCAGTCACAATAGACTTGGGCAAGCCCAAAATTCTACTGGTAATGCCACGCCAGAATAACAATATGAAAGAATATGATTTCATAGAATCATAGAATATCAGGGTTAGAAGGGATCTCAGGAGGTCATCTAGTCCAACACCCTGCTCAAAGCAGGACCAATCCCCAATTAAATCATCCCAGCCAGGGCTTTGTCAAGCCTGACCTTAAAAACTTCTAAGGAAGGAGATTCTACCACCTCCCTAGGTAACGCATTCCAGTGTTTCACCACCCTCCTAGTGAAAAAGTTTTTCCTAATATCCAACCTAAACCTCCCCCACTGCAACTTGAGACCATTACTCCTTGTGCTGTCCTCTTCTACCATTGAGAATAGTCTAGAACCATCCTCTCTGGAACCACCTTTCAGGTAGTTGAAAGCAGCTATCAAATCCCCCCTCATTCTTCTCTTCTGCAGACTTGATTTGATTTGCTAAAAAGCCAATTGATTTGGTAATTGTAGCTTGTACTGGAAACCAAATTCAAGATGCCATTTTGCACTGCAGTCAAGGTTAATGAATATGCTTCTTTTGGCTAGCAAGAATACCATCATGACAGATCAAAATTAGCTTCTCACAGTCATGTGTTATTTACATTACACAGCAATGCACAGTTTCATACATATGAACTACCTATTTTGTGTTCTGCTCAGTTAAAGGAAATGAGCAATTGTAAAACACAATCATTTAGGAAATGGGGAGATGAGAGTTCTGCAATGTCAGTAGTCACCTTCCTTTGCCCTATTAGTGGGAGGATCTTTGGCATAATGGCATCTCCCATTCAAGTGATCTGAAACTAAGCTGTCAGGGGGTACACTGAGTCGTTCTCTGGTTGTTAGTCAGACAGGGAGAATCCCCCTCAGCACAATCATGAACCCCATTGGGACCATGCGGTTCTGCCTGGGCTCTGCACCATGGCCAAGATCTAATCCCCTGTGAATTTCTACTCTCAACTAAGAGACAGATCATTAACTTGAGACCTTGATATATGTTGTTGATGTATTAATTATGTCCCACCCACAAGTCATCCCAGTGGAATAACCACATTGGTCTATAAGACTACATTCTGTTATTTTGTCCATCTGGGAACATATCTATTTCTTAAAATCTTGAAGAGAAAAACTTCTTTCATAAGTGCATAAATGAATCCCTAGAGCCACATCCTCTTCAATAACAGTCTTATCCTATCGATTCTTTAACTTGTCTGGAGTGAGGAACCATTGGCATAAGAACTTACAATGGGTTTCATGGGTAAACAAGAACCCTTGTAACAACTCTCACTGCCCCCAGACAATCTGTTTATGTGCTGTTCTTTCCCATGTGGATATGATTTTGCATGCTTTACACAGAAGCCTTCTATTAAAGAATTATTAGAGATTTGAAGAATTATGTTCAGTTACTTTTTAACTTCTTGTAGGATGACTGTTTCTCACAAATCACTAAGGGCTAAATTCTGCTCTCATATTGTTGGATTCTCTCTGAGACCTCTTGTCAAACACTCAGTTTGACTCCAAATTTTGTCACTCAGGTATCTTTATTTGGCACACAGCAAAGCTACGCTGAGTTGATCAGACCCAAATGCAGGGGATGGATGCAGGGAATATCAGAGATCCAAAGTTACACAGAAAACCTCTTCCTTTGTACATTGCATTTACTACACATTGCATTATGTGTTTTGGGATTGACTTGGTCACTTTGTAGGAACCAGTCCCTGTATAACTTGCTCTGACCATGCACGGCTTACTCTTTACCTCATCTTACATTCCAGGCTTATCTTGTCCATTATAAATGGTTCCCTGGGTGTTCCCCCTTATATTTGCTAGTACAGACATTCTGTTTCCAGCCTGTTGTTCCATTTATCTCTCTAATCCTGCCCTCAAGAAATGAGGTCTCATCCATTTCCGATTAGTGATGTCAAGCCAGGTCTACATTCCACTGCCTTTGTTCTTCTTTTCTATATTAGCATTTATTTTATTTGTATCATATTTTTGTTTGTTTGTGCTTTTTTGAGTTTACTCCCTAGCAACACATTCCCAAGACCACCAATGGTGGTTATTGTGCTTTTGGGGATCCCTCTTAAATCAGTTGTGTGGGAATCAGAAAAAAATATTTGCCCCCTGTCTTTTCTTGCTGAGGGATTCCTACATTCTTGCCCCATGCTCACAAAGGTTTGAAATAATACATTTAAGATTAGAAATAAATTACTTTTTGTGACTTACAAACCAGATCCAGCCTTCAGAATAATTATACAATACTATCAGACTCATATCTCACCTAATTCATGACCATATAGTCTCAGTGCTGCACTATACAATACAGCTTGAGGGGCTAAGGAGCACCTGAAATTGGCATCCCATGGCTATAAGTGTTCCCAGCTTTATAACCATGGGAGATGGAAGAAGAAGGGGAATTCAGAATCACAGATAACACCAAAGTTATGGACAGTGGGTCCAAATGGAAGGAGAGAAGACAAAGTTATGTCTGAGGCTGTTTATGCTGGGCAAAAGGACTTCTGGTATTAAAACATTTCACTGAACAAAACTGAGATGAAGACACAGGTTTATGGTATTTCATCAAATAAAGTATAAAAGATGGACAGAGACTTAGTGCATATCATGATAGGAAGTCAGACTAAGTGAGAATCTCTCATCCCAGACCTACTCTGACAGCCAAATTCCAACTTAAACTATTCTCTCCTCATTAAAATGTCAGTCTGTTTTAAAAAAAAATTCTATGCCAGAAGCTCAGACCTCCATGTATTAGTCCCAATATTATCATCAACAGCAGCTTTATTATAAAATTTCAAAAATAAAAACAAACATATATTAAAAAGAAACATATGCACCAGAACCTAGTAATTCACATTGACTGAAAGTCACATTGCAAATTACTGTATTTTGTGATTTAATGTAGCAAGTAAGTGAACAAACACAATTAAAACCAAAGAATAATGCATCAGAAAATGCACTTTACTCATTTGTTTGACAAGTATAATTTTGTTATGATAGTACTTCAAAGTATACTAGTAAATGTTCTGTAGTGTATTTAGTAAAAGTAATGAAGTTTAAGTAATGTGAGACCTCACTATAATTCTTTGCTATTGCACCTTCATTGGAGAAGTGGGGAGAGTTTTGTATGAAAATTATGGGATTTGCAGACTCACAATGGGTGAATTACCAAGGGTCCATTGTAATTAAAAATATGAAACATTTAAGGATGAAATTCCTCCCTTGAATGAGTGTGAATGGACTCCATTGCTGTCAATGGGACCATTCATTCACCTCCAAGAGAAGAATTTGTTTAATTAGGAATACTCCCCATCTTCCAGGATGATGAATGAATGAATGAAGAATGAAATGCCATTACATTTTCCTTACTTCCTACCCAAGAAAATCTCCTTTTAAACAAATACCAACACCTCACAACAGCCATTGTCTTTATCTAAGCAAATAACAAATTACCAGACTTTGGCCAATCTTTTCACTACAAGGGTCCAAAGAATCTTCTTTGGAGAGCTAGCCAGAAAATTGTTTTTTGTTAATTGGTTTTTGTTGTCGTTGTTGTTGTTTTGAGGGGGGAAGTAGTGTTAGGATATAGATATTCAGGCCTGTCTGTAAAGGCCTGTACTCTAAGAATTTAGATGTATTCTTATCACTTGGCTAGCTATAGAGGTATAAAAGAAAGAATCAAAATCACTGTCTGCTGGTGTAAGGGCCTTCTCTTACTGTGACAGTCTGAGGCCCTGTTCTTAGGCTCAGGCCTTTGGCTAAGCAGCAGAGGCAGCCATAAGCTGGGAAGTGACCGGTCACATCCTCACATTCCAAACTAGTCACATTGAAAGCAGGTTCTATTGGGCTGTTAGGAATACACTCCTGTCCTGATAAAGCCTATCACCTCCAGAGAAAGGGAAGTGCCTAGAAAATGTAAAAGGAAACTTAGTTTGATAGCATCCTGTCTGGCAAGAACTCACTTATCAATACTGGGATGTGAAATCCTCACTTCTGTATTGTTTTGTCATTATAGTTCCCACTTTGCTATTGTTTGTCTGTATAATCTCTGTCTGGTTCTGTGACTGTTCCTGTCTATTGTATAATTAATTTTGCTGGGTGTAAACTAATTAAGGTGGTGGGGTATAATTGGTTACATAATCATGTCACAATATGTTAGGATTGGTTAGTTAAATTTCAGGAAAATGATTGATTAAGGTATAGCTAAGCAGAACTGAAGTTTTACTATATAGTCTGCAGTCAATCAGGAAGTGAGGGAGTGTGTGTGTGTGTGGGGGGGGGGGGGAAATGGGAACAGGGAATGGGGGTGTCAAGGTTCCTTCCCCACTCTGAACTCTAGGGTACAGATGTGGGGACCTGCATGAAAACCTCCTAAGCTTACTTTTACCATCTTAGGTTAAAACTTCCCCAAGGTGCAAATTAATTTTACCCTTTGCCCTTGGAATTTCCACTGCCACCACCAAACTTTAACTGGGTTTACTGGGAAACGTAGTTTGGACACATCTTTCCCCTCAAAATCCTCCCAACCCTTGCACCCCACTTCCTGGGGAAGGTTTGGTAAAAATCCTCACCAATTTGCATAGGTGAACACAGACCCAAACCCTTGGATCTTAGAACAATGAAAAAGCATTCAGTTTTCTTACAAGAAGACTTTTAATAGAAGTAAAGGAATCACCTCTGTAAAATCAGGATGGTAAATACCTTACAGGGTAATCAGATTCAAAACATAGAGAATCCCTCTAGGCAAAACCTTAAGTTACAAAAAGACACAAAAACAGGAATATACATTCCATTCAGCACAACTTATTTTGTCAGCCATTTAAACAAAACAGAATCTAACGCATATCTAACTAGATTGCTTACTAACTCTTTACAGGAGTTCCGACCTGCATTCCTGTTCTGGTCCTGGCAAAAGCATCACACAGACAAACTCTTTGTCCCCCCCCACTCCAGTTTTGAAAGTAACTTGTCTCCTCATTGGTCATTTTGGTCAGGTGCCAGTGAGGTTATCCTAGCTTCTTAACCCTTTAGAGGTCAAAGGGTTTTGCCTCTGTCCAGGAGGGATTTTATAGTTCTGTATACAGAAAGGTGGTTACCTTTCCCTTTATATTTATGACACCCACAATGCCTGTTCTAACCACTCTGGTCATCACTTTGAACTCTACTGCCCTGCCCTCAGGTGACCAACCATCAGACCTGCCCTTTAAATTGGTTTGGTAAAAATCCTCACCAGTTTGCATAGGTGAACACAGACCCAAACCCTTGGATCTGAGAACAATGAAAAAGCATTCAGTTTTCTTACAAGAAGACTTTTAATAGAAGTAAAGGAATCACCTCTGTAAAATCAGGATGGTAAATACCTTACAGGGTAATCAGATTCAAAACATAGAGAACCCCTCTAGGCAAAACCTTAAGTTACAAAAAAGACACAAAAACAGGAATATACATTCCATTCAGCACAACTCTTTTCTAAGCCACTTAAAGAAATCATAATCTAACACATACCTAGCTAGATTACTTACTAAAAGTTCTAAGACTCCATTTCTGTTCTATCCCTGGCAAAAGCAGTATACAGACAGACCCAGACCCTTTGTTTTTTCTCCCTCCTTCCCAGCTTTTGAAAGTATCTTGTCTTCTCATTGGTCATTTTGGTCAGGTGCCAGCGAGGTTACCTTTAGCTTCTTAACCTTTTACAGGTGAGAGGATTTTTCCTCTGGCAAGGAGGGATTTTAAAGGGGTTTACCCTTCCCTTTATATTTATGACAGGGGGTAAGGAAATTGGAATCATGTTTTGCTAAAGGGGGAAACGGGAACAGGAAATGGGGGTGGAGAAATTGGAATCATGTTTGGCTAAGAGCAGGAATGGGAACAGGGACACAGGTGTAAGGCTCTGTGGTGTCAGAGCTGGGAAGGAGGACACAAAGGAAGGAAACTGGAATCATGCTTGCTGGAAGTTCACCCCAATAAACATCGAATTGTTTGCACCTTTGGACTCCGGGTATTGTTGCTCTCTGTTCATGTGAGAAGGACCAGGGAAGTAAGTGGGTGAAGGAATAAGCCCCCTAACAAGTAGGGAATCCCCTTTTGAAATTTTCTCATTTGGATATTCTAGTTTTCCCATGGGAAGTTTTGTTAATGTGGTAAAGTGTCTTCCTTCCCCCACCCCTACATTTTCCTACAATTTTTTACTCTTTTCCAACAGGACAAAGTTGGGAAAAAGTAAGAAAGTTTTGGAAAGTGGGAACCCTCCTCCCCGCATTTTTCACTTTTAAAAGTAACTTAAGAGATTAAGTGTTGAAAGTGTTATTTTAAAAATAGTAGTGTTCCTGTCTGTCTGAAAGCAATACTTCCATTTATTTGTTACTGATTTCAGGTGGTAAATGTTGAAAATCAGTCACAAAGTGGAGGGGAAAATAACTCAATTTTAAAACAAAAAAAATAACGTCTAAACAAATTTTAATTTTTCCCATTGATTTTTTTAAAATTGAAAGTAAAATTTTTCCTGCGTCCAAAAATTAAATAATTTTGACAACACTGTATTTTCTGATAAAAAACATTTCTTCAGAGAAAATTTGACCAGCTCTACTTCTCTGGTGTTACTGGCTGCCGTCTGAAGAACAGAACAGATTCTGATATCAATTAGACCAGCATAAGTCTGGAAAACTCCATTCAAATAACTGAATTTGTACTGGTACAATACACATCATAGGCTGTCCAAATATCATTAGCAGCCTAATTGCTCACTGGATTCACCTAGCCAGTGAAAGATTAAGGCAGGAATCTCAACAGGGTTACAAAAAAAAAAACCAAACAAAACATAAACCTTCCACTTCCAGCAATACAAAACAGCCCCCAAAGTGTTTTTACTTGCAATATGGTGACATTTTTGGGATTCAGTCCAGACCAACGAAAGGTTTGCCACCATCTGCCCTGTAATTCTGAATGCCTTAAATGCTCTGTTGCTGTGGCTCACAGCCCAGACACCAACAGCCAGCAGACAAACATGTAGCATCCTGTGTGGTGCGAAGCTTGCGGGTCTATTGGGACATCTAGATAGATTTATGTATAGTGCTGGGGAGGAGCCAGGGTACATGTAGGTACCAGTGACATAGGGAAGGATAGGAGAGAGGTCCTGGAGGCCAAATTTAGGCTGCTAGGTAAGAGATTGAAGTCCAGGACCTCCATGGTAGCATTCTCTGAAATGCTTCCAATTCCATGTGCAGGGCCAGTAAGACAGACAGAACTGCAGGGTCTCAATGCATGGAGGAAATGATGGTGTAGGGAGGAGGGATTTAGATTTATTAGAAACTGGGCAAACTTTTGGGAAAGAGGGAGCCTATACAGGAGGGATGGGCTCCACCTAAACCAAAATGGAACCAGATTGCTGGCATGAAAAAGGTAGTAGAGCATTTTTTAAACTAAGGGCTGGGGGAAAGCCGACAGGTGCAGAGGAGCACGTCATTCGCACAGAGACATCCCTTAGGGGAGGATCTATTAATGGAGATTCTCTATGTCCTAATAAGGAGGAGAGGATGGAAGATGATAAAATACCGGTAGGATCTGATGAGAAACAGTCAAATGAAAAAGAGTCCCATTCAATTCCATCATGTAATGGTAGGCAGCTAAAAAGTTACAAGTTTTTAAAATGCTTATATACAAATGCTAGAATAAGATGGGTGAACTAGAGTGCCTCATATTAAATGAGGATATTGATATAATAGGCATCACAGAAACTTGGTGGAATGAGGATAATCAATGGGACACAGGGTGACGAGATAGCAAGTGTGAAAAATCGGGATGGGGTCGGAGGTAATAGGCACTTATATAAGAAAAATCCACAAATATCGGAACTGTCCCTATAAAATCAGGACATTTGGTCACCCTAGAAACAGCAATACCAGGATATAAAATATATTGGAAGGACAGAACAGGTCATGCTGTGGAGGAGTGGCACTATATATGTGAAAGAAAGAGTAGAATCAAATGAAGTAAAAATCTTAAATGAACCAAACTGTACCATAGAATCTCTATGGATAGTAATTACATGCTCTAGTAAGAAGAATACAATGGTAGGGATATATTATCGACCACGTGACCAGGATGGTGATAGTGACTGTGAAAATGCTCAGGGAGATTAGAAAGGCTTTAAAAATAAAACACTTAATAATGGGGGATTTCAACTATCCCCATATTGACTGGGTACATGTCAACTCAGGATGGGATGCACAGATAAAGTTTCTTGACATCTTAAATGACTGCTTCTTGGAGAAGGAGAGGAGAGGTTAATAAGGCTGGGACTTTTCATCTTGGAAAAGAGACGACTAAGGGGGGATATGATAGAGGTCCATAAAATCATGATTGGTGTGGAGAAAGTAAATAAGGAAGTATTGTTTACTCCTTCTCATAACACAAGAATTAGGGGGTCACCAAAAGAAATTAATAGGCAGCAGGTTTAAAACAAACAAAAGGAAGTATTTTTTCACACCACACAGTCAATCTGTGGAACTCCTTGCCAGAGGATGTTGTGAAGGCCAAGACTATAATGGGGTTCAAAAAAGAATTAGATAAGTTCATGGAGGATAGGTCCATCAACGGCTATTAACCAGCATGGGCAGAGAAGGTGTCCCTAGCCTCTGTTTGATGGAAGCTGGGAATGGGTGACAGGAGATGGATCACTTGATGATTACCTGTATTGTTCATTCCCTCTGGGGCACCTGGCCTTGGCCATTGTTGGAAGACAGGATACCAGGCTAAATGCACCTTTGGTCTGACCCAGTATGGCCATTCTTGTGTCCTGAAGTTCTTATGTGTGTCTGTGTGCTGTGCAGCCCTGATTCAGCGCTCTTACCCCAGCAGCCTGTCTACAACACAACAGCCCTCCCTGGTCTTCAACAGCCTTGGTTACTACTTTCAGGGTGACCCCAACACACCCATATTCCAAATTCACCCAGAACTGTGTGCCCCTGAAGTTTCCAGGCAAGTAATAAGATTTGTTGCTCCTTTAAAGAGACAAAAATGCAGATCATCACTTTAACTGGAGCGAACAATCCTTTCAGGTCAAACACAGCACTGAGCTGGATTATAATAAAAATAAAACAAATTTCTTTCCAAAAGGACATAGGTTAAATGACACCAAGTAGAAGGGATTGAAGGTAGAATGCGTTAAAAGCAACCAAAAGTAAAAATACACTTTCTAATGGCTGAGACCTAATTTAACAAGCAACAGACTTTGCTCAAGGTAGTTTTCTTACCAATCATTCTTTGTCCACCATGGCTTTTAAGACCCTCTAGCCAGGACCCAATTAATAGAGCACACAGTGGTTGGTTCCTTTGTCTGCTCAGGTGCAGGATAAAGATGGAGTCTTTCATTGTCCCTTATATTTCCAAAGGAATTTTCTGTCCTTAAAGTCAGGAAGGCCTCCTGGGGATTCAGTCTCCTATGTCTCTATGGGATGCAGAAGCCATGTTAGTTCTCTATCTTTTGAGTTCAGTAAGTTTAGCCTGATGGCTTCGTTTACTGCTAAATATGTAAATTGATGTAAACCCACATTCCTTTGTTTAGGACAAACCTGTTAATCACCTTTACCTAGACTAAGCTCTCCGGCTTTAAACATATTCTGGTAACCTCACACAGAAAGAATTTATAACTTTACATATAATGTTGTTACATATGTTTTACAATGATATTATTGACCAATGTGTTCTTAGTTTTCAAATGATACCTCAAAAGTCATATTTTGTACAAATATCATTGCAGTAGTATATAGGGTATGAGCCTAGGGTCACATATAGTCTCACGAAAAAGTAAGGATTAATGTGCATTAGTCTTTCAGAAAGGCTATGAGAACTTGTGTTGGTATAAATGGCCTCTAGCAGAAGAGCCAAAAAGCATTTGTTGTCAGACTTTTAACCCCAGACGTATTTACAATCAACATACTTGACTGAGAACACAAATAATTCATTATCCTTAGTGAACTGATAAACTGAAATCATCATCTTTGGCACCAAATATTTGTCAAATCTATATGACACTGCTGGATCCATTATTAGGTAGGATGATTTTTGGCTCACCCCCACATTTATCTGCAGTTAATGGAGAACTTAAACATCTCTGTAGTTAGGGGTCAGTCTGAGATTCAGTTTTAGGTGGCCAGAAATAGATTTTGCCTTAATTCAGCAATCACTAAGATACTGCTGATTGGTATGAAGCACAGCTGGAGAGAAGAGACCTTTCCTAGCTTGCAATTGGAGCTATCTTTGTCAAAGTGTGTAGCTGTTATCTTAAGCTTTGCATTATACCACTTGAAGATTGTGGCCAGGAAAAAAAGCCTTCTAATTTTGATAATTTATTCAGCCATATTTTATTTAAATTGTACTGATTGCTACCAGCTCTGCTAGCTTTCCTTCTGCTGGTATGTGCCCTCCTCAATGGGCAAAAATGCACTGGCTAGACTTCCCTCAAGGGACAAATTGTTGATCATCATACTTCTGCACTGAAGTCATTGATCCAGACACACAAGTGAATGAGGACAAACACAGGGTTGGATTTTAAGTGGCAGGCTTCAACTTTATTAAATTTGCCACATACCGTCACATACCGGGCACTTTACATGGCTCCAGTGTGGGGCTTGCAGGGCTCCTACCATATAACCTATTCTACCTATTCTACTGAGATTCTACTCTGCCTATCCCTAGGACTCAGCTCGCTCTTCTGAATTCTATCAACTCCCTCTCCCCCGTGAAGGGGATAGTGGGTACTAAGTGGGGGACCTCAGCCCACAAAGGCACAAAGACACCCCCTATCCTGTGAGCACAAGGCCCATCAGCAAATTCCTCATTATACTTCTCTACTGAAATCACTGTATGTTCTGCAGTAACTATAGCAAATAGATTTTGAAGTAATAGTGTTTACTACACGTACCCTAGAAAATCACTAATAATTTTTCTCATCTAAACTTCCCCCATGATTGACTAAAACCACGGGCCTATCCAACTCCCAATGAAGTTAATGGAAAAGCTTCCTTCTGTCATCAGTGATATAGGATCACTCTCTATGTCTGAAATCTTGATCCCACTGAAGCCAATGGAGCCTGGATTTGTCTTTAAAGTGCTTTGACTCAAGGCTTCCTGTTCTGTCTTAGCCCAGTTTCAATGTATTGATCACTGGTCTTCCTCGCTCCTGTCAAGACCATTGGGCTAGAGACGAAGTAAAGCTGGGGAGTGAAAGTTTGTAATTGTATGTCATTATGGTAACCAAGAAAGATGTACACCAGCTATGTGCACTGCCCAGAAAGGAAAAGTTTTTAATGTATGTTTTGTCCATAGGCCAGAAAAACATAGGGAAAAAAAGGATTGACTATTAGGATTAACTGGGAGGAATTTGAAAGCTTTTGGGGGACACTCATAGACTCATAGATATTAAGGTCAGAAGGGACCATTATGATCATCTAGTCTGACCTCCTGCACAATGCAGGCCACCGAATCTGACCCACCCACTCCTGCAATAAACTTCTCACCTATGTCTGAGCTATTGAAGTCCTCAAATCATGGTTTAAAGACTTCAAGGTGCAGAAAATCCTCCAGCAAGTGACCCGTGCCCCATGCTGCAGAGGAAGGTGAAAACCTCCCAGGGCCTCTTCCAATCTGCCCTGGAGGAAAATTCCTTCCCAACCCCAAATATGGCAATCAGCTGAACCCTGAGCATGTGGGCAAGACTCACCAGCCAGATATCCAGGAAAGAATTCTCTGTAGTAACTCAGATCCCACCCTGTCAAAGTTCCTTCCCCACTCTGAACTCTAGGGTACAGATGTGGGGACCTGCATGAAAACCCCCCTAAGCTTATTTTTACCAGCTTAGGTTAAAACTTCCCCAAGGTACAAACTATTTTTACCTTTTGCCCTTGGACTTTATTGCTGCCACCACCAAGCATCTAACAAATATATAACAGGGAAAGAGCCCGCTTGGAAACATTTTTCCCCCAAAAATCCTCCCAAACCCTACACCCCCTTTCCTGGGGAAGACTTGATAAAAATCCTCACCAATTTGCATTGGTGAACACAGACCCAAACCCTTGGTTCTTAAGAACAATGAAAAAAAGCAATCAGGTTCTTAAAAGAAGAATTTTAATTGAAGAAAAAGTAAAAGAATCACTTCTGTAAAATCAGGATGGTAAATACCTTACAGGGTAATCAGATTCAAAACATAGAGAATCCCTCTAGGCAAAACCTTAAGTTACAAAAAGACACAAAAACAGGAATATACATTCCATTCAGCACAACTTATTTTATCAGCCATTTAAACAAAACAGAATCTAACGCATATCTAACTAGATTGCTTATTAGCCCTTTACAGGAGTTCTGACCTGCATTCCTGCTCTGGTCCTGGCAAAAGCAACACACAGAAAGAGAGAACCCTTTGTTTCTCCCCCCTCCAGCTTTGAAAGTGTCTTGTCTCCTCATTGGTCATTTTGGTCAGGTGCCAGTGAGG
Source organism: Lepidochelys kempii (assembly GCF_965140285.1). Taxonomy (NCBI): domain Eukaryota; kingdom Metazoa; phylum Chordata; order Testudines; family Cheloniidae; genus Lepidochelys; species Lepidochelys kempii. Next base: position 82,724,874 of record NC_136385.1, on the reverse strand, counting down.
TTATCCTAGCTTCTTAACCCTTTAGAGGTGAAAGGGTTTTTCCTCTGGCCAGAAGGGATTTAAAGGTGTTTACCCTTCCTTTTATATTTATGACACACCCCATCTAACATTTCATCACAGGCCATTGGGCCTATTTACTATGAATAGTTAACGATCAGTTAATTGCAAAAATCATGTTATCGCATCATACCATCTCCTCCATAAACTTATTGAGTTTAATCTTGAAGCCAGATAGGTCTTTTGCCCCCACTGCTTCCCTTGTAAGGCTGTTCCAGAACTTCACTCCTCTGATGGTTAGAAACCTTCATCTAATTTCAAGTCTAAACTTCCTGATGGCCAGTTTATATCCATTTGTTCTTGTGTCCACATGGGTACTAAGCTTAAATAATTCCTCTCTCTCCCTGGTATTTATCCCTCTGATATATTTATAGAGAGCAATCATATCTCCCCTCAGCCTTCTTTTGGTTAGGCTAAACAAGCCAGTCTCCTTGAGTGTCCTTTCATAAGACAGGTTTTCCATTCCTCAGATCATCCCAGTAGCCCTTCTCTGTACCTGTACTGACACTCCAATACACAGACCTAGTCAAATCAGAGTGGGTTAGGATGGAATACATTAATAACACATAGCAGTTAGGACTGGGTGCAGGAAGTATGGTCCAGACTTCCTGTGTGACCCTGGGCAAATCATGTTAGCCAGGTCTACACTTAAAAGTTAGGTTGACATAGCTACGGTGCTCAGAAATGGATTACCTATAGTGACAGAAAAACCCTTTCTCTCTAGGAAAATTCTACACTATGCTCTACAACGGCATAGATGCTGTGCTGTAACTGTGCTGCTGCAGCACCCGTAGCTTAGACATGGTCTTTAGCTTCTCTGTGCCTCATCTGTAAAGGCAGATAGTAGCACTTTACTTCCCTACACTATGGGGGTGTTGTGGGTATAAATACATTAAAGACTGAGGGTCTCAGATACTGTGATAATGGAGGCCATATAAGGACCTACAATAAACAGATGTATTCTTAGGGAAATTTGGAGCTATTTCAGTGCAGTTTTTTTATGTACACACTTTGAAAAGCTGGAGTGCTTGCTTTCAGCAGGGCTGGGTCTGCATTCTTATACAACTCAGTATTGGCCCAGGATATTTCCATCCTAGCAAACCTGGTGGAAAGAGCTAAGTGCCCACCTGCTTGTGTAATTTACCCAGAGGTAATATGCACAGCTGGTCCAAAAAGGAGGAGTATTTTGTGAAAAAAAATTAGGCACATTTTTGTTTTCTCAATATTAAATTTTTATATTTTTCTTAGAAAAATCTGAAAAAATTAAAATGTTTTGTCTTTGAAACTGAAAAATGTTCAAGTTTTGTTTTGCCACTCTCCCTCTCTTTTTCTTCTCCTCTTTCCCATTTATTTTTCCTCGTGCCATTTTGGCAGTTAATGAGGGGGGGAGAGAGAAAAGAGACAAGTACAAAAGAATTGAAAAACCTAAACATTGTCATTTTTGACTACTCAAAAATTTGTGATTGAATGTTACCATCCATAAAAAAACTGAAAATTTCAAAAAGATACACAAGCTAAATATGAGTCAACAGTGTAACTCTGTTGCAAAAAAAATGAACATAATTTTAGGCTGTATTAGCAGGAGTATTTCAGGCAAGACATAAGAAGTAATTCTTCCACTCTACTGCATGCTGATTAGGCCTCAACTGGAGTACTGTGTCCAGTTCCGGGTGCCACATTTCAGGAAAGATATGGACAAATTGGAGAAAGTCCAGAGAAGAACAACAAAAATGATTAAAGGTCTAGAAAAAATTGGATTTGTTTAGTCTGGAAAAGAGAAGACTGAGAGGGGACATGATAACAGTTTTCAAGTACTTAAAAGGTTGTTACAAGGAGGAGGGAGAAAAATTGTTTTTCTTAACTTCTGAGGATAGGACAAAAAAGCAGTGGGCTTAAATTACAGCAAGGGAGGTTTAGGTTGGACATTAGGAAAAACTTCCTAACTGTCAGGGTGGTTAAGCACTGGAATAAAATTGCTCAGGGAGGTTGCGGAATCTCCATCACTGGAGATTTTTAAGAGCAGGTTAGACAAACACTGGTCAGGAATGATCTAGATCAGTAGCTTTGAAACTTTTTTTTCACGGACCACTTGAAAATTGCTGAGTGTCTTGGCAGACATTTAATGATCTTTCCAAATGTTGTTTGTACCATTAGCTAACTATTGTAAAGCACTTTAGATAAAAGCACTATATATAAAAAACCTTAAAAATAAACACCTTTTTCTGTTCTACAGATAAAAGCACACAACTCATATTTTAATATCAGTAGTCTTACCTTTCTAATACGATGGATGTGCCCTCTCTCCCCTGCTGTGGCAGCCCCTGTACTGGGGCTGGGAAGGAGAGGGGTCTCTCCCCTGCCACAGCAGCCACCAAGCTGGGGCTGGGAAGGAGGGAAGTCTCTCCCTGGCAGCCGCAGCCCTGGAGCTGGGGAAAGTTGCCTATTTCTCTGGTCGCCACAGCCCTGCACATCCCAAATTTCCCCCACCCCCTCTTCTCACCCTGCTGCCCCCTCTCACCTAGCCCCTATTCCCCCCAAGGCCACCACCTCACCTTACATGTGCGTCTTCTCCAGGGTCCAGGTACCTAATTAGTGGAGCCATGCCTGGGCAGCTCCACTAATTAGGTGGGTGGCCCTTCATTCTCTTGTGTGCAGCCACCCAGGTGCGCACCTTAGAGGGAACTGTCTGCAGACCACTGAATGGAGCTCGTGGACCACAGGTGATCCATGGACTAGAGTTTAAGAGCCTCTGGTCTAGATAATAGTTAGTTCTGCCATGAGTGCAGGGGACTGGACTAGATGACCCCTCAAGGTCCCTTCCAGTCCTATGGGTCTATGATTTTTTAAACAAAAAGGCAATTTCTCATTAAAAAAAAGTTTTAAACAACAAAAAAATTGGACCAGCTCTAGTACTGTGTATAATGTTGGATTTTGTGTGAATTTAAATCTTGTCCATGTGTTTCTTGTCTTAATTTCTTTCCAACAGTGCAGTCAAGTGGAAGGCCTGGGGGTGGGGCGGGGGGGGGCATGGCCCCTAAACTAAGAAAACCATAGGATCTATAGGGAAATTTGATTCCATTCCCGTGGACCTCATGACACCCGCCCTAAAGAATTTCTCTTGCCCAATAGCAGTCTTTTTCCCCAAGGAATGATGCTGCTGTTGATTCCACTTCACCAGCCTATCGTTTCAAACTTAAATGTCTATCAGCTGTCGGGGGAGAGATCATATTGCAAAGAGAACCATTAAGTCCCATATTGATTTCTCCAGGGAAACATGTTGGCTGGCTAGGGAACCATGTCACACAGAGCTGCTGTTCTTCAGCTTTGCCTCTCCTCTCTCACCCAACAAGACCGCCCAAAATGCACAAGGTCCCAAACATGCAGAGTTCTCACACAGGCATTTCTGCAGACAGAACACAGCATATCTCATGTATGCCTGCCCTCCATGGAGGGGAACATTGCCCCTAAATATGAATCATTTTGCAAAATAAGGCATTTTATTCCACAAAATCCAGGTTGAATGACAATAAATAAATTTAGACAAGTATAGTTGTCTGTGGAAAGGCACAATGTATTTCCGTTATTCCTATAGTATAGATCTGATTAGCGAAGTCACTTTTGCAAATTGTTGTTGTTCTTTTAAAATTTCAGAAGTACTTACACAAGGGGTGGTGGTGTATTGCACAATGCTCCTTTAACTGATTCTCCAAAGAAAGAGAGAGAGAACCAAATGTACAATAAGTCAGCCACAGAAACTTCATTTTCAACTGTCTTATCAGCCATTTTAGCTGTTTAGATCAACAGTATGACGTTTCTATTCATTCAAGGTGCAGCCACATTATCAAATCCAACTACTTTTCCAGCAGTGAAGAAAATATCCTTAAAGCTGAAATCTTCAGCAGCAGTAAATTTGACACCATTTTTATATAATCCACTGAAAGTTATACCAATCAAAGGCCACAGGGAGGCCATTTTGTTAATTTATGTTACCAACCCCCTTTTCCCCACTCACAAAAGGGGGTGTGAAGAATCAGCTTGTAACAATATTCTCTCTCTTGCCAGCAGAATTTCAAAGATGTTGTTCCACTTAAATGCAACATAAACTGCATTTAAATCTCCACTGTCAAGCTTTTCATGTTCCTTTCCTAAGCTTAAATCGGAGGAGTGGGGCAAAAGAAAGAATAGTTCAGCTCCACTGGCCCTCTATAAGATAAAGGATTATTTTCACTTACAGAAACATGACACATATGTTACAACATTTTTCGTTACATTATATTTCTATGTTATTAGCTAAATCTGTTCAGGCATGGGAAATGGGTCTTTATAAGTCTTAGCAAAGGGTTAAGTGATATACGATGGTTTTATGATGAACAAATGATTTTTTTTGTTTAAAACAAACTCTGTTTTAAAAAGTTTTTTGAATTTCACATTGCAAAGATATAAAAATTGAAATTAAAAGTGATGCTGAGATGCCTAATGACCCACAACCTTGCACACAAAAATTGATGGTATCCTAATGAAACCCAATGGAGTAGAGATCAGTCTTTTACAGAATAGGCAGGATAAACATAGGGGCTGAGTATGTACTGTCCAAGTCAATGAGCTTCGTGGTCCCTGGTGTTAGCCACGATTGCAGCTGTCACATAAATGCTCAAGGCTCAAATCCCAGATTAGCCCCCACTTAAATGATGGCTACCTTATTGAACAATGCTAGGGATTGAAGTGGGGATCTCTAGAGCTAAACACGTGAGTCTCTAGCTTGAGATAAAGATCCAAGCTCTGAAGCCAACTATGTAACAGACCCATATTCTCTGTGGATCAAGCAAAGAGGGGAACACATAACATGTACTTACCAATGGGTTACACAAGCACTGTTTAGTCTTTGAAGAAATACTGATGTAGTTTCTTTCTGAGGAGCTGTTGCAAACATCTACAGAATTTGCTCTCCATCTTAACATTTTTAATTAGAGTTCATTCTTGATGTGGAGTGACTTCATGGGATCCTAGCCTTGACATTTTGGCTGAGATTCTCGGAAGAGGGCATTGTCTATGCATTGTCTGACCTCCTCTGTTCAAGGATTGGTGTATAGAGTGTAAAATAAACAAGTTGCACTAAAAATATACCCATACTGCACATCACTGATTTCTCCTTCAATGGGAAGCTGACCGGCAAGTCCCCAACATCTGGTACCACTCACCAAAAAAGGGGCAATATTTAGGGCCAGATCCTATCACTTTTCTTACGGTGAGTAGCACCTTATTTTGAGAGTAGTCCCAGTAAAATGAATGTAGCTATTTGTAGTGTAAGGTACTTATTCATTGTGAGGAAAGGCTGCTGAATTGAGCTCTTAATTCTTAATAAATCCTGATGAAATCACATCTTTTTACTTAAATCCAGTAGCCAGAATATGAAAGCATTCTACTCTCTAGTAACTATGAGAACTGCAGAAACTTAGTTACATTTTGGTTTCTTTTAAAGTCGAAGGGATACAAATACCCATTAATTCCCCCACACCACCCCTCCAGAAATGTAGTATTTTTTCCCTGTGAAGCTGCTATGGCAACTGAGGAATGACTAGCACAAGCATGACATAACCTATTTTTTTAACATACACGAGATAAACAAGCAAATATTTTTCATGAGGCTCCTACCTTTAACATTTTCAAACTGGCTCACAGATTTTGCACAACAAATTGAGTGATTATTTTTAGTGTTTTATGTATATTTGATGCTATGTATGGAAGGAAAGGTCTTGCCAACATACTGAAATGTAGGTGTTAAAAAGCATCATGCAGAGTTTTTGTAAAATGTGTTAGCAGCAATTTGCAGGTTTCCCAATATTTGATACAAACTGAATTACTGTATGTTAGATCAAAAGTATACAGTGTACATGGGCAGAGACAGACAGATTATGCATGTAGTATAGCCTAGATTGTCCCTGAACCATGTGCATTTAGGAGAAGGTCGTTTTTCTCTTGCATGCTCCAGACATGGCCAGTGGCAATCATATCACGCCATATCGCTTTGCTCCAGAAGGAGGCAGTGAGGGAGTGAGATCAGGGCTGATTCTAGAAGCAAGTGAGGAGGGCTCTCACCTTGGGTCCCAACTGCCAGAGCACACCGAACTACGGTGCCACTTGGCTGATTTCCCCACCCTCAGCTGCTTGGTGGCTGGGTGGCAGCCGAAAACATTTTCTGTACTGTTGGCAAAACAACTAGAGCCACCTGTGGATGGGATCTTGACCCTGCTACTCTCAGTCCTTTCCTGCATAGTGGCCCAATATGTACTGTTGCAAAAGCCACTGCAGTAAAATTCTGCTGTGTCAAGGGTGTGCGTGTGTGTGGTGGTGGTGGGGTTATTATTTTTTACTATTTGTATTACGGTAATGCCTAGAGGCCCCGTCCAGATAAGGGACCCATTTTCTAGGCTGCAGTCTAGGCTGGTTCCTGCAGTCATGATGACATCAGAATCTAAGTTTTCATTTAAAAAATAAATTGTTTCTAGCCTCATGATGGTGAAAAAAGCTTGAAAACATGACCAGGGAGTGTAATTAATGCAGTGATGCCTGCCTATATCTGCAGAACCCTGAAACAATAACTCTAAGACATGTGTACTGCCTCCTTCCCTTAATGTTCTGGGAGAAGCAGAAGGAGGGGGCCATGCAATGCCACCCAAATAGAAGACTGCACCCATTCATAGAGACCTCTGTTTGGATGTCTCTGTTTGAGACAGAGAATAGTAGTTCAGGGAGGAGGACACCCAAGCATGTCCAAACAGAAATAATACTGTTTCCCTCTAATAGCAGACCACTCTTTGGAGTAATGTTAGCAAGTCCACACATCAGGGTTGGGGTCACTGCACTGGGAGGAGGGTGCCTATGGCCATGATTGTCTTAATCTGGCTCCGGCTATAACCTGAATCAATTCACTCTTTCCGTGCATGTTGTTGCTGCCGTGACTATTCAAAATGATTGTTAATCTTTACATTGTACCAGGAATACAGCTCCCCCACCACCACTCCAAAAGGAAAGGAGTACTTGTGGCACCTTAGAGACTAACCAATTCATTTGAGCATGAGCTTTCGTGAGCTACAGCTCACTTTGAGCTGTAGCTCACGAAAGCTCATGCTCAAATGAATTGGTTAGTCTCTAAGGTGCCACAAGTACTCCTTTTCCTTTTGCGAATACAGACTAACACGGCTGTTACTCTGAAACACTCCAAAAGGGTTTCTGTTAAAGCTGGTATAAATTATTACTATTTTTTTTCTATTACAGTAGCACCTAGATAATCCAAACATGACCAGGGCCTCATTGTGCTGGGCACTATTCATAACCACACCTACAAGGCAGTCATTGGCCCACAGTGTTTAAAACTATAGAGACATGACAGACTAAACCTACTGTCCCCATTTTAAAAGATAAGGGACTACACACAAGACTGTGTTACAAAGACAGGAGATGAACCCAGATACCCCAAGAGCCATCCTAGTGCCTTGGCTACAAGACCAACCTTCCTCTCATAAAGGTGCAGAAGAGATCATCAGACATCTCTGCTTTTATGGGTAATACTGGGATGTCCTCTATATTGGAGGCATATCCTATCCTTGCAGAGCAAAGGATTAGATGACCTAAATATTTTTTCCCTATCTCTGTCTACTGGGATCTAATCTAACTAAAGTCCCAGATTTACTGCACATAGTAGAATATTTGGGGGAAAATCTTGCAGTTTTTACTCAAACAAATCTCTTTTTCTTGGAGAACTTGGCTTGTGTGGTAAAAGTGTTGTAAAATTTCATTCCACGTGGTCAACATGAATACAAACTCTAGTTCTTGTATCTTGTTTGCAATGTTTTCTGCCTCTCATATAGTTTCTCCCTTTTGTGACTGGTCTTCAGCTATACTTTCCAATGTATCCACAATCTTTGAGTAGGACTCTAGAATTGCACTTGTTGCCACTGCATGTGCCTCCCAGCGACTATTAGAAAGAGATTTCAACACATGATCATTGCCCAAATATGTTTTAAGAACTGCTTTTTTTGAAATATCAAATATCAATTTTTTTTAAAAAAAAATCTCATTTTTTTGGTGCCCCCTGCTTTGCTGGTGCCTTAAGCATGTGCTTAGTCTGCCTATTGGGTAATCCAGCCCTGACCCCAAGCCAGGAGCAGCGGGGGCCCTGAAGCTAGGAGCCTCAGCATGCCCCCCACCCCTGAAGCTGGGAGCTGCACTGGGAATCCCCCTCCATCTGTACACAGCCCCTAGCTACCCCCTGCCTGCACCCAGAGCTACCACCCTGCATGCACCCTGAGCTACTCCCCTGCCTGCTCACAGCCCTTAGTTAGCCCCTGCCTGCACCCTGATTTTGAACCAAATCCCCTTTTTGAGTTATATTTTTTGGCTGGGTGGCCTCCTGCGTGATCAGGGGGTGGAAGTGGCACTCCCTCCCTGGACCCCACTGTGCAGAGCTGGCTCGAGCCCTGCCAGCTCTTGCCCCTCCTCCCCCCAACAGACGTAAAACTATGCCTATGCCCAAGGGTCCCTCCAGGCCTGGAGTTGCCCCTCCCCACCCCCGCTGGACCCTGGCATTTTTATAGCATGTTAAGGTGGGGGGGCTCAGCAAGAAAAAGGTTGAGAACCCCTGATTTAGACAATTAAAGCACAAGCTTTTTCCTTTTGGAAGATCCAAGCTTTAATTTTGAAAAATGGAGTAACGATTTTGGTAGAGGCATCCCAGGTGGACATTTATTCACACCACAAAATTACTGCAAAATTAAAAGTTGTCTATACTCAAGAAAGCCCCCAGGGCTAAATTAAGCAGGGAATGTTGCCAGACAAGACTGAAATGCATTGGCAGAGCTATGCAGAGAGGACTGGGTAGCATCTGCCTGGCATATTAACTTTACATTTTTAAATGGCAGAGGTATAGAGGTATCCCAAAGCAATACATTGCACACTGTGTGGGTAGTGAGTGTATATGCAAGCATACCAAGACATTAGAAATTGTTTGGAACTTAGAAAGTAAGAAAAGGATACTGAGGTTACTCCCTACATTTTAAAAAATTCTGGCATGGGCTCTTTAGTTTCTATCTGTTGCTTTCATGTCTATACAGTTATGCCTTAGAGTAAAAAAAAATCTTGTTTGGAACTTCCCCTTTCAAAAATCAGCATCTCTGACATGACAATACAAAACAAGTTGACTGGAAATATGAATGTAAAATTTTAGTAAGGCACGTTGGAAATTAGATATTGAACTCTGCCATTCATGAGAGTTGTACACCTTACTATCCACACAGCATTATCAGTTTATCACATATGCAGGTTTATGTGAATGGAGAAGTGCAGATTTTATCCTTTATATTGGTTTATTTCAAACTTTCTGCAATTTTATTCTCTGTAATTTTATGTCAGGAGACAGCAAATATCTTGAAAATGAAAACTTTGGGTTTCTATGCCAGACATGCTACATAATGCAATCTTTGCATTATACCACACAAATATAAAGATTACTTTTGATTTTCCTACAAATATATGCATTAGATGCCCATGGCTCATACTTGAAAAAAGGGGTGCCCATCAGGATGTGCAGCCAAGGGGTGTAGAACATGTACCAAGACATAAAATGTCAAATCCTGGGGTTCCTAACTCACTTTGAACTCAGCCCTAGCTCTGGCAAGCACCAATTGAATTCAGCGAAAGTTTGTCAGAGTAACGACTCAATAAAAACCAAAACAAGTCCTCAGGATTTGGCCCAAAGTAAGCCGTAAGCCATCGGGTACTTAAGGCGTTAACTCTCCCCACAAAATAAAGAGTTTCAGATAAGTACCCCAATAATACATGAATACAAAATATTAGGCTCTGATCTTAAGCAATACCCTGTTGATATTCTGACTTGAGCAATATAACACACTCTACAGGCCCGATCCTGGGCTACAGGCAAGCTCATCCCACGGGGAGGGACACAAAGGTATGCTTTGAACTCCCCTAAAATGAGCTGTCCAAGCACTGGGCCAGTCAGCAGTGTAAAATTACACCAGCTGCCAACAGCCCTAAAAGGGACACTCCCCTACAGTTGATTTCTGGGTTGCAAAGTGACCCTGGCCATGCCTCCTTCTCCAACAGCAAGCAGGAAGGATTATGTAGGAGCCCCTACAACAGTCCTACGCCATTCAAGGCTCTTCTCTGCAGGGAAAGTTGTTTAGTAGCTGGTTAAATTGACTTTAGGGCCACTTTCTCTTGATGAGAGTAAAGCTGGACAACAGGGCCTAAGGCTTTATGACAGACACACAACAAATATTATATAGTTTCTGTTAAAAATGATCCCAAAGCCTCACTTGGAGAGGTTGCATATTAACATATAAAAGACAGCGAAGGTGTTGGTACAGTATAAAATTCAATATATAAAAGTAACTTTTGCTTTATTTAACCTTTATATACCTGCACGTGTACTTTTAAAATTTCTAAATGATGTCTGATGTTATATTGAATATCTTCTTTCAAAATAAATCCTGCCCCTCAAGGATATCTATCTCCAAAGTAGCTATCCTATAATGTAGACAATAATAGCCCTTCTGTACTAAGAACAGAAATAGAAATAGATACTGTATGACTAAATGCTGATTGACAGTTCCATCATATGCTTGGCTCTTCTTTAGCTAAACTGCAATAAGAAGTTTCATATCCTACTGTTCAACAGCTAATAAAATAGTGTAAACAGATGTAACCTTGTGGAAGAAAAATTTTCTACTATGCTATCATAATAACACACTGAACACTTGTTTTTCAGAAATATGAACCAAAGATCACATTAGTAAGTGTCTATGTAGAAGGAACAGGGGTGGCAGGTTTGTGGAAATGTTGGTGGTGCCAAGAACCCCCCCACCCCAAACTCTGCCCCCCCAAACTCTGCCCCCCACCTGCCTTAGGCTCTGGGAGGGAGTTTGTGGGGGGGAAGTCTGGGATGCAGGCCCTGGGCTGGGGCAGGGGACTGGGGTGCAGGAGGGGTGCAGGGTGCAGGCTCTGGGAGGGAGTTTGGGTGCAAAAGGTGTGAGAGGTTGGGCTCTGGGAGGGAGTTTGTGTGGGAGAGGGGGTCTGGGGCACAGGCTCTGGGATGGAGTTTGGGTGCTGGGTGCAGGCTCCGGGCCGGGAGGGAGGCAGGAGGGGGTGAGGGGTGCATGCTCTGGGAAGGAGTTTGGGGGCAGGAGAGGGTGTGTGGGAAGTAGATGGGGGTGCAGGCTCTGGGACAGAGTTTGGATGCAGGCTCTGGGCTGGGGTGGGGGTGTAGGAGCAGGTGAGGGGTGCAGGCTCTGGGAGGGAGTTTGGGGTTGGGAGGGGGTGTGGAGGAAGGGGGTTCAGGGGTGAGGGCTGTGGGGTGGGGCTGGGGATGAGGGGTTTGGGGTGTGGGAGGGTGCTCAGGGCTAGGCTGGGGCTGGGGATGAGGAGTTTGGCATGTTGGAGAGGCTCAGGGCTAGGGCAGAGGGTTGGGGTGTGGGGGCGGGGTGAGGGCGCTAGTTGGGGGTGTGGGCTCTGGGGTGGGGAAGGGCTGGGGATCAGTTTGGGGTGCAGGAAGGCTGCCCTAGGGCTGGGGACAGAGGACTCCCCCCAGCCCTCTCCCCGCCGGCAGCAGTGAGCTCTGGGGGAGGGGCCCCCTCTCCCCCCGGCAGCACACTCACCCTGCACCACTGTCACTGCATGTGCTCCTAGGGTCCCGCTCAGGTCCGGGAAGGCCCCTCCCCTCCCCTCCCCTGTGGTGGGTGCTGGGGTGGGGGGCTGCCATCACATGTGTGCCTCCTCCCCTGCTGCTGCCCCTCACTGTAGCCTCACTGTGGGTGAGGGATGGGGCTGCCCCTTGCACAGCATGGGGAAGGAGTGGTGACTGCGGGCGGGCGGGCCCCCTGTGCTGGGGGAGGGTCCTGCTGTAAAATGAAAGGGTCTGAGGGGGAAGGGCAGGGGAAGGGCAGCCTGCCCTGCCACTAGTGGATAGGGGGCACTAGGACCCTTCAGCAGCAGTTGATACTGGGAGCCAGCAGAGCGGAGTGGAGCTGCAGGGGAGAGGCAAGGAGCTCTGGGACCGGGGAGGCATGCAGGGGCAGCAAGTGGGGGCTGGGGGACACTCGGGGGAGGTACGGGGGGGCAACAGGTGGGGCCGGGGGAGAGACTCGGCCCCAAACATTGGTGGAGCCGGGCCCCAGGGCCCTGAATATTGCTGGATCCCGGGCACCACGGGCCCATACAACTTGCCTCCCCTGAGAAGGAAGTTGTTCTTCTCGATTACCTTTAAAATGCTGTTTCTAATAAAAAAAATAGCATGGAAGACAGATACTATGTAAATACTTTAAGGAAAATATTTTTTCATGGCATGCAGGAAACCAAAAAAAAAAAAAAAAGTGCGAGAGAGAGAAAGAGAGATATGCGGACACTGACTGATATGTCTGCCAGGTACATATCCAAGACAGCTTAAAAGCCCTTATGAAATGAAACATGGCTTTTGAAACTGTCAGAGTTTGCCACCTTGATACATTATTGTAAAAGTCTGAAGAATTCCTTGACAGAATAAGTTTTATAAGGAGTAGCTGAGATGCTAGGAAAAAGCAAAGGGCTTCACTCACAAAGTAATGGTTTATAATCACACATGATAAAGAAGTGAGTCATCTCAGTGACTGACAGAGACAATTAAGCGCACAGTGTAGCCACCACAACAACCAGCATTCAGTCCAGCAAGAGACAGATCAACGTTTTTGTCAGAAATAAGACCATTTACAAGTTGGTACCTTGATTCACCCTTGTCCCTGCCCCAATTTACTTCTATTATGCCTCATCCTGTGATTTGCAAGAGTCATTGGCTCTTATGTTGAAACCAAGGGATAAGAGACTAGAGGGTAATTTCTCCTCCATTTAGCAGGAACATATTATGCCAAGTAAGTATTAAAATGGCCTGATGTGCATGTTAGGAATTAATTTGCTATTACTATGCCATTCCTAGATAGAAAACTCACCTTCAGTATGGCATTTAAAGAGGTTTACATGAATCGTTATTAATTATATTTTGTTTGTTTACGATAGCACCTATAATGACTAAATACTTTCCAGAGATCAAGAAGGTCCTTGCCTCAGAGAGTTTACAGACTAAGGAGAAGTAGATGGAGATTAAGGGAAAGGGGACGTTTTATACAAGACTACTAGATTCCTTGTAGGCAGCACAGCAGAAACAGGTCTTTAAGAGACACTTATGCATAGACAGGGTAGGGGCCTTGCAGATGAGCTTCAGAGAGGTTATATCATACATGGCGGGAGCATGGAAGAAGGCACGCAAATGCCCAGGGGAGAAGACAACAAATCATAGAATCATAGAAGATTAGGGTTGGAAGAGACCTCAGGAGGTCATCTAGTCCAACCCCCTGCTCAAAACAAATGGGCAGATGAGTCACTGACAGAGCAGGGGAGAAGGAGAACAACATAAAGTTCAAAAGATAAGTAGGGAGGAACAGTTAAATATACCTTTGAAGGTACATACCCAAAGAGCCCAACAAGGGTGCTGCTCATGGATCTAAAGTAGTAAATGCATCAACTTAACCTCCACTTTTGTGACAGTAGGTCTTTAGAAAAGCATATGGGCTTGTGGGGAATAGGGTGACCAGCTGTCCCAATTTTACAGGGACAGCCCAGATATTCAGGGTTTTTTCTTATACAGGCGCCTACTACCCCACACCCCCTGTCCCAATTTTTCACACTTGCTATCTGGTCACCATAGTGGGGAACAAAAACATTTTTAACAAAAATGTAAGTAAATTGTCAGCTAATTTAGAACTTTGTCTAGCCCTGATGTGGATGCACAAGGAGATCTTTACATACCCTGTGAAAGGGAAGAGGCATAGTTGCCTGTCTTCTTAACAGCACAGGAACAACTCTATGCTAGTACTCCAAATGTGGTCAGAAGGAGGTTGGTCCTTTGTACAGTACTGCTGGCCACGCACAGAAGATGCATACACTGCACCTGTCTAAGGGGTTGTACAGTGAATGCCTGCAATTAGGAGCTTCAGAAGACATTGGGACTCCCAATTCTTGCCCTAGGGCAATGGTCTCAGTATGGGTCTGTGTGCTAATGGCACAACCCAGCCCTAGTGGGTGTAAATTGCAACTGGCTTTGTGTAATTTACTCTGTAGAGCCTTCCTTCTTGTGTATAGCAAACAGAAAGCTCATGATGAACTCCTCTTGGCTCAACTTTCAAATTTCTGCTTCACTAAGATAAGACACACATTCAAAGTAAACCAACAAAAGGTATTTTACTTAAATAAAGACAAGACTTAAGAGTCCAATGCACATCAGGAGAAAGTGCCTTAATTCAGACTTTATCTCGCCAGTGCAAAAAGCTGTTTTGCTTTTCTTCTGGATTCCTCTTAGGGAGAGTTGCTTAAGCAAAGCACGACTTATCTTAACCACTTAAAGGAACAATATCACCAAATGTAAAATTAAGCACTGAAGAAAATCATGTGAATTTGTGTCACTCCCCCGATGAAAAGGGGCCCAAGGTCAATGAATCGGTAATAAGACAGTAATTTTAAGTGGGGGGGTGGAGGGGGAAACCTGATGGAAAATAAAATCTAAGTAAGGACTGATATAAAGTCACTTTCAAAAGTGGGATGTGGCCCAGATCTATTCACTCATGCCTCAGTCTGTCACTGGTTACATGTAAAGATCTACCAAAGTCTTCAAAGTTTAGTGCACAGATATTCCGAAGGTTGGAACTTGCCCCTTCCCAACACCATTTCAAATATCGGGAGTGATTCATGCCAAATAAAATGGGCTCAGGTGTCTTCTCAGAGCAATAAGTAGGCATGGAAGCAAATAGTCTTAATAAACTGTTAACCTCTGACCCGTGTTCTGTGGGAACTGCAAGAGAACAGGACCTACAGTAGTTAGTTTGCACTCTGCAGAAGTGCCATCATTTGAAAGTCAAAAAATTTTTCAGACCAGAAAACTTAGATCATGTAAAACATCCTCAGGTAGGACAGTCTCCTCTATAGGAAAGAGAGGTCCAGTGAGATCCTAGCCTGTTCTTCACTGTTGGTACAAAGCAGCCAGCCACAGATCACCCAGTGAAGAGGGGATTATCTGGCAGCACAGAGCAAGTATAGCAGTTTTGATGCCACTCTTCTGCCTTGAGGCTGGTGTAAGGAGAGTGACTGTGCTGTTCTTTCACCATGGGAATCTCCAGTTGCAGTATTGTCCCCTTGAAGTTGTTACTCTGGAGGGTGTCATGTCAAGCAGGTGGCTGGCTCAGGACTGGGGCATCACAAAGTAGCCCTCTTGAGTTGCACTGTGCACTCCTTAGCCAGTGTGGAGGATTTGGGCCACACTTGGCACTTCAAGGCATAGGAGCACCCACAGAAAAAAATTAGTGAGTGCTTAGCACCCACCAGCAGCCAGCTTCCCTCCTACCCCCCAGTACCTCCCATCCACCTGAGGCCCTACATATCAACTCCTTCCCCTCCCTCCCAGCACCTCCTGGCTACCACAATCAGCTGTTCTGCGGTGTGCAGGAGGTGCTGGGAGGGCAGGGGGAGGGGCAGGTCTTGGGTGCACACAGAGAAGGGGGCAGAACTGGATGGGAAGAGGTGGAGCAGGGGCAGGAAGAAGTGGGGTGGGGGCTTGGGAGAAGGGGTGGGGTAGGGGCGGGGCTGGGGTGGGCTGGGGTGGGCTGGGGTGGGGGTTGAGCACCCCCTGGCCCGAAGGAAGCCGATGCCCATGCTTCAAGGGACCCCATACACTACATTATTAGTGAGCCCCAACTGTCACCTATCTTTGATTCATGTCTGTTTGCAATTTTTCATATTTGTTTAGTTTTCATAACCAGAGCCTTAATACAGTGTATTAAAATAAAACAAAACCCCAAATCAAAGACAACAGCCCAACACTGATGATCAATCCTGCAATAACAAGTCAGTGTGAATACACAATGAGGGAAAAACAATGCAGTAGGGAAACAGATTTCAGTGTCAAGTTTCCCAAGTGTTATTATAAATAACAGGAAATTAAAAAGTGTGCTTAAAATGTCTGAACATTATTTGGATCTCTTAATCCTTATTTTTCAAGGGGGAGACTGCCAACTGCATCAGTGCCTGCAGATGGAAAGGCTGGCACATAGTGCCAGCTTCAGAGAAGTTGCTCTGACTACTCTCCAAAATAGATTGTGGAATAGGTTGTCTTCTGCCGCTTCTCCAGAGCTGGACATCTAAGGGAGAATTCATCAGTTCATAGGTTACAAGGCCAAAAGGACCATCGTGATCATCTAATCTGACCGCTTGTATAACACAAGTCATATAGAACTTCTCCAAAATAATTCCTAGAGCATACCTTTTAGAAGAAACATCCAATCTTGATTTTAAATTTATCAGTGATGGAGAATACACCACAACCCTTGGTACATTGTTCTGGTGGTAAATTACTCTCACCACTAAAAATTTAGGCTTAATTTCCAGTCATCAGACATCAGAACTGGGCAGGGTATTCCAGCAGCGGTCATATCAGTGCCAAATACAGTGGTAAAATAACTTCTTTACTCCTATTTGAGACTCCTCTGTTTGTGCATCCAAGGGCCTTATTAGTCCTTTTGGCCACAGTATTGCATTGGGAGCTCATGTTCAGCTAATCATCTGCCAGCATCCCCAAATCTTTTTCAGAGTCCTTGCTTCCAAGGATAAAGTACCCCATCCTGTAAGTATGGCCTGCATTCTTTGTTCTTAGATTATACATTTAGCCATATTAAAATTCATATGGTTTCTTGTACCCATCTTACAGAGCCATCTGGATGGCATGGTATCAGTGACCTGTCACTCCCCCAATTTTATGTCATCTGCGAACTTTATCAGTGATGATTTTATGTTTTCTTCCAGGTCATTAAAAAAAAAAGTGTTAAATAGCTTATGGCCAAGAACTGATCCCTCCGGGACCCCATTAGGAACACACCCACTAAATGTTGATTTCCTGTTTACAAATACATTTTGAGACCTATCAGTTAGCCAGATCTGAATCCATTTAATATGTGCCATGTTGATTTTATATCATTCTAGGTTTTTTTTATGTCATGTGGTACCAAGTCAACTACCATACCATACCAAAGGCTAAGGGTATTACATCAACATTATACCTTTATCAACCAAACTTGTCATCTCATCAAAAAAGATATCAAATTAATTTGACAAGATCTATTTTCCATAAAGCCATGTCGATTGGCATTAATTATATTACACTCCTTTAATTCTTTATTAGTCAAGTCCCATGTCAGCCCTCCATTATCATGCCTGGGATTGTTGTCAGAATGACAGGGTTTTAGTTACCTGGGTCACCCTTTTTACACTTTTTAAATATTGGCACAACATTAGGGTTTTTTCCAGTGTTCTGGAACTTCCCCACTGTTCCAAAACTTATTGAAAATCAATATTAATGGTCTAGTGAGCTGTTCATCAACTCTTAAATCTCTTGGACCTGCCCTTGGGCTCTATTTGGAC
Source organism: Lepidochelys kempii (assembly GCF_965140285.1). Taxonomy (NCBI): domain Eukaryota; kingdom Metazoa; phylum Chordata; order Testudines; family Cheloniidae; genus Lepidochelys; species Lepidochelys kempii. The sequence goes on along the minus strand of NC_136385.1, from coordinate 82,707,312 downwards.
TTGCTGGTTTTAAAATGTCTAACTTCAGTAGCTGTTGTTTAAACCCTCCCAAGAGACTGTTGGACTGGAAAGAGAATCATCATGATACACACACATCACCTTGTTTTTTCTCAGAAAGAGAACAGACATATTTATTGAACTCGTTGCCTTTCCTGCATAATCACTGCTACTACAACTATTTTTCTGAAGTAATAGACCAATGCTATAGTTAGAATTCATTTTGTTCCTAGTATATGTAAAAAAACCCTTTTCTCTGCTGGCCACAGAATATTTTCTTATGTCTCTCTGCTTCCTTTACCACTTTTCTGTGATTCCTTGCTTCTGATTTATCATCATTACTAACACTTCCCCTTTCTTCTATTTGTTTTATTGCTACTTTCACTTCCTCTCTAAACCAGTGTTTTGATTTATTTTGTTTTAACCAGTAAAACCTTCCTCATCGATTGTGGCTTTGGGGGCATCTAGTAAAGTATTCTTAAACAATTCACAATTATCCTTCACATTTTTATGATTAAATTCTTCTTCCCCCGATCTGGCTCACAATCTTTTTCTGGAGGCAGATTCCAGAAACAACTGCAAAGTAATTAAAGGGGACTCTTATTTTGTGGAAAATGGAAAAAACTCCCCTGTGGAAGGAAGTAACTGAATGAAAACCAGGGCCCCTGATTCTCAACCTTAGGGTGGGTGACCACCTATGGTTCCGTAGTCAGTGGTGCGCTGTGGTCAAGAGGCAAGGAGCAGGGTAGGTCTGGGGTGCGAGGCTGTGGAAGGGAGCTTGGGGCAGAGGCATGCTCAGGAATTTAAATTTGACCCCTTTTGGAGGGGCACATTCTGTGCCTCCCCCACCCCAGAGGAGCTAGCTCTTCCTTTCCCCCCTTTCCCCCCCCCTCTGTCCCCATCAGCAGCTCACTCTTTTCCCTGCCCCAGGAGGAGCTCATTCTTCCCTGCCTCTGTAGCCCCAAGGCCAGAGAAGTTCTGTGCCCCTGACAGTTATTGGGGAGGGGGGGACTGTGCCTCTTCTTCCCCCCCTTTCTGCACACCCCTTGCTTGGGGCAATAGGGGAGTGGGAGGCAGCAGAGCTTGGGGTGATGCAGAGGATAGGTGGGGAGGCAGCAGAGGCCAGGGCACCAAAATACAAGTACACGCAGAGTGCCATTTTCCCTAAGGCCAGCGCTGTTACAGTGAAGTGCAATGTGGCTGTGACATACTACCCAACTAGGGTGTGAGGACCTCATTCTCATTTCACTAAAGCCATTTCACACTGCTCTGACACCCACTTTAAGGCCTCTTTACCCCATCACAGCAGAATAAAGCAGACATAGCCCAAGTGTGAGTCACTGTTTGACACCCACTTTGTACAGATGTAAATGACTGCATGAGGTGCAGGGCAATGGAGTATCAAGCCCAAGGACTTTTGTACAACTGACAAGAGATGAGAAGAGAAGAGACAAACATTAGCACAAATACTGAGGTTCTGATTCTCATTTACACTAAGGACCCCTTTATACCACTCTGACAATATAAATGAGCCATAGTGTAAATAAGAATCAGGCCCTAAGAACTTTAAAATCTGGGGCCTGATCTCATTTGCACTACATCTGCTTTACACCCCTGTGGCAGCATAAGCGGACTTTTAAATGGGTGCAGGTTACAGTTACACCCACTGCAGGGTCATCTACATAGCCAGAGTGGTATAAAGTGGCCTCAGTGTAAATGACCATCAGGCTCTCTCCTTTTCCTGGGGATGAAAGATATTTTGCCTTTCCTAGTCTTTGTAATTGTGTGGAAAAAAACATTTGTCATGGTTTATTTTCTCTCTTCCTTAATATTAAAAAGGTAACTAATTCCAAAAGAGAACAATATCACAGAGTAGTCCCACTTAAAGCCTCTCTTTCTGAAGCTTCCTTTCTCTCTCTCTCCCCCTCCACTGGAAACTGCGTATGCCAGCACCTTGTTAAGCTGGCTGCTGAGTCTCTTCCACTGCAGCAGGTTGGTCACAGACACTGGCTGAAATATCTTGAATATCAAATTTGGAAAGTTATCTGCATTGGAGCAACCCTGTGGAATAAAGCTGTTGTTTTGCTGGCAGCGAGAGCAGCAGGATCAATATAAAGTGTCTTCAAGAAAACTCCCTTACACTACCTTAGCTTAAATAACTATGGGTGATACCCTAACATCCATGAAATCCATGGCCAAATTCACATTGACCCTGACCCTAATTCAGGATTTCACCCTCATTTTGAGTTCCATTGATGCAATCCATACACACAAAGCTTTATGCATAGGGTGACCACCCGTCCCATTTTTAAAGGGACGGGTCCCATTTTGGGGACTTCTTCTTATATAGGCGCCTATTACTCCCCCACCCCCTGTCCCATTTTTTCACAGTTGGTATCTGGTAACCCTATTTATGCGGGATATAGAAGAGGTTCTTGACTTTTTTGGGGGGTTCTCTCTTCCATACCTTTGCTCAGCTCTTTTGATTTGCAGACCTCACACTTGTACCTGCACAGAAATGGAAATACTACGCTAAAGTTATCCTTGATGTAATTCCATTGTGATCGAGGCAGGGACAGGATACCTCTGCACTGCAAAAAAAGACCTATGGCAGCAAGTCTCACAGCCCAAGTCAACTGACTCAGACTTGGGCTACGGGGCTAAAAATAGCAGTTTAGACATTCAGGCTCAGGCTGCAGCCCAACCTCTGAGACCCACCCTCTTCACTGGATTTCAGAGATTAGGCTCCAGCCTGAGCGTCAATGTCTACACCACTATTTTCAGTCCCTGAGCATGATCTTTGCAAGCTCAAGTCAAGTGACCTGAGTGCTGAGACTCACTGCAGTGAGTCTTCCCCCATGCCATGTAGACATAGTCTCAGTTGCTTTCTGTAGATTTCTCTGGATGTGGCACTGCAGTATCATACTATATACTCAAAGGGACAGATTTTTTAAGGTATTTAGATACCTAACTGCTATTGATTTCAGTAGAAATTAGGCACCTAGATACCTGTAAAGATCTGCCCCCAAGGCTAACATCATTTATTATATATTTCATACTACAGTGCCATCCTTGCTTACATCAATCTATACAAAACAAAAACTGGCAGGCATTCTCCTGATTTCTGCCAAATATAAAGGTTAAAATGTACATTGGCATAATGTGGGTGTGTAAATAAGGAATTTGTGTAGTCCCTTATTTAGTAACGTAAGAAAACATATTTCAGGTCGAAGATGAACACTTTTACTTCCCTCCAGGTGTCTATTTTCTATTTTGGAAGTTGCAAGGACAGGAGTAAACATGTACAAGCTCTACTTAGCAACAAAACACTAGGGAGCCATACTGTGTGTACTATAACTTCATTTCATAAGATTATCATCACAAACTGCCAATATAGCATCACTGCCAAGATGTCGTTCCTTGGAAACAGGGAAAGTCAAGGAAGTGGCCCTCAAGACACCCCCAATAAGCTCCCTGCCATCACCCTGGCCTCCCATATGGTGAATTGATCATCTCCAAGGATAACTGACAAACAAATGCAATTCTAGATTAACTACCTCTTATAGGGAAGCAGATTTGCCCAGTGAAGGAGCCCCAACTAAATATAATGTAGGTTTATTATCTGTTTAAAGTCTGGTGTTATGGAGCTGGCAGCTTCAGAACATCACATACTGTTCAACAGGCAAAAGGCTGGTTCAATGTTTTTACAAGAAATAGTTTTCCTATAGAAAAATTGGTTGTTAAATAGTTTTATTAAATATTAACTAAATGTTCTTTTTTTCCTTTTCTGAGAATCTGAAGAGTTAGTAAGCTCTCTTGGACAGAGCCATCTCTCTTTTATATGTTTTTACAGTGTCCAGCACAATAGGGGTCTGGCCTCTAGGGGCTTCTGCACGAATGTGCTATTTACTTAAACTCTCCAGTGATTCACTATATACATTTCAGGCCCAATACTTCTCAGACCAGATTGATTGTGGTATATATGCAAAATAACTGACTTCAGAGGAGTTACTCTGGATTTTCCACTCTGGAATTCCAGAAGAATTTGGCTAAAGATTTTGGCTTCTATAAACAATTGAATACCAGAGTGGTTAATAATTGATGAATTGCTATAGGACAGATCTTTCTTTGCAACTTCATTTTTGAAAGGAATAATTTGAGGGAGTGACAATTAAATAAAAATATTCATTTGAATTTGCAAGTCAATTTCAGTTGAACCATATTCATCACCTTTCTGTGTGCACTTGCCATGGAGTCAACTTCATGTTGAAAAACTCATAATAAGGGGATTCCACCATTAGTGATAGAGAGAAAAAACAAACAGTCAATTGAAATACAGAAAAATTCACCCATTTTTCTTCTGAAATTTTAATCCTATGAATCCCACAGAATATTAGGTGACTGTTGGGAAAGGAAGAGAATCCTTCTCCTGAAAGAGTGAACAGTATCTACTGCTGGAACCTGCATGGAGGTCAAGGTCATAGTATTTGCATTGCACTGCCTAGAGTTACAAACCAAACAACTGAAGAGTCAATGTGAATTGCAAATAATAAAACTATGACTCTACACATTAGAGAGTCTTTGCAACCTCTTGCAAGAGGAATAAAAGGGGCTGTTTAAGAACAAATGTTCACTTTAAAGTGTTACAAAGGCTTTTGGCAGTATGGCCTACTGTTTTGTGTCAACTAACTTTTGCCCAAAACTCAAGTGCCCGCTATAGAAGTCAGCAAGAGGTAGTTGGATTGAAGGTACCAGAGAGACTCTTGATCTAAATCATACACTGTTTTAGGAGAGTGAAAACAAAAAAGAGAAATTACTACACTGGTAGGCTTTTACCCCCTTTACTATTATTTTTGGTATCTACTCTTCCCTGGTGTTATGGCATATTATAAATGGATTGAAAACTGAAAAGTACTGTTAACGGAACAGAGATGCTGAACACAAAGGAATGAAGCTGGTATAATATCATGAACTGGTTAACCATTGACTGCATGTGTCTGATAGAAGTGAAATGAGCTGGAAAAATGTCTTTACAAAATGAAATTAAACAGTATGTCATTTCCAGTTGCCTTAGATTTTGAGACTACAATTCCTAAATGTGACTCATGTATGCAGTGTAGCTATAGCCATGTTGGTCCCAAGATATTAAAGAGACAAGATTTGTGAGGTAATATCTTTTATTAGACCAACTTCTGTTGATGAGAGAGACAAGCTTTTGAGCTTACACAGAGCTCTTTCTCTCTCTCACTAACACAAGTTGGTCAAATAAAAGTTATTACCTCACCTACTCTGACTCTCTAAATGTGTCTAAACAATTCATGAAAAATTGTGATGCCAGAGCTGAAAAGGATTTGCTGTTCTTAGTGTATGCTCAACATTCCTCAGGGGGCATGTGACTAGGATTCATCACCAAAGCAGGTCTGCTGGCTGGATCATTAGCTTCCCCAGCCTGATGAGGAATGTGACGTGAACATGATGCTAGATGAACGTTAGGCAGATTTTAAATGGAAAAGGATCAAACAATTTATGCATGTTGGGCCCTCTCTGTCTCCTTTACATAGCAGTTTTATGGTTTTAGTTGCTTTTGAAAAGGGTAGCGCCCAATTCCATGAGGTTAGTAATAAAAGCAGAGACTCAGGTTGAGCAGAAGGAACTGCAAACAGGAAGAACAGATACTTGATATGATTCTTAGAAGAACAATTAATAGCAGGATTAGAAGTCACGTAAAAGGTCCAAATCACATTAGTCAAGTATGTTGGTATTGGGTCCTAGTGAGAAACAGTCTAGATTGGTGGATCCGGTGATTAGAAAATATGAGAAAATGCCACTGTCTGATCAACACTTAATTACTTTTTGTAAATATGAAGCTATTTCAGTATGTCAAAATGAATATACCGTAATTATTTCTCTTCTTCAGAGGAACTTTAATTTCTTGAGGAGGAGGAATTATGCTAATCCTTACATATGTTGTTGTAAAATTAATAATTGAAAAGTATGGAAGAAAGTAAGCCGGTATGTATGAATCAGATCCTTAAAAGTATTTAAGAGTGATTGATTAAATACAATTATATTTTAGTAATTGTGAATTTAATCAAAATAGGGCTGGCATTTATATTATAGGAAAGCCAATTAACTGTATGGGATTTGTAAAGATCATCTCAGAACCTGAAAATACAGCAACTGTGAATTGCAGAATGGGGCTTAGCAGAATGGGGCTCTGATCTCACATGGCGCCCCTAGAAATTACTCAAATATTACTTATTAGTACTAATAACATTGGCCTGACTGGATGTGGCAGTTCCTATGTTCCTAGTCTGGTAGTCATACTGAGGCTTAAAATATTGTCCAAGCCACTTTGAATTATTTTTTTTTTAAGATTTAAGAGAAAGTAACTCCCAAGTGTTTATCCATAATCACTATTGGGGAAAAAACACTAGTAATGTATACTTTAAAAACACTTATGAAAAGCTACACTCCTAATACGAGGTAAATAATATATGTTTTAGAAATACTTATGAATACCTATGCACTTATTACACTGGCATGGCCCCAAGGCAGTATTGAGTAAACAATAGTTCTTCGATCACGGTCTGATATATGGTCAATCAAGTAAACAATATGCTTTCTTTCTTTTTTTTTTTTTAAACAATGACTGAATGTATACTTACACAGTGTATCATTCAGACCCATTACGGACCTCCAAGTAAATAATAAATGTTCTAAAGTCCATAACTACATATTTAGGCAATATATAGCTGTTACCCTCTATAGAATAAATAAGCATTGTAATAATACCACAATCACCAGGGTTTACCCAATAATGTGGAACAGCCACAAAAGATTTTGCAACTTCTTATTCACTGGTAGCAGATTTTTTCCATTGTTTTTGTTTTGTTTTTATAGAGAGATGTTAAATGGGAAAAAGTGTTACCTTTCCAGAAACAGTTGCTTTCTAAGATGAGAGTACCCTTGCAAGAAGCAACCTGGATGAAGACTTCTGGTTTGGTAAGCTCCTAGAAAACGCTCTCTATCTTAGCCCATCAATTTGACCCAATCACCTTAGTTACCAGTAGAGCTGGGCAAATTCTTCTACTTTGATGGTATTTGTGAATCTCAGTTATATTCTGGCAAATATTCATTCACCAAGGAGATTTTTTGTTTTATCACAAAACTATTAATGGAAAAGTCTCACGACTAGACCTAGATGTGTGTTTATATGTAGTTTCACACTCACAATGTTCACCCAACCATCCTGAAAAGCTCTTTAATTTCTCTTCATTGACAGGCGTATCAGTAGACAAGCTGGGGAACAGGAAACCATGCAGATGACTAAGTATACACTACTGATAAGGAATGGCAAATAATCTAAATCTAGGGTGAGATCCTCACTCCTACTCTGGCCCCTTTATGCCAGATAAACAGGGCCAGAGTAGTGAAAAGGAGCCTCAACACCCCTGGTTTGGGTCAGGGGAGGATTCCCCTAATACAGCAACTGTGGAGAAGAGTTACAGTAAAGGGCATGCTGAAGGCAGGGCCCCAGCACTTAACTACAAAAATCAGGGCCTATTTAGGCATTGCTGTGCTCAGTATTGCAACACCTAACTGATTAGGAGCCAAAACCTCATTTTCAAAAGAAATTTAGGCACTTAAGAGCCTAAATGTCACTCTCAAGACTCCAGTTAGGTGTTCAAGCATTGCTTCACTCAGCATCTAAATAGCTTTTAAAATCTGGACTATAGTGCTGAAGATATTCCAGGCAGTGCTGTGGCCCCCAGAGAAGGTTCCCAGCCTAAGTTACACCAGGTGCCTCAACAGGCTCCAGTACACCCTGGGCTAAGGAGGACAAAACGTGACCTAATGCTCCCAGAAGCACAGCACAGAATCTCATCCCTTGAGTAGGAAGTAGCTTGTGAGCAGCCCATAGTCTGAAATAAATGCACATGAAACTCTAATGAACAATTGCAAGTGATTAATTCTTTCTGAAGTATTAAAGTCCATTTATGGTTATTTTGTGAACTGTGGATAGGTGGGGGAGAGGAATGGGCAAATTCACTCAATAATTATTTATTATGAATATTTTGCCCAACTCTGATCACCAGATATCCCTATTCAAGGTATTTCCCGCCCTCTTTTCTCCCTGCTAGTCTCTTACTTAATCTTTAGCTATAAATTTATGTAATTTACCAAGGACCTGAACCACAGCCCACTGAAATCAGTAGAAATTATGCCACTAACTTCAGTAGGCTTTGGATCAGACCTTGTATTACAACAGCGAAGGCAGACTACATTCTGATCTGAGGGATACTGGGGTAACCAAGATGAGAATTTGGCGAATAGTAATGATGATACAATAAACAAGATAATGAATCAATTATAGGGTTTTTATTTGTGTTATTGTTGAGGATGATGGCATGGTGGAGGAAAAAGCTGCTTCCTGGACAGTGACTTTCTATGTCACCTTTTCAGTAAGTTGTGTGATTTTTTTTGTTTTCACTAGACTTCTCACTATGTCCTTTTAAATCAATAAAGGCAGCAGAGAGGACAGGATACTAAAAAAAATGAAAATTTTACCACAGAAATAAAATACATTAAAATAATAAAGGATCTTACTTAAATCCAGGAAGAAAATTAATTGAATAATTATGTCAAAGTTATCTTTTGTCAGTTCAGTTGTCAACGAGTCCTCTAAGTATATGGAATACAAGGACACATACCTCTAAAGTGTCCCTTATTTTAAGGAAAGTTACTAATTTTAATCCCAAAGATACCTACATTTCACAGAAATATGGCATTCCCTTACTTATATACTTGATTAGTATTTGCACCATCATGAAAATGAAGTTATAGAAAGTTATTTACAAAAAAGGAAGGAACATCACAGCATTTTAAATTTCCTGCAGGAATAATTGTTATAATTCATTATTTGGTACCATTGTCACACATTGCATCTCACATTTGGGCTTTAACAGATTGAGAGGTGTGGCAGAACACGACAGGAGATCTGTGGCGCACACCTGAGGGCAGATAATAAACCTCAGACTTAGCAAACTGGAAACGTTATTTATATTAAATGGTGTAAAGTTGCGTCTGAGGTGGAAGTTTAACCTTTTATGCAAGATGTAGTTTTAATTATATTCACTTTTTTCTAGTAACTAGAGACTCTTCCATCAAAGGCATATGGTTGTTTGTTATTGTAGGAATTGCTGCAGGATGAAAATCCTAATAAACATTATAGTTAATGAAAAGGAGGACTTGTGGCACCTTAGAGACTAACAAATTTATTTGAGCATAAGCTTTCGTGATGCATTCAGAAGTGAGCTGTAGCTAACGAAAGCTTATGCTCTAATAAATGTGTTAGTCTCTAAGGTGCCACAAGTACTCCTTTTCTTTTTGCAGATACAGACTAACACGGCTGCTACTCTGAAACCTGTCGTTATAGTTAATGGGAGCTTATCCCTTGACTTGAACAGCAGCAGGATCAAGCCCCATGAATGTACTGATTTTTTTTTGAATGCAGTAAAAACAGGAAACATTTGTTTTCATACAAACAAATAGAATGAAAAACACAAGGTGCCAAAATCATTCAGAGCCTATTCATGCAAAACTTCAATTGCAGCCAGTGGAAATTGTGCAGATAAAGAATACAGACTACAGGATTTGGACCTTACGGAATTACATACACTTTATGAACAAACAATGTAGGTCAAAATTTGAGCTGAACTCTAAGGTTCCTCTCAATATCATCTGCTAAATATATAGGACACCAAATGGATATCAGAGTCAAACTATGCTGTGACAACTCTAATAGCTAACAGTCACATAGCCACAGCAGAAGAACAAATGCTGGGACTTGAAAGTTCAAAGGATCAATAGATAAGTAGCATGTTATGTGATAGTTGAAATTAGATCCTCTGAGAAATAAATCTTACCCTGTAATAAAGAAAGCAACCTAATGTGTTTAGAGAACAGCTTAGTACAAGATTAGATCCCAAATATTCAACATGTATAATGCTGACCGTGAACAAATCCAGTTCCATATGTTCATATAGGAAAACGCTCTTTTTGTCCGTGGCCATTTTCAGGTCATTTGTAGGCTGTTGATTTTAGTGAAACTTTACAAAACAAGGCCATTATTTGTAAGGTGATAAATGCTCTCATTATTATATTTCTGCTCCTGTATCACCTTCCAGGAGCCATTCCTGTATATTTTATTAATTCTGCATTCTTGCTGTCTCCTTCTTGCCTCTTCTGGTAGGAAGTACACAATATAAATATTCGCAAAAAGAAAAGGAGTACTTGTGGCACCTTAGAGACTAACCAATTTATTTGAGCATGAGCTTTCGTGAGCTACAGCTCACTTCATCAGATGTTTACCGTGGAAACTGCAGCAGACTGTATATACACACAGAAATCATGAAACAATACCTCCTCCCACCCCACTGTCCTGCTGGTAATAGCTTATCTAAAGTGATCAACAGGTGGGACATTTCCAGCACAAATCCAGGTTTTCTCACCCTCCACCCCCCCACACAAATTCACTCTCCTGCTGGTGCTAGCCCATCCAAAGTGCTTTGGATGGGCTAGCACCAGCAGGAGAGTGAATTTGTGTGGGGGGGTGGAGGGTGAGAAAACCTGGATTTGTGCTGGAAATGTCCCACCTGTTGATCACTTTAGATAAGCTATTACCAGCAGGACAGTGGGGTGGGAGGAGGTATTGTTTCATGATTTCTGTGTGTATATACAGTCTGCTGCAGTTTCCACGGTAAACATCTGATGAAGTGAGCTGTAGCTCACGAAAGCTCATGCTCAAATAAATTGGTTAGTCTCTAAGGTGCCACAAGTACTCCTTTTCTTTTTGCGAATACAGACTAACACGGCTGTTCCTCTGAAATATAAATATTATATTTAAAAAGAAAGAGGGCCTGATTTTGAAAAGTGTCTTCCATTTATATGTAGGTACAGCTGCAATTCCTTTTTACAAAACTCAGACAACTATCTGATTGCACCCAAAAATCTAATTGGAGGATTAAATTCTATAAAATGAGTCTGAAGTTATCTGCATGCCAAATTGTGATCACAACTAACAATACATGTGGGCACAAAATTGTGGGTGCAAAAGTGGAGGCTAATTGAGATATTTCTTAAGAGTCAGTGCCCTCAATATATTGTGAGTAGCAAAATATTCATGATAAAAACATGCAAAATTACTCCAAATTCAAGGTTTTGCATGTTATGAATTTGAAAATAGGCCCATGGTCATGGATTGCTCGGCTAAATCAGAGAATTTTTTTTGAGCCATCACAGACCCATATCCAAGTGAAAATGGGCCCATTTTTGAGCAAAGGTGAATTTTTCATTTAAAATAAACCAGTATACATTTGCATTTTCACATTAACTGCAAAAAATAGTAATTTATGTTAGAACACAGAGTATAGCAAAATCTGAAGGTCACAAAAATGGAAGACATTTTTATGTTCAGTTTCACAAAAAGAGGAAATGTGAAATTTGCACAGCTTTCCTCTTGATTTACCCATTTACTCTATTTGTTTCTATGGTGAATGTGTCATGATTTGAAAATATGCCACTGTACAAATGTTTTCTTAACCATATAGAGGCAGACACCATTCTGTGTCCAGGAACCACTTGGCACAGTAAGGTGGGGCTGCAGAAAGAGAGGAGAGCTATCTTTAGAAGCCATAGAAGGGCTTTCTGTGCTTTGCTTTGCCCCAGCCCTGCCCCTAGCATAGGTTAGCACAACATATGTGCTCAGCTGACCATATTGCATTTGGACCAGACACTTTAAATACCCCTCCCCACTCTGACAGCCCGTGTGTGCCAGGATTACTATGCTAGCTCTGTACTCAGTGGAGACTCCCACACACCTGGTTAAGCGCTGGTCTTGATCAGTGCCTTAGTGATGGGTCTTGAAGCATGAGCATTTATATCCCTTATAAAACTAGCCTACATAATGCACCAGTGGGTTTCCTTGCTATACATTACTCTGTAAGTGTCCCATTGCATAATGCAAAATTGTCTACATCCCAAACAATATTTGAAACAATTACATATGTTTTAAATCTTTGAAATTTAAAAATGACCAAAATATTTGTTTTTAGATTAAATGACAAATCTCTCTTCTGTGACGCAGAAAAGTTGTAAATACAGCTGAAAAACAATGAGACAGCCTTCTGACGCCTTCCTCAGTGCATTCTTGTATTGCTCAGCCTGGCTACATTTGGTCATGCCTGTTCATACACACTTAGGCTTTTGTGTTCATATACAAAAATGCTACTTGTAGGTTTCCCCTCTCTATATATTAGATTGGATTTTCTTGTGTCTCTGCAGTCTCCTCTACAGAAAAAAAAAACAGTGGTTCATATCATGTAGACCTGACCTCATCTGGCAAGATGCCATTCAAAGGAATGTTGATGTTTTCTGTATTTTCCTTTTAAATAAAACTGCTCTTAAACACTTTGGAAATAAAGATGGTCAGAACCACTGACAAACCCTTAGCATTCACTTTAATTCCACTGCCCTCCAAGTAGGGCTCTTCTCAATACCACAATCTAGCCCTAAAACAACAGGTTTTTGTTTTTGATTGCTTGGGTTATTTTTAAGAGGACAAGCAGTTCCAGAACTTTCAAGGCTAAACTGAAACCTTGCCTACCATTCCCACAAAGCTAAAGCGACTGTCCTCTTGTAGGAATTTCAGGTACTCAAAAGACAAAACAATTCCACTTTGTGTGTAAATTAGTCTGACAGGCTATAGCGACGCTAAATATACTTATTGCTTAAAAACCCCTGTCATTTCTATTAATTTCAGTGTGTAACAATATATTAACTGAGAATCAGATTTCACATTTATAACTTGACAAATTAGTTTAATGCTGCTATAGAGAGAATGTAAACACAGCAGATTGATTCTATGTTGTCCCTTCAACTATAACTATATAAACCAGCATTTACTAAAAGGAAATGGAAATTCACTTTAGTCCTGAATGCTGTGCTCAAGTAAAAGTTCTGGAATTTAAGAAGCACTTAGTTGCTGCATTAGGCCATTTAGGATGTTTCATCTTCTCAATTGACTGTAATTCCAATCTGCTCAAGTGCCCTGTTAATGACCTTCCATCTCACAGCAAGCTCAGGAATTCAGTGTTTATACTTTTTTTTTTTTAACTATACCACAAACAGAAAGAAGGACAGATTCTTTTCATTCTACCTTTACTGTGGCAGAAGGGTGTAAACTGTTACCACTATTTCAAGCGAAAAGTGTTAAGCTTCATGCCTCGGAATGAAAGCAATCATTGAGGGGGAAAAAACCCCAAATGCCAACAGATCCAAGTGTAAGGGAACAACTTAAATGATCTACATTTCATATTGTCCAACACCAAGTAATTATATTTGTGCTATCTAAACAAGTGGTAGTAGTTATACATGCAAACTTTCGCATGGCAGCATGGAGAAATTCCTTAGTCGTGTGTTATCCTCCTAATAGAAGCCTTCTAAACATGTGAGATACAAAAAATGGACCTAGCATACAAAATAATCTTTATAACAGTCTTTCACCAGAATTCTAAACTAGTTCATATCACAATATATTCTGGTAAACAGGACTGATTCTCGGGAGGTGAAAATTGGCAGTCTCATTGAAATGAATAGTGCTGCACTGATTTACATCAGATGAATGTCCATTCCTGAATTTATAATTCACCAATAAACATGAATATTTAAACCAATACTTTGTCATAGTCATTGCTTCATTAGTCAGACAAAACAAGGGAACAAAACTTATTCCAACTTTGTGTAAGTAATGTAAACAAGTAACCATATTTTATGTAAAAAGGCATTGCATTTCTGCAGCAGGTTCAGTTACTGCATTATGTAAAGTTTAATGCCAAGCTCCATGCAGCTACTCTTTCACCACAAGACTCAAAGAAAAGCACTTTTATTTTATACCATATTTACTCTGCATACCTTTTGTTTCCACCAAGCTACGCTATGATCCCATGAGATTTCATGCCTATAATAGACTCTACTGATTCTTCTGAGAAAAACTAAACTTAAAAGGGGACAAAAGCTTTCATAATAGTCTAACAAAAATATTCTAAAAGCTGAACTCTCTATTCAGGGAAAGTAGCATAGGATTTAGAAAGGTGTTTCCATAAGAAAAGCTAATTATAATTTTCTTTTGCAGTAAGAAAATTTTTGCATCTTGCTTTTTGCCATTCTTGCTTACCCAAAAGTCCCATTGGTTAACCCTGTAAGTATGAGATTTCTTCAGGGTGTAGCATTCCTTCATTGGATTAAACTTAACATGGTGTACCTGATCAGAGTCAATTAAATTTATTACTATAGTTATTATATTTGTTTGTATTGTGGTAGCTTGTATTGGCCCAAATTGAGGAATTGGAGCTCCATTGTGCGAGGCACTGTACACACGCAACAAGAAGAGATGCCCCCTGTCCAATCTAAACAAAACAGAAGTGTTTAGCATAAATCACTATATTTCTTGGACTCAATTCTACGTTCCCAGACAATATGTAAACACAAACATATGGGAGCACTGTATAATGCTGTGCAGAGAAAGTCATTCGCAATGCACAGCCCCAAGTTCTATTGATCCTACAAAGGCCAGAATATATGTCATGTATTCTTGAGCACCATTTGACACCTTAATTATTTACATATTTATAGATGGTTCACAGTTGTTACAGGAGAGCACTAAGCTGCTCCCAACTGTGAGGGTATGTCTACACTGTAGGGAAGGGGGGGGAAAAACCAACTTGTGGCAGCAAGTCTCAGAGGCCAAGTTTACAGACTTGGGTGCATGTCGCTTGTGCTACAGTGGCATTGTAGAAGTTCCCGCTTGGGCTGGAGCTTGGGCTCTGAGACCTGGTATGGGCAAGGGGAGTCTCAGAGCCTGAGCTCCAGCCAGAAGTGAGCTGTAGCTCACGAAAGCTCATGCTCAAATAAATTGGTTAGTCTCTAAGGTGCCACAAGTACTCCTTTTCTTTTTGCGAATACAGACTAACACGGCTGTTCCTCTGAAAGAAATATCTATGCTTCTGTTTTTAGTGCTGTAGCCTGAGCCCAAGGAGCCAGAGTCTGCAGACCTAGGCTCTGAGACCTGCTGCTGTGGGGAGGATGGGGGTTATTTGTTTGTTTGATTTGTGATGTAGACATACCACAAGGGGCCCAGAAGGAGGCACTACACAGACCCTCAGAGATTATGCAGATTCATACTTTCTACTACTTTACCCTGGCAGAGATGCCCTGCACCTGTAGTATAGACTCAAGCCCATTTAGTTTTTATTTAAAGGAAGGTTTACCTCTCTTCTCTATATCTGGGAGGGGAATTAGTTTGCAGTGTTGATCAGCAGAAATGCTAGTCTACTGTGGTGCACCATAAACAGATTGCATTCATTTTAAATAATGATTGAGATCAGAGTTTTGATGCCACATTTATTTAAGGATCTAAGACAACAACAATGAAAAATACCAGCATTCTGTAATTTTAGTCAAAGTAGAAGTTCATAATTATATGTAGGCTTGGCAGAATTTGATATTTTTATATAGTGTCAGATATCAATGTTTATTTAACCATTTTTTATTTATTTAAATGTTCACAGTTGTAGATAATTATGGGGGAGGGGGTCAGACAATAATTACTTAATGACAGATGACGTTGAGATTCACAAAGTTAAAGCTTTCTAACTGTTAACCACAAATTGCCAACATCACATGTCAAAATATACTAAGTAAATATTTTAAAATCAAACTCTAATAAGTTCTCAAAGCAGAATTATTACTTAGTTATCTGTAAATTTATCTCATCATCAATGGAAATATTTTCTCATCAGTTTGTGTGTGTACAGGAAAATTGACATTTACTGATAAAAAAATCTAACCCTTCCAAGCCTAATTTTATGACTATAACTTCTTATATTTTGGTTATTTTATTCATGACTTTAAAAAGCAACTCCAAATTCTTTAATATAATTTTAGATTTCAAACTTCATGTTTAAAATACAGCTGCTGACAACAACTTAAACTGTGATTTTTCTACTAAAATACCTAAGTAAGTAAAGTAGGCACAAATACAGTAAATGCAGCATGCATTATGGACAAACAATACTGTTCAAATGCACTCATGTTGCAGGACATCTCTTAATTAGTGCCCACATAAAATGTACAACAACCTTAACTCTCCACCCATCATCCATCTAACAGAAATATATTCATATCGTCTTAACTAGAACAGTGATATTCACTTTTTTTCCCCCCTGAACCACTTGAAAATTCCTGAGGGCCTTGGCGGACCACTTAATAATCTTTCCAAATGTTGTTTGTACCGTTAGCTAACTATTGTAAAGCGCTTTGGGTAAAAGTGCTATATATAAAAAAAATTAAGATCTTTGGTTCTACAATTAAAAACACACAATTCATATTTTAATATCAGTAGTCTTACCTTTCTAATGCGATGGATGCGCCCTCTCTCCTCTGCCATGGCAGTCCCCGAGCTGGGGCTAGGAAGGAGGGGGGTATATCTAAGCCACAGCAGCCACAGAGCTGAGGCTGGGAAGGAGGGGGGCATCTCCCTGGCAGCCGCAGCCCTAGAGCTGGGGAAAGTTGCCTTTTTCTCTGGCTGCCGCAGCCCTGCACATCCCAAATTCCCCCCACCCCCTCTTCTCAGCCCACTGCCCCCTCCTACCTACCTCCTATTCCCCCCAAGGCCACCACCTCACCTTACATGTGCGTCTTCTCCAGGGTCCAGACAACTAATTGGTGGAGCCACACCTGCGCGGCTCCACTACTTAGGTGGGTGGCCCTTCATTCTCTCATGTGTGGCCACCCAGGCATGCACCTTAGAGAGAACTATCTGCGGACCACCTGAATGGAGCTTGTGGACCGTGGACCACAGTTTGAGAACCCCTGGCATTCTACAGATCTATTGTATTCTCTCAACTTTCTTCTTACCCCTGTGGTAAGTAAATAAAAAAACAGCCTGGTTTGATGAATAATCTATGGCTTAACACATGATAGAGGCGATTGGATGAAGATGGATATGTTGTCTGTAAGAAGAACATATGATCTAGAGTGTCAAGAGGGAAACCATATTATGCTTTCTGCTATGTGTAGGGATGGTGAATGGGATAGTTGAGTTTTCTTCCTAATTGTGACTTTATAGATGTATTGCTTCTGAACTATATACAAAGAAGATAAAGTATGTTTTGTTGTCTTGACCATAGTGGTACTGAAGAGGGGAGATATGATTAAGTCTCTGCTGTGTATATGGAGAATAAAAGATATGATGTTTCTGACTAATACTGGGTAGGTGAAGAGGATCTGTGGCCCATAGGTAGTGGGCGAGTGTTTTCTCTTATTGGAGAAGCTTACGCTTAAGCATCTTTCCTAGTGCATGGGTGCAGGAGAGTTTCTTATCCATAGGTTGAAGCAGAATTAGGGAATAGTTAAAGATCTTTTTGGAATATTCATTGTGATATTTTACAAAATTGTGAATTAATGTGATCTAAAGATTGTATGACCTGTGAGTATAGTTGAGAAATATTGACTTAGATATCCATTTTCATACTTTTAAATTATTCCATTTGTGTTCCTTTGTTAACTCATGCAGTAGTAACATGAGCTTCAGAAATATTTTGCCAAATAATACTGTACAATAGAGTATATTATAATGTAAAGACACCCAGCCATGTACATCCAGACTTTAACAAGTTTGACATCTTTCCTAGTGCAGGCCCCAATTCAGCAAAATGATGAGGTGATTAAAATCCCATTGAAATCACCCCAATTTATTCCATTTTTGCTGAATGAATATGTGATTACAAACATGCTTAAAGTTAAGAATTTATTTAAGTGCTTGGTTGAACTGGGGTCCTAATGCTTAAATCAAAGATCATTTAACTTATGCAACTTCTTTCAACTGCTCAGACAGTCCTTAGGCAACCACTTCAGTGTCAAAACAATTTAATCACTGTCATTCAAAGTACCTAGGCTAGCACTTTTCACTGTTTATTTTGCTTTCTATATACAAAACAATTAAGATTACATACACAAAGTAGCTACTTGAGGTAAATTTGTTCAAGAGATAATAGGGATAAAAAGACCTCTCTCTCTTTCATTCTCTTTCCCAAAATAAGGGGAATTTATAAAATAAATGATTAAAAACTGGGTGGAATAAGTGTACAAGTAAACAAAACCTCAAAGAAATATTACAACTTGCATTTACCTTCATTAAAGAATTCTGTAGAAGATTTGAACACAAGGCACTTAATTGTATCAAAGTTTCAGTTGAGAGTAATGGAACATTTTAGGACAAGAAAAATTTGCAAAATGAGTGATATCATTTGTCTACGTTGGAGAGGGGAATTATCAGTCCGGAGGCTCACCTTAGTCAGGAATTCCCATGGTGTTTGGTCACTGAACACAGTATGTGAAATCAGATGCCTGAAAGACACATACCCATGCAAAGGTGTTTGCAGCCACCAACTTTTACTTCTTATGCACCCTGTGATGGTTTGATTATTTATTTACCTGTACACTTATACGGCGTATACGGCGTACAACGTTTCTGCTTTCCTCTCCATGACAGTCTTATTCATTTCCAAATTCCAGCTTGTGAATTATTTGGTCTAAAATTTCCCTGTTGAATCAGATAATATGCAAACACTTTACTACTATGAAAATAGCAGTGCAACTTGTTTTTTTTTTTAAATCAATCAGCTTTATTATATGGTAAGATCTCATGGGAGCAGCATGAAAGGTAAACCAGTGGGTCTGAAATAAATGTGACAAAATATAATACCTACCTTAGCAATATGAAATGTTTTAAGATTGCATGAGAGAGAAAAAAAAATGTGTTTCTGCAGTGACAGTTATCGGATGTAAATGCTAGTTGCACACGCTAAGATTCAGAATTACGTTTTAATCAGTGTGCTGGCTTTTGCTGAACTAGGAAGATGTACTGGTTCATCACAATAGGACAGATTCTGCCTGGATATTATGGGTGCCCAATTAGAAGAGGACAAGGGAATAATTGCAGTCCCAGTGTTCAGGAAAGTGCAGAGACTGCTTCCTACTTCCCTAGGCTCAAATGGCCCACAGAGCTAGTCGGTGTGTATTTTTAATAAAATAGTGAAGTGCAATTATATTTCTTCTGTTCTATCAGTGCACTTGAGTGCAGAGGGACCCACTCTTCTTTACTAACTGGGATAAAACAAAAAATTGTTCTCCTGTAAGACTGATTAAAGAGAAGAAGAATGTTGTCTACGTGAAACAGTCATCTGCTACCAGTAATTAGTGTGTGGAAGGGACTGATGCTGACACAACTAATGCTATCAAAGAAGTACAATCTGTGAAATGATTGATTTTTGCTTTAAAGGTACCAGTCATAAAAAAGAATATGGAATTATAGACCTCTCTACCACAGTATAGCCTCTCTAACAGATCCAGAATATGGATGTGCCACAGCTCCACAATTCACTAGAAATACTTCATTAAAAGTAGAGCTGAACATTTCACGTATTGAACAAAAACAGTATCCCCATGTACCATTTTAGCTGCAATTCCTAGATTGCACTCACCTCAGAATATTCCCTGTTCCACAATTTTCTTGTGCCTTTGGCACTCCAAAGATAACCACATGTTCTTAAAATCAGTGCAAAAAAAAAAAAAGAATATGAATATATTTTTATACATACACACAGCTCAGCAAAAGCCTTCTACCCACTCAGTCCAAAACTCCTAGATGGGTGGCTTGTGATTAACTCATCCTGACCTTTATGTTAATGGAAGGGTGCATGGTGCTTGTGACTCATGAAGTCACCAGCACCTCTCAGCATAATAATGGGGTTTAACTGCCTTGCTTTGAGGAATCTGGTACTGCTGCTGTTAGAATCAGGATACTGGACTAGATGGACCAAAGTCTGAGCCAGTATGGCAATTCCTATGTTCTTGTAAGCATGTGTGGTGGGTATCATAGGCTGGGGGGAGGCTGCGCCTCCCCAAACAGCCTGACGTGGCCCTGCCCATGCTCCGCCCCCAATCCCCTCCTGCAGTTCCCTGTGCTCTGCCCTGGCTGGGGCTGGTTGGCCTGCTGCAGGGACTTGGGGCAGCCTGGCACTGAGACTGTGCCGCCTACCCAGCACTCTGACTGCGCTGCCCTGGACTCCGAGGCTGGGGGTGCTGTGGCCATGTCACCTGGCACACCAGGACTGGGGGCACTGCCACTGTGCTGCTTTGCCTACCATGGCTGGAGGTGTTGTGGCCATGCTGCCTGGTGCACCGGGGCTGGGGGTGCTCTGGGCTCCTGCAGGGCAGAAGGGAAAGGGGAGGGTCAGGGCCTCAGACACAAGTGGTGGGGACGGTGGCTTGGGTCCCCCAATGAAAGACAAGCTGCATGCTAAATACTATTTCGAGTTTGCATCAGCATTCTTCAAACAGCTGAAAATTCATACCTCCACAAAAGGAAAGTTAAATATAACAAAAAATGAACACTGTTGATAAGTAAATGCCAAAAACATTGTGTTTTCTTAAGTGTGTCAAATAAAACATAAAAAGAAAAGAAAAGAAAATTAATATTGTGAAAAACTTTCAAAATTAAAATCTTTCAGTTCCACATGAACTGTAGCAATGTATTATGGAGTTAGGCAGCAATCATATACATAATTAAAGAAGTGATTATATGTATATTTATAACATTGATGTATAATCCTCAATTTGTTTAACATAAAACAGAACATCAAGGAAACGAGAATTTAAATTCCACTTATTTAATATGGAGCATTAAGTACACAAAAAATTGCTTCTAATTTAAAATCTCAAGCAAAGTTTCAGGATAGAAAATATTTGGGAGGAGGTAATGAGTAAAAAGAAGGAAAATACTAATAAGTTTCATAAATAAAAAACTTTGTTTTAAAATTAAAGTGTGACTGCTCCCCAATGCAGACACTCAAAAATAAGGTAATACCAAGTTATGGGACAGATTTTAACCGTAGACCAGTGCCCAGATTTTAACCGTAGACCAGTGCCCAATAGCATGATTCCACTGACAGGGACAATTTCCACACAGGAAGCAGAAGGAAGTTTTACAGATAAGGAAATACACAGCACTTTCATCTCCCTCCAAACAGTGAAACCCTTATCAACAACCTTAAACAGTAGCATATTTTCACTTGATCTATGTGCATAGGCTAAGTGGGATGTGTGTTATGTGTTTGGAGGAGAATGAGGAAGTATGAAATCATCAAGTGATTGTGTATACTTTTAGGGAGATAATATTCTAGGGAGGTGTGGAAGGGGAGCAGAGCTCTACTTCCCAGCTTCCCTCCATAGGAGAGTGGGTATGTTTGAGATAGGGGGCATGGGAAACAGCAGGGTGTATAGGAGGGGATAGTGGGCTAACTGCAGGAGATGGTCATCGTGGGTCCACCCGTACCCATTGCAACTCCTGTACAATGCTGCCTATACTCCAGGAAGTAAGAAAGCCTTGTCTATTACGGCTCCTCAGAGTAAAGAAGCCTTAACCATATAGCTCAAAGACCCTCCTCTCCACTCAGCACATCTAATAGCACCCCAGGACTAGGACTCCAAATCACTGCTCCTCACTGTCTGGGCCAAGGATCATGACATAGACTATTTCTTCACAGTTTCCTAATCATTCAAGTAAAGGTGTAACATCTTGTGGAGTTCTACAAGGATCACTTCTCTCTCTGATCCTTTTCTACGTTTACATGCAACCATGAGGTGACCTGATCAGATTACATAGACTCAAGTTCCAGCAATATGAAGAGGATGTACAACTCTACCTATCCTTCATCACATATGACCACACCACCACCAAGATGGCTTGGATGTTCAGCTTTTGAATGAAGAACATCTGGTTGAAGATGAACCCAAGCAACACATGCAGGTGAAGAGAATATTCTGAAAAGTCTGCAGCTATGAGAGAGTGTATATCTTTAACCAGTAGAGACTCACAACTAGTCAATTCAGTCTGTGGTCAAGGAATTCTCTTGGATTTCTTGCTGATGCTGAGTTCACTTAACAGTATCCATCTCTGTTTGGCTAGGAGACTCCATCCCATCCTGATGGACAGAGATCAGGCCTCAGTTATTCATGCCTTTATAACCTCTCAGCTGGACTACAGTAATGCAATATATGTGGGCATGACTCCTTCAGCACTTAGGAAATTCCAACTATTACAGAATGTTGTGGTGTGCCTCTTCATCAGTGTAGACTACTGCACCCATATCAAACCTGTCCTCTCATCTCTATATTGGCTTCCCGAAGAATTTCAAATTCGAGGTCTTTATCTTTAAAGTGTGTCATAGCCATGGTCCAAGGTACCTAAATTTGTCTAAAGCTCAGAGAGGAAGACCATGGTTATGCTCCTCTGATAAAATGGAACCCATCAGAAAAAAGAGTAAAGCTTGTTTGTGCAGGGTTATCCACAACTATGGAATAAACTCCAACAAGAACTACGGACTATCACAAAGTTCACTCTCCACTCCAAGTGCAAGGCACATTTCTTTGACCTTGCATTCTCTAGCATAAATCATATAGCAACATATGCACTTTTAAAACAAAAAGACCTCCCCCACACCAGCGTCTACCAGAACAAGGTACTCCACAGCACATCTCCCTTTGGGGAGAGGATGAGAGAACAAACATGTGACAGATGTTTAGTCCTGTTGTTTAACAGACTACTGGAAGGAGATCAGATATCATGGTGATGTCGGTGGTATAAGAACCTGTACAGAATAGAGTATACTTCAATACCATCAGAAATGGTGGTCAATATTTATCAGGGCAGCTTCACTTCCATTTTGGCAAGCAGAACTGTCAATCTTATGTTCCAATAAATTTGTTAGTCTCTAAGGTGCCACAAGTACTCCTGGTTTTTTTTTTAAGGCCAAATGAGGAGATGTTCTATAAATGAGTTAGAGAAATGTTATTGTAGATAAATTTCTGACTACACTGAAAGTTCTAGGGGTTACTGGATACCAGCAGTAAATATTAGCCCAGTTTATCCATAATAAACTTCAGCTAAAGATATTATACTAAAAGATTAAGCATCATCATTAAAGAAACCATTAGAGCTGACCTCACCCTTAACTGTGTTTCCTTAGGGATGCCAGGTTTCCATCACCCCTTTAAATCATTTGTTTGCACACAAGCCTTTACCAGACTACTTTCTCCCAACACAACCAACTACTACACTAACCAACCAGCGTTGGGGGGAAATAATGGTAAAGAGGTGTGTGCAAAAGGGTGAAATGGAGGTAGAGTAGGTTGTGGTGGATAGGCCACTGCATACATTAGATGTGGTAATGGCAATGTGTGAGTTTATGGGTGAACTAGTAGAGAATATTAGGTGTCTTTACTTTTCATTTCCTTGCTTTTGAGGGTCTGTGTTAAGTATGTTGTATCATGTTAAGTATGTTAAGTATGTATCAACACTACCTGTTTTGCAACAAAAACTTTGGGGAATTTATGTGTGTAAGGTTCAGTATATGATTAAATTGACCTTTAGAACAGTTATGTCATATTTGTTAATGTTATACTTAATATGCATTACTACAGTAGTACTTATACACATATCAGTCTAAAATTTTTCAAAATATACAACTTTTAAAGTGCCTGACATTTCAGTAATGATGATTTCATACAAATCATGTAACACCTCCTTTTGAAAGTCATGTGCAAATGACAGCAATATGTTAAATATCATGTATAAATTCTTTAATAATGGAAAATGATTAATGTAATTTTTATGTAACTTTCTCTCAGATGTGTTAACATTGCAGAAATATGTATGAATTTTAAGGTACCTACTGCATTGGAAAGCCCTTATAAGACAGAGTACATAAATGTTATTTATAGATGTCAAAAGGTTACAGCAAATTTTATAACAATTTATGATGAAAAAAGCAATTTCTATTAATTGCTTATTTGTGTTTCCTCAGTTTAAAAGTGTTACCCAAATTAGTTCCTCTGCTTATCATTAGATCTGTGAGAGCTTGAAAAAAACCCAAGCTGGTGTGCAAGTCAAACTCATTGACAGATGCAAAAATAATGTAAGTATTTTTGCAGAAATGAAACAATTGTTATGTAAACACCTAAGCAATTAAAGCAAATTGAACGAGTAGAATAAAAAGCAAAATGCTGTTTTCAATTAAATTTATTTTTCAAATCAAAGGGTCAAAAACCATATGAGGCTGGCCACTTAGTTTATCAGACACTCATTACAGGAAAAGATGGAATAGAACTGAAAAAGATGTAGACAAAAATATTCAGAATAAACAACAAACTTCAGGATCATCCTCAATTTTAAAAAATGTTAAAGAGGAATAAGAAGGAAAGATGCTACAAGGATATTTGGACTAATGTCAAAAACAAGGACGAAAAGACACAAACTTAAAGGGTGGGTCTACTCTTAAAAGGAACTCTAAGAATGGCATTGTGATGTTCCCTCCTATTGTTTCTCAATAACTGAAGTGTATGAAGTGTACTTATTTTACAAGTCCCCTGTTCCCCCCATGTGCAAACCTGGAATCTGAGGGTCAAGCTGTGTTTTGTTCTTCTGAAGTAATATCAGTCTGCAGGTTCTGCAGGGCAAATCCTGCCATAATTACACCTGTGCACCATCACCTTCTCTGAGTTTGGTGCTGAAAGTGGGATTTGGTAAACAGTTCTACTGAGGGCAGTGCTTGATTTGTAATGAAAGAGATGCTGGGGCCAAGCAATTTTTTTTACATTCATCGCTGATGCAGCAAGCCTAGAGGTACCGGTTCTCAGCCCTGGCACTAATTAAGTACTGGATGGGAGTATACGAGAAGGAAAAGAATCCAGCTCCCAGGGATTGGAATCTGGCCCCAAGTGGGACCAGTCCTTGATCTCATCTACACACTGAGATTAATGAGAATTTGGTTTGTGAAAGTGTGGCTTCGCTTAACAATGTAATAAGCCAGCAGATGGCACCTAAGTGTGAGCAGCCATGTCCTGGAGGATCAATGACCTAGAGAGGCAAGAAGCAAGAGGATTCCAGAGCAACTAGGAGAAGCTGGAAGTTGGGAGGTGGGTGACACCTTGACAGGAGTGGGGGACTCTCAGTGGAAAGAAGGACTATGTCACTCTGGGTGTGTGTCCATGAGCCTGTGGAACAGGACTGTGATGGACACTGATAGACCAGGACTAGGTTTGAAGACTTTGGACTCAGACTCATGTGTGTCCTGATGGCAGATGAAAGCGGAGTAGCTGGGCCAGAGGGCCAGACAGAGCAGCCACTGAACTGCTACCGAACCAGACTAGAGTATCGCAGATTTATATGCATCACCTTGGGATTAGAGACCTTGGATAGAGGTGAAGGTTTGGGGCACATCCAGAGGTAGGGGAAGGTTTGTCTTTTTTTTTTTTTTTTTTTTTAAAAACCACCACCACACAGTTCTTTTTTGCTGTTGAATCCCCTTTTTTTGGCCTGTACCTATTCCCTTGCCTAATATTCTTTTATATAAATGGTCTCAGAACTTCTCTGTGTTCATTTGGGATGTACGTCGGGGCTAACAGATCCACGCAAGCAAGGAGGGGGGTGGCAGCTCTATGCCCACGCTGAAGATAAATAGGTGCTGGCTTGCTACATTAGGATGTCTACCAGCTCCTGTGTCCAGTGAAGAGAATGAGGGTTGGGGAGGTTGTTACAGCAGTATCATATAGGCTAAACTACCATGGGTAATAATACAAACAATTGGCAAACTATGTTTAACAAGGAAGTAAATAGCGGGGAGAAACAAATTGTGGGGAATAAAACCACAAATTGAAGTGAGAATAACTCATTTTAGGAAGCTTCCTGGCCTTCCATCCAGCCTAGAATTTTTAGCAGACATCTCTCTTCACATGACATGCCTCCCTTGATGCCAGATTAATGGCATTTCAGAGGGCCCTTAATTTGTCCTGTCACTCTCCTAATATGCAATAGAAATCCCTTTGTGCCCAGTAGAGGTTAGAAGGACATGCTCAGGCTATACATCCATACAACTGAAGAACATGCTTTTGAGAATTAATAAATTCAACTAGGACAGACTTACATTTTCTGTGACAGTTGGTGAGGGCCCCCAGATCATATGATACCTGTAATTTCTGTGAGGATATGACAGTGTTTGAATCCTAACTGAGAATTTCCTACATTTTAAGCATATACTTTCTTTATTGAAGTATAACATTCTATTAATATTTTAAAAGGCAGTATCTTCTCAAGCCTGATTATCTTAACAAAAGTTCATGATACAAGAATTCAGCTAAAAACATTCCCATTCATATAGCTATGAAAACTCATTTCAATATCAAAAAAGAATAGCCTAGAACAGTAAATCAATGTATGAGAAAATATTTTTAAAGTAGCAGTTCTGTATCAAATACTTCAAGGGATTTCCATTAAATACATGCTGAACAGTTTACTGGTGATTATGTGAGTGTAATCTCACTGTAAGAAGCCTTTTAAAGACCATTATAGCTCTCTAAACTATACACCTTCCACACAGAAATGACACTGCAGTACCGGTCAAGCTGCAAAAGTTAGCAATATTTTAGGGTATATAAGCACTCAAGAATATAAATAACTGCACAGTAAACACTGAAACAGATTACACACTTCAAATTAAATATTGCCTACAAAATGAACTAATGTAGAAACTTTAAGTGCCCTGCTATCAGTTTAAGTTGTATTAGTATGATACAGATAATGAATCATTGCAGCATTCATTACTATGAACTACTTCTGTACTATTATAATTTCTCATCGACAAACCTGGAACTGTCAAAGTGCATTCACTGGACTAAACATAACCTCTGGCCATCCTCATCTCTAATGCAAAGGTATGGCCCATAGAAATGGTGAGTCCCAACATGCAAAGGCTACTCAGCTCAAGATGAGACAGAAGCCACTTGGATCATGAGATATCACATGTTAGGACCTGTAGTCTCTACAGGCTGCACATTTTCAGATGGCTACAGATTGGCTTTTGTGTGCTTCCAATAGAAGTCAGGAGATAAGCATAGCCTTTTGGGTGCTGATAATTTGTCTTTGTTGCCATAAATTGGGAATGTCTGTGTAGCGCTGATTTAACACTAACATAAATTATAATGCCAAACCTCTTATGTAGCTCAGAGTGACTCCCAAGTTTCTCATCATTTAAGCCAGGTGGGTGGTTCCAACTTGCTCTTTAAAGTTAATTCCCAACAATTCAATGGTTATAGGAGCTGTACTTTCCTCTCAACATTTTGTAAAAAATAATTTTCACAAACAAGGAAAAAAGCAGTACAGAAAATAACATAATGGCATGAAACAGATTTGGAGTAGAACATAACTAATTCACTAATGGTTAGGGGTAAAATTTACCCTTGTACAGAACAAGACTATGCACCACTTAAATTCTCTTTTGAGGCCTTAAGTGGAATTTAAATGCCTGCATAGACCTTGTGCTGGCCCCTTGCTATAGGCTGAATTTTATGGTGGGTATGTATTCATTAATTTGGCATATAAGGAAGTTGCAAATAACTAGTAAATCAAGGATAATGTATTATGTTCATTTATTTTGGCAATATAGTTTGTCTTGTTTAATTATTCTTCTTAGAATTCTAATAAGTATTTTGTAGTATGACTTTAAGAGAGAGAGAAAAAATGAGTAAGAGGGGACCTAACTGCAACACTCTATTAAAGCTTTGCTGAGATATTTTATGTGCCAGTTATGGAGTGTTTGAGGTTTTTACTGCAATTCATGCTTTGCTAATCTAGTGATTGGTGAATATCAGTTTGAAGCTCAAAAGAAAGTAATTTTAAAGGATTATATAAAATACTTTAAAATTACTTGTTTTTACTAGATGTTTGAAGTGCAAGTGTAGTCTTGTTTAAAATTAAAAAGGACAGTGTGGCTCATCTTTATTGCACCTATTATAGAAATTCTATTTTGGAAAAGCTCAGAAGTGACACCTGTGTAAGTTATCTGGTGCTAAAAATGTAAAAAGACAATTGATACTTCTCAGATTATTATTTCTTTTATAGGACAGAATTCTCAAAATAAATTTGAAGGAACAGAATGTGTTCAAACCACTTTAAGGTAAAGAAGCAATATTAATTGACATATATTGCAACACTTGATGGAGTATAGTGTGAAGAGTTACACTAAGCCTGTGTGAATTCACTCGTCAGTCCTGTCACTTCCGTTTTAAGATGTGTTATCTGCTATGATTTACAGGTACAAGGGACTAAAAAAGAAGACATCACCATTTCACACCAAGAAATGTTCCAATTATACTCTGTTACCTGTATTAACAATCTCAAATATATGGGTTTGGGCCCAGTATTCATTGTTGTTAATTGACAGAGTTTAAATGTGCTAGCTCACATTGAAATTTTTAGGATATTGACTGAGGGATGGGACTTCAATATTAACTGTGCATGTCTTACAAGTGCTTTGAAATAACTCAGAAAAACCTATATAGAGCAAATATAGCTAATTTTATTTATATGCCCTATATTGTAAACAATTGTTAGCTGATAGTTATAGATGTCAAATGGGAATACTCAAAATAAATGTTAAATTACAAAAATGAAGTAAATGAGCATGAAGAATGCATTTAAAACCATAATACATTTCAGCCTGAGGTATGTCATAATACATTGCTTTACAGTAGGTTTCATTCCAGATCCCCTCTAATAACTTAATGGAAAAACAGATAATTTAAACTGTATGATTAAACTATAATCCACACATTTTAGCAGTCAGTTAGAAAAGTATGAAATATGCATTTGTACAAAATATCACCAATTCATCACCAAGATGAATCTGCTTTCTTATGCTAAAGGAAGAAGAATGTAGTTCTATTGATCAGTGCAGAGAAACTTGAAAATTGGACCTTATGAAATACTGTAAGATGCTGCAGGGAATCATGGAAACATATGTTTTCTGGGCCGAAGAACCTGGTAGAACCTCACCGAAGACAAACTATTATCTATTGTTTGTTTATGATGCTACTTACAGTGTTCTAGGCAGTTTCAAGACTATCAAGAAGGGAAAGCTGAGAGTCTTGAACTGTTCAGTCATCTTCCCTCTATATAATTAATTTAGAAACCTTACATGTACTCACACTCCTGTTGACTGACGTGAAAGCATTTGGCTCCTTTCATGTGTGTGGTCCAGATTCGGATACTCTGCCCCCACTGAGTTCAGAGACAGATGCAGCTAAATTGTTAACATGGAATCAGTAAAGTTATTGAAATAAATCTAAGATGGGAATCCACTGAGTCCATCATTGATGGGTTAATAGTTTAGTGTTTTAAAGTGTTTAAACTAGATAGATAATACCCAAACCCTTTGGTCCATTGTATTCAAGTAGGATTTTTTAGTATTGGAGAACAGGTGGACTAAGGGGGCAAACTAGATACCCAATGTGCAAAATCAAATGCCTTATCATAAGATAAGAACATTTTCTCTCAAGTTTTCAGTGAAAGCTTGTAGGAGAGAAGATCTGTCAGTGAACGAGAGAAATAATGGTATTGACCAGTTTCCTGAATTTGAATTGTTTCAGACAAAGCAGACATGCTCAGCTGAACACAGTTTAAGTCCTTCTGATACAGATGTTTCAGAAAGAGCTTTTGTAAACGTATTACTATGGCTATTGGGTCCACGATAGTGATTGATGTGATATAAAGAAGTTAAGGTATATTTTCTGTTAATATTGGGGAAATTGGGATTTGTGACAACATTCCCTGAAAGTGAAAATGATTCTTCACAGCCCTGCACCTT
Source organism: Lepidochelys kempii (assembly GCF_965140285.1). Lineage (NCBI taxonomy): Eukaryota > Metazoa > Chordata > Testudines > Cheloniidae > Lepidochelys > Lepidochelys kempii. Next base: position 82,677,493 of record NC_136385.1, on the reverse strand, counting down.
GAGTAATGCCCTTTTTATTAAAAAGTTGTTTTTTTGGTGCTCAGCCAAAAATCTTATTGCTGTAATTACACCTGCTATTTCTACTTTGTTCTGAGTTGATATGGAAACATTCCCAGGCAAGGTGGCAGTTTAGAGGCTTGAGTGACTGCAAACAAGTATTTCACTATACTAAAAAGTATAGGAAGTTGTTAAATATGCAGCTGTTTTGAAGCTGGTGAGAAAGGTTCCATTAAGAGCAGAGATTCCTGCATGTACACTTAGTTAGAAATTGGAAGCTCCTGCCCATCAGTAGTGAGTTCTACAAAACTGGCAGCCATTTTCAGCATCAGACAGATCCAGTCCATCTCTGCAAAGAGAAGATAGAGCTGCCAGTGGCAACTCAGACTGAATCAGGGGTTGGATCTCAATACAATGTCCTGTAATTTTCAAGAAATCAGTGGGATTGAGGCTGGGAAAAAACACCATAAAGTAGGAATCAGACTGGAGGCCAAATGTCTTTATGAGGTGTATCATATTATTGAACTAAAGACACTGCGAGCCCTTTCAATGCCTCAAGAGCGTGAGTACCAGACTGTTAGGAACAAGTGCACAACCTCAGATTGCTTGTGAATTCTATACTTAGAATCATCATCAACTATTAACTCCTCAGACATTATAATAGCCTTAACATGGAGTTATAGACAGTCCCTTTGGGTACTCCAATTTATCTCGCCACCCAGATGAGCATATCCTTATGATAGCTGGCCCCTTATACCAAGAATCACAGCAATACTCAGCTTATTCCCAGTCCCAAAGGATAAGTCACTTATCCCAAATCAATTGTGCCTTAGATCTCACATCAAGGACAATCATATAATACACTGAAGATTTATTAAATAACTCTCTGGTTTCCTTTTCCTATTTGCAAGGTAAACAGATCCCTTTGAAATGTAATGATGTACCTATTTGTGTAATAGAAGCTTCTACAGTCAGCAAGCTCTCTATGTCCAGGCTAAGCAGCTGGGATATCTTGCTTATGCTAGAAATACTTTATCTCTATGCTACTTGGACTCTGCTGGACAATCAGTTCCTTCTTGTCAGGGGTTTTATTCCCCTCCTGCCCTGTGCTGGGAGTTAGAAGGTCAGCTGATGGGAGGAGTCCACTTGAATGACTCATCTTCATGGGAATAAGAGCAGAACATAGGTATGTAGGGAAATTCCAGCTGCAACATCCCACAATAGTCCATCTGCTATCAATGGACCTTTCCTTTTGGGAAGGGCATCATACCTTCTGTTGAAGATCACCCTTTCAAACTAATTAACATCTCTGTCCTGTCTGGTGATTTACATAGTAACAGAGGTTCACAATGCAACCGCTCAAATATTAGCTTATAACATCTGTATCCCATATTGCAAGTAAGATTAATGCATGCAGCAACTCACAAGAATTAAATAAAGTATAAAGTCTTATAATTCTAATAACTATTTTAATAATACTAACACAGGTGAGGCAAACTGATTCCTGCTATGTATCTCTCACTGTTCAGTTGAGACATGGGCATGATCTGGCACCTAATCTGCCAGCATCACAGTCATTTACAGAGGGAAAGAGACCAGAGAGTGTGAAACAGGAAGAAAACAAAATGGTAGTATTTTACACAGCTATGCAAAATTGGTAAGGAATTACTGTGTTTGTTATCAGTAAAGCTGAGCAAAAGTTGAGCTTCCATCCAGCAGGAAATTCCAATATTTTGCCGTCTGGGTTTTCCTGAATTGAGATAAAAAGTTGAAATAGTGAATTTTTTCGCCACTCCTTTTTAGAACTTTTCATTCTGTTCAAAAATACAGAAATGTTGCCTTTCAAAATTTGATGTTTTGACATTCCCAAATCAAATTTCTTTTGCTGAACTGAATCGACATATTTTGTTTTGAATTGGTTAGACATTAAAACTTCACCTGCTAAAGGTGCTGTGATGCCTCCTGAAGTTGTTTGGGAGCCTCTTGCCCCTGTGATGGGGTGTTTACCCCACACAAGTGGTGCAATGGTTAATGTGGGCCTGAGAAGCCAGTTAATACACTTACTTGCACTTGGAGGGTGGGCCACGCCCAATTAAAGATAAGCCCCAGCTGTGAAAGGAGCTGGGTGGTTTCTATGAAGGAAGGAATCACAGAGTTGCAGAGCATTTCAAGGAGAGAATCCTGTAGTCTCTTTCTGGATCAGAGAGACCAGAAGAGCTTCTGAAGGGAGTTTATACCCTGACCCTCCTGGGAGAGGGTAGCAGAGTTAATGGGAGCATTTAAAGTGGGCCTCAGAGAAGGCCAGCCCACAGGCAGAAAGCCTCGGGATAAACGTGAGTTGAAGAACCAAACAAGGCAAGACTTCAGGGAGGTAGTCCCTGAGAGTCAGCATTCTGTATATGAATAGAGACCAGGGAGAACATAGGATTGTTTAAGAGTTCAAGCCCAGAGAAGGGGTCAGTGTTGTTTTCACTGTAGCTTCTGGCTTTTTTTTTAGTTTTGTTAAAAGACTTCAGGGAGAAGCCCTGGGACCTCTACTCTTGTAGAAAAATGGAACAGAAGAGGAGCCCAGGAGGGGCAGAAGATGGCAAATTGATTACCAGTACTGTTCGGGACACTGTCTGTGTAGAACATTGATACCTCAAAAAGTATCCAGAGGAGTATAGCCAGCTGAACTATCTAACATGAACAATTTATTTAATGTATTTAGCTCTGTCTTTCCGGTCATGTCTTATCCAGATCTTAGCTCCAGATCTTCATCTGTCATAAATACATATCATTCCAGTGAAGACAGTGGAGCTATGCTGATTTAGACCAGCTAAGAATCTGGTCCAGGAGTTTTTCAAAAAACTGTTATTCATATTTGGTTTAGTGAACCAAACTGTAGTGCAAAAATCTCATTGTACTCATATATTAACACTATGTATTTTATACTATTTGGGAATTACTTTATTACTAGGATTTTAAATGCATGTATTGTGGAAGATTACAGTCAAGTATTTGCCACAGCTGTAGTCACCAATTGGGGAGTTTATTATTAGTTGTGTTATAGCTCTTTTATTTATTGTTCAACCCTTTAGCTTGTGTTTTGCCATCCAGCAGCTGGATATGAATGAGTCTGCTGGACGATGAGTTACATGAGGGACAAATTTAGTCCTCTGACTTTTGATGGACCAAGAGTTTTAGAAATTTTTTACCTGCTTGGAGTGGAGTGGGAATTTCAGTTCTCATCTTTCCAGCCACCAGCTACACATGATTATAGCCTTTTTCATATTCCTGTTTACATTGCATTTTCCATGCACACAGTTTGGGACCATATTGAATTCATATGTCATGCCTATCAGTTTCATTCACCACTCACAAATATTCATTTAATGGACTTCTGTTAACTGCTGCTGCTTTACTGCCTAGAAAGACAGTGTAATATTTTGCCCCGTTTTCACCACAGTGGCTAGGTCAAATTTCAGGGCATAGGGGATGTTCCAGTTGGAAGTAGAAATTGATGGAGCTTAGTATTTTCTTTGATTCTATCTTGTTTATTTATAAGTGAATGTACAAAGTTCTGCTTCTCTGAATGCAGGAGGAACCAAGAACAAATGGAGCAGTTTCTTAGGGCATGGCTACCCTTGCAGATGTAGAGCTCTTTGAGTTAAACCCCCCTTTGGAGAGTGCAGTAGGAAAAGCGCTGCAATCTGTCCACACTGACAGCTGCAAGTGCACTGGTGTGGCCAGTTGGGAGTGGTACATTGTGGGCAGCTATCCCACAGAGCAACTCTTTCCATTCTTGCGCCATGGCTTCTGGGAAGGGGGCAGGGGTTGGGGGCATTCTGGGTCCTGTCCCAATGTCCCGTGATGCATTGGTTCGCATCCCAGCAATCCCTGCGCTTCCCTCCACATTTGGCACCATCTTTCAAAGTTTTTTGTATTGCGCACTCTGTCTTCCCTTTCGGTCTGCGGGAATGGAGCCCAAACTGCTGAGGAGTATGCTGACGAGTTTCATCAGCACGTCTGTCAAGGTTCCTCCCCCACTCTGAACTCTAGGGTACAGATGTGGGGACCTGCATGAAAAACCTCCTAAGCTTATCTTTACCAGCTTAGGTCAAAACTTCCCCAAGGTACAAAATATTCCACCCTTTGTCCTTGGATTGGCCGCTATCACCACCAAACTAATACTGGTTACTGGGGAAGAGTTGTTTGGACACATCTTTCCCCCCAAAATACTTCCCAAAACCTTGCACCCCACTTCCTGGACAAGGTTTGGTAAAAAGCCTCACCAATTTGCCTAGGTGACTACAGACCCAGACCCTTGGATCTTAAGAACAATGAACAATCCTCCCAACACTTGCACCCCCCCTTTCCTGGGAAATGTTGGATAAAAAGCCTCACCAATTTGCCTAGGTGACCACAGACCCAAACTCTTGGATCTGAGAACAATGAAAAAGCATTCAGTTTTCTTACAAGAAGACTTTTAATAAAAATAGAAGTAAATAGAAATAAAGAAATCCCCCCTGTAAAATCAGGATGGTAGATACCTTACAGGGTAATTAGATTCAAAACATAGAGAACCCCTCTAGGCAAAACCTTAAGTTACAAAAAAGATACACAGACAGAAATAGTTATTCTATTCAGCACAGTTCTTTTCTCAGCCATTTAAAGAAATCATAATCTAACACGTACCTAGCTAGATTACTTACTAAAAGTTCTAAGACTCCATTCCTGGTCTATCCCCGGCAAAAACAGAATATAGACAGACACACAGATCCTTTGTTTCTCTCCCTCCTCCCAGCTTTTGAAAGTATCTTGTTTCCTCATTGGTCATTTTGGTCAGGTGCCAGCGAGGTTACCTTTAGCTTCTTAACCCTTTACAGGTGGGAGGAGCTTTCCCCTGGCCAGGAGGGATTTCAAAGGGGTTTACCCTTCCCTTTATATTTATGACAACGTCACATTTGGCAGTCGAGTTATTTTTTATGATCCAAAGTTGTTATACCAATAAAATAAAAACCAGCAGGATCTTATTAAAGGGGAAAAGGCAAAATACCACATTTATTGTGAATACAGAAAGAATGGATCAATCTCATATTTATTCACACATTCATTCATACAAACACACACACACAGGTTCTGCAAGGTTGTTATCATAGTTACCAGCCTTAGAGTTGCTCATGCCAAGCCACTGGCCAGGTGGCCTGGACATGAGGAGGGAGCAGGGCCTTGTCAGATGCTCATCTGATGCTCCTGGAAGTTGATTTGCAGAATCAAACCCCAAAGTTCTCACTTTTTAGAGTCTATTTTTATAGGAATTTATTCCTATGCCAGTCTATGGGAATTGCTTCATCATGCTGTTGCTGAATCAATCAGCAGATAGCACATTCCTGATGGCTCCATGCTGCTAGATGTTATCTTGTTCTTTGGTTCTCCCATTCTTGAGGCTGTTGGGTGGATTCCAGTCTGCCCTCTGGGGGGTCCTCTGGTTATTTCCACTTGACGCCTTCTTCAGCCGATGGACACTGGATTCTTAGGCTGGCACCTCCCTGATCATTGTTATTATCCACACCAAGCATCCATCCACATACATCCTCTATCTCTATTTTAATCATAATTGTTAATACAACAAAAGGGCGGGGAGTCTCTGGGTGCTGTTTCTGTTGTTAGAGTATTGCTTTGAGTCTCTCTCTCTGTGAATTGCTTTGAGAACAGACTCTGTCTTAGAATGTACTAACGCAATTAGCAGCTTGCAAGTTTCACACACAGAGGGAGAGAAACAGTAGCAAAAACCAAGAGACCTCTTAATTAGTAATACCCTGGAATTTAAACTATGGGGAATCAAACTCATTTGTGATTTTAATACAGAACTTCTTTATTATGATCCAACAAAGTGACAGTGAGGGCTCCAACGGCAATATCGACTCGAGTAACGCATATGATACGAGTTTGCTTGTGGCATTCACAGACACGCTCACCACCGTGGAATGCCGCTTCTGGGCTCAGGAAACAAACACTGAGTGGTGGGATCACATGGTCATGCAAGTCTGGGATGACGAGCAGTGGCTGCAGAACTTTCAGATGAGAAAAGCCACTTTCATGGGACTGTATGAGGAGTTCGCCCCCACCCTGCGGCGCAAGGACACGAGATTGAGAGCTGCCCTGACTATGGAGAAGTGGGTGGCTATTGCAATCTGGAAGCTTCGTCACTCCAATCAGTCGCTAACCAGCTTGGAGTGGGAAAGTTGACCGTTGGAATCGTGTTAATGCAAGTTTGCAGGGCCATTAATCGCATCCTGCTCAAAAGAATTGTGACTCTGGGTAACATGCCTTCCTGTCTGGAGTGCTGTGTAATGAGCTCTGCACTTCAGGATGGTTATTTATACTGCATGGTGATGGGGGTTGAGTGCAGTGGGTAAGGGTCGTAATTTTCAGGGTTCGGTGGTGAAGCTACAGGTGTTGGAGGCAGCTGGTGGCGGTAAGAACCCAGATGTTGGGGGAAATGGGTTGGAGGTGACATGGGGGCAGAAGGGAAAGAGAATTTTGGGACAAGGGCTGCGGGGGCAGGTCACGGTAGTGCTCAGCCTGCATGGTTACAAGCGCCTGGATAGAGTCCACTTGGCACTCCATTATGCTTATCAGCCGATCCATGCTTTACTGCCGGAGCACCACGCTGGCAGATCCTCCTTTCGCTGTCACGCCACTCCTGCACTTTTTGATTTTCATTACTTGAATGCTGCATTACTTCACGCAACATGTCTTCCTTCCTTCTATGTGGCCTCTTTCTGATTCTTTGGAGTCTTTTTGGCCGGTGATAACACGGACGGCTGAGATCTAAAGGTTGGATCTGTAAAGGCAAAATGCAACACTTAACAGAGACAGCATTGTTCACACCAGACAGAGCAATGATTCCCCCATACTTAAGGGCAAGCACAATCTACACAATAGCATAATTTGCCCATCCCAAAGTGAGTGCACATAACCCACGGGAGCCCCAAAATGGTGAGTAAACACAGGGTCAAGCATGACTGATTGTTTCACGGCTGTACTGTCCTCTGGGTTTCTGTGCCTTGGGGAGAGCCAAGAGCAGCAGGGGGCCCCTATACTGAACACTGTCCCCACATTTTCCACAGGAGTTTGTCCTGGAATATATCTCGGTGCTGAGGGTAACCTGGGAAGCAAGAGAGGGTCTTCTACTGCAATGCGGCTTCCACCCTGGCCCATATGCAGCTTGCCTGTGTGCAGCAATTGTCATCCTGCCCCTCACAGCACAGTGGCACGGACAAGTTAGCCTTACTGGGACAAGGACCACAGTGGCTATCCCGAGAAACCTGCGCAAGCGCATTGCCCAAATTCTGGATGAGACCTTTGAAGAGATCACTGAGGCCTATTACCGCGATGCATTGCTCAGTTAGATTTTAGCCTCCTGGTTCTTTTAAGAATGTAATGGATAGCTATTTCTACACTGCACTTTTCTATAGTGAATTTAATAACCACTTTGATCAGCAAGCATCACATGATCCAGCTAGTAACTGTATCTCATATTATATTTGAATTAATGGAAATTAACCATTAGAACAACTTGCCTAGGGATATGGTAGATTCTCCGTCACTTGAAGTCTTTAAACAAAACTGAATAGCTTTCTCAAAAGAGATTCTGTAGGTCAAACAGAAGTTATGGATTTAATACAGACATTACTGGGCAAGATTCTCTGTACTGTGTAATGTCAGAGCACATAATCATAATTGTCCCTTCTGGCCTTAAAAATCTATCACATTTTTAGCACTTCATTCTTCAGTATTTCATTTTGGATTCACTCACATGAATCTGTACACATATTAACAGTCACTATTAGTATTTAGTACTTACAAGGCACTGCTCATTAAAGTTTTCCTGAGAGATTTGTGCTAATTTGGCCATAAACAGATTTCAGCCTGTGACAATTAATAAACCTGACACAAGTGTTAGTTGTTGAAATGAGAAAAATATTGACACAAAGGTGTGACAGCTGTGACCTGACTGGACTCTAACACAACTTTTTTTTTTTTAAACATTATCTACTGACATGAGTTCTATTGATTAGTACAACTTCTCTTTAGATTTCATAAAGCTGTGCAAATGCCATCCTCAAATCCACAGGGTACAGCCCAGATAACTTTAGGAATTTGGTGGCTGAAGTTTGTAATTGAAAGTCTACCGGTTCCTGCAACACTCCAGAGTAGATCACATTTTATTCCAGAACTCCACATTTCCTGAATTGTTCTTTCTTTTAGCTGCTTCCTGTTTTAGCTTCAAAGGAGGATGTGGTTTTCCCCAAAGGAAATGATTTTAGTACAACTCATTACTCAGCTGAATTAATTCATTCTGATAATGGCTAAAATTAAGACTAGTTCAAATGAAAATTCTAGCCCCTTCAGACACAGCCCTGCTAGGGAAGTAGCTGGATACGCTATATGTATCTTTACAAACGTATTTGTTACTATAACATTACATGGGTATGGGGCATTTTCTATAGAATTTTAATTCGATAAACATATTTGGTAGTTTGGGTTAGTTATTATTCACCTTGTCCACATTCATGCTGTTAAAAGGAGACTGTATGCATTTTCCCTCAGACCTACGGACTGTAACAAAAAAATAGCACTTCTGCAGTAATAAATTCAAAAGTAAACAAGAAATTGGCACCAGCTTTTCAAATGTCATATCCTTTTAATTCCTTTTAAAGGTTTAACTCCTCCATTAGGTCTTACTGCTCTGCCTTTTTAAAGTTCAGATGGTTGTTCTACTGACCCACCCTGTAAGCAGGGGCTGGAAACCCTGCAGGGAGATTGACTCTCATTCTCTCTTTACCACAGGTATAACCACCCTAGATTTAAGAAAGGGGAGATTTGATCTTTGAGCATTAAGAACCAGACTGAGAAGATTCTGCTAGGAAACGCTGGGAGCAGCCAAGCTTGGGAGGAAGCTCAAGTCTGAGGTTTACATTTTGCAGGTTGTTTTGCACATTTGAATTACCAATAAAGCCATAACCCCAGGAAGGAATAATTTACTCTAAACTTAAGATGTGTTGATTTTGTTCAGGGCAGGATAGGAACTATCCCTGCTTAAATGCAATACTGCAATTGGGGTTTTCAGACAAAAGGGGGAAATAACTGTAAAATGAATTATTAAACAGTAAAAGCAACAGTTGTATCAGCAGCCCAGACACCATGCAACAGGGTGGCAAAGCTCTTTTGGGAGAATTCATAAAATGGATGATAAGTGGCAGTAACAACAGACTTGCCTGCCATTTAGGATTATATTTTTAAGAGCCTCTCCAGGTCCCCTGGCAGAGTGTGGGTAATGAATGATTTGCGCTAACATGTCACTTCTTTAGATTTTTTCCCCACCACTGGACACCTAGCACCTAACCATCCATGGGTAGAGTCCAGGAACAGATTTGGTCCAAACGCAACACCCAATATTTAATTGGTGGGTTGTTGAAGACAGGGTTTTGCTGCTGTACTTAATTAAAAATTTCAGATCCATTTCCTTTGACCAAGTTTTTCATTTATTCTCTTTCAGGCAGTTCCTGTTCTAGAACATACAAATTTTATGTGTGTACCTGCCTCTCTCATACACTTGGTATGGTTTTGTTAGAATTCATACTCAAAAGTGTTCACATCACCAGCTCTTACACAATTTTTAACAGGCGGTATTTTTATGATATATTGCAATTAATGCTCATGTATGTAATTAGGACATCTATTTCACATAGGACTTTCAAGCTGAAACCTTAAAATTCCACCACTTGGGGAGGTGTTTCCTGCCTTCCAGGGTAAATTCCATGGAAAAACACCTGTTAAAAAAAGTAATACCAACACTTTTTAGCAGACAGGTGGAATGATACAGTTCAAGACGTGAAATCCTGGCCCCACTGAAGATGATGGGAGTTTTGTCATTGTCTTTCAATGGAGCTCTATGTGATAGGGTGACCCCACCTGGGGCACCTGCCTGCAGCAGGCTATGCTGCAATATACACTCCTGCCTCAGTTTCCCCATCAAAAGGAATAGTGTCTGTCTTAATGGCAATTTCAAACCCTTTTATTAATACAAGTGCCACAATCCACAGATCCCTCATAGTAAAAACAATTCTTCTAAAATCCTGATAGGAAAGCAGGATTACAACACAGCATCTTTTCAATCTTTTCTTTAAAAGGTCACTATTCCCAGGTCCCTCCCTTAAGAGACATTAGCTGCTTTGTCCCAGTTCCTTTAGCTCCTGTGCCAAAGTGCCACATTACAGGCTTCCTACCAGAGAGTTTCAAGACCTGCTTTTCTCTCAAAACTCTTATAGCCACAAGTCAGGTCTCTCCTGCAACAGAACTCCCCTTCGTGTTCCACTTAGCCAAGCTTTCCTGCCTGTGAGTCCAGCGCTGCTCAGGGAACATCCCTCCAGGGCCAACTCCTTGCTCCAGGCTCAGAGTCCAAAAGCTCTCCACTAAGACCTGCTGCAAAGGGGGCTTCCCACTGGGTTCCACTCACTCATGGCTCCCTACCTGTGACTCCTATCCCTGCTCTCGGGATCCACCTTCCAGCATCAATACTCATTTTGAGCTTACTTTCTCCTAAGCTGGCTGGCTTTTCCCTTTCTCCCTAGGGCCACTGTACAAGCTTTCTCCTTTAACACAACAGGGGTTCCCTAGCCCTGGCCAGTCCTCCACACCAACCTTTTGCTCTTCCCAATGGCCTTCTGTACCAGCTCAGCTCTCCTCTTCTGCTTCCCCTCCCTGGGCATCCCCTTTCCTCTTCACACAGCGCTTACCTGCCCTTCTCTGCCTCTACCAATCAGTGCTCTCAGGCAGCTCTGACTCATCAAAACTCTGTTCCACCAGGGCCCAGGTGCTCTCTTACAAGCTCAATTGGAGTGAGCTGATTAGTCGCAGGTGCACTGGCCCCTTTCCTTGTAATGAGCCTGTATCATCTTGTGACACTTGGATTTCACCCCAGTACTGTAATACTCCTTGATGCTTGCAAAAGATATCACACAAATGAATACGAAATAATAAACAAGAGACAAAAACATATCTGCAACCCTTTACAAAAGTTTGGCGGAGAAGATTAATTTCCTCTGTGTAGAGTCGCATATTGGCAAGTAGTGTGGAGTTGCTCACATTTTTCAGGATGTTGTGCTACGGCCTGCTAGAAAAATCAGAAGTTCTTTTGGTTGGTAGAACTAGCATGTAGGCTTTGTAGATAAGATTCTTGGTTAGATTTGAAAGTAAACCTTTACAAGTCAAACAAAAAAAGTGATTCTTCCAGTCACCAACTCAGAGGGATCCAATTATGAAGTATTTTTTCCCCCAGTACTAAACTCAAAAATATGTATAACACCTCTAATATTAACAAAATAAAAATGTTTTCCCCTTACATATGGAGGGAATCTGAAACATAAAATGTTAATAACAAAATTAGACAAGTGAATGTATTCAGGTGTGTTCCAAGCTATTTCATATGCATCCATATGCCCCCCACAACCCTGAGCAGGGATTCTCCGAGGTCCTGTTTGGGACAGTAGGGAAGGAAGATGAGCATTTGTCCCTCCTGTCACTAGTGAATACTCCCACCACCTCCTTCATCATTCTGAATCAGCATGTGTTGCAGGAAGGAATCAGGGTACGGGGTGGAGTGGGATGTTGGCATTCCTCTTCTCAAGCCTGGTAGGCCAGTTTGAGGGAGGTGGCCAACCAGTATCAGACGTGTTCACACTTAAGTTTCCAATGGGCCTGAGAGTCATCCTGGCTAATGTTTGGGCAGCCACTCTCCTTGAAAGCTGTTGGTTATGAGTAGAGCTGGTCCGAAGTCAGAGTTTCTGTTCTGTGGAAAAATTTGAAATAAAAAATAATAATTGTAAATGGAATGAAAAAGCCAATACTTTGCAATTTCCCATGGAACAAAAGTTCTGAAAGCTTTCAGTTTTGACAGTGGTTTGTTATGTTTTGATAAAATACCAACATTTCATTTCAATACAGTAGATATATTTTGTTTTGACTTATACCGTATTACAAATATTTCATATAATATTAAACAGGTTTGAAATATTTTTAACGAAACATTTTGACCCTATCAAAATGAGAGTCAAAACAATTCATTTAGGCTTTTTCCAGTCAAAAATTTCTTCAAAATTGACAATCCCAGAAAATGATTAGAAAATAAAACTTATTTTTCTGATGAAAAACTATTCTGTCTACATTTTTTGGCAAGTCCTAGTTATGAGGGATGGCAGAGCTGGGCCTTTCGGCATGCCAAATCACCTTTCATGCTAGTTAGGAAGTAGAACTGGTCAGAAAAGGAGAGGTACATTTGTAAAATTTTTTGCAAAAATAAATTCTTGTTCCATTGAAAATTCTTGTATTTTTTAAAAAATTGATTAGTTTTCTCAGGAAAAAAATTTCTCTGTGCAAAATTGGCTAATGCACTGAGGGCTTTTTGACATTCTTTTCACACCTCGGAGGCTTGTCTTGTCATGAGGCATTAAAATAGCTAAGACTTTGAGGCCCATATCCAGGGTAGGGCATATGTCAGTAAGCCTACTTGTAAGGTAAATGTGAGCATGGGACTCAAGACACTTCTGTCCAGGTTTGTTATAGAGGAGTAAATAGTAAATATGGGGGGGTTAATCACACTTTTCACCTCTCTACTCATTCCTTCAGCAGTGGGAAGAAGAGGGAGGGAAATCCCAGCAGCTGATGATGCAGTGAGATCAGAGGATGTTTTGCAGGTAAGCTTTGAGGTACAGTTCATGCCAGTGTCAATTCAGTGTGATAAAAGTTGCAGCCTGATGCCTAAACCAGACTTCTGTGTGCTGTGTATTCCCAGGTCAAAGGCTGGGATTCATAGATATGGTATTTCATATCCCGTCTCAAGAGATTACCAGTGAAATTAAAATGAAACAGTTTTAAACTGATAAAAGTAATTTTAACACAAAAACATAATTAAACTGTGGAACTCATTGCCACAAGATACTATTGAGGCAAAGAACTCAGTAGGAGACAATACAGAGTAGAAACTTATATAATTATAAAAAAAATCCACAGTTACATTAGGCATATGCAGACAAGAGGAAGTTAAGAGCTATTAGTTGTTGAGATAACGAATGATAATTTCCCACAGCATCAATAGAAGAAACAGACAATTAGCAGGACTGTAGTACCTCAGAACCTCTAAAAGCCAACAGGTTCTATTTGTCTCTGAGGGAGGACCATTGAACATAGTGGTTGGTCCATTATATAAAATAACATACAATATACACACATACATCCACAGTGTGTCAATCCCCTGACCTGTGGAGTGACTTTTGTGGAATCCAGGAGTAATGGGGATGGTATACAGGATCAGAGACCCCTTGCTACCTGGGATGAAGTGCCCAGGGTCCTCCCTCTCAATATCTAAGGCCATTTCAAGTCCTTAGAATTTGTTTACTGTACAATTTCTTTCCCACCAGCAGCCTGGCCTTCCTGGGGAGGAAGGACAGAGATGGGCCAGCTAGTACAGCCAAGACAAAATAAAGTTTGACTTTCATGATCTGGAGATCACATATTCAGTAATCCCTTTTACTGAGTAACTGTAATAATCATGATCCAAGTTCCAGGCAATATTCCAAATGGGAGACAACAAACCGCCTGATCCTGCAGACTCACGGAAGCCATTGATTCAACAGGAGTACTCCAATAAGTAAGGATTAATCACTTGAGTAAGAATTTTCAGGATCAGGCCCCAAGTGCATATATTTCCATTTTAATAAGCAATTGCATTAGGCTGTTATTCTGCCATTTTTTGAGAGTATAAGACCAGTGTAGGGCAAAAGCAGTTCTTGTTTGCTATTTCTGTGCTAGCTATTGGTCTTTTTTTTGTCCTGGGTCTCTAGAGAATATACAATTAGGTGTTGGATAAAATACACTTTATGTCTCTGTTGTCATTTGTGTCAGCATGCTGTTATTTGGTAAAGCATGTGCTTTCTGATAAATCTCAGTGATTTCTCTCAGAATCCTAAACTTAAATGCCCCATTTATTTTCCTTTTACGTGACACCAGGAATTTATATTTGGTAGCTTAAACTTCATTTTTGCATACTCGATTATTTTCTCCAGTGTCACTAGTAACAATCTAAACTACATTACTGTACTTGTAGTTATTGTTATAACATCTGTGTTGGCTTTCCTCGGGGATGTCTTTTTCCTATCAGTATGGGACCTTTATGCTCTTGTTCAGCTGATTTCATTATCAGGTTCATTGCAGCTGAAAACACAATAACCTACAATACATAACCTCTTGTAATGCCCTTTTCCATCCTTTGCCCTTTTTTTTAGTTTAGAGGCCTATAATAAATCTCATGAAAATTGCTTTATAATAGTCTTTCACCTGCTGCTGCACTCTGTCTGGTACTTTGTACCTTGCTAGGATTTCCTACACCAATTTATGTGGCCTAGTCTGGCTTGTATTATCCATCCTAAGCACTTTTTCAGCTCCCCTTTGCTTCCATGATGGATTAGAAAATAATACTTGAAAGTATCAAGAAAACACATCAGCCTGAAATTAAAGCTTTATGAACGTATTCATGCAGTAAATATTTATTTTCCACCACATGCTTAAAATAGTTATCTCCCCGGCAATGATTGACAATAATATGTTTGTTTAAACAAACTGAGAGAGAAACAAATGAATGGCAAGGGAGCACAGGGGAAGTAAATAGAATTAGGGGGGAAATGACAAAAAGGAGGGGGAGAGAAAGAAATAGCTGAAAGGGGTTTGTGGAAAGAATAGATACAGAGGAGCACCAGAGATACAAGAGAAAGGGGGAGGCAGAGAATGAAGTTCAAAGAGGAAGGATGGTCTTGTGCCTAAAGCACAATACCGGGAATCAGGAGATCAGAGCATTGATTTTCTGTTCCACTGTGAGCCCTATATACCAACAAAGTCACACAAATGGCTAAGGGGCCTTTCCTGGATGGCCCAAATGCCAATCTCCCTGTGACACTGAGTCAGAAGAAATTAAGCACCTAGCAGGCTAAATGACCCAAATTAAACCTTTAAAGACATATTAGAAATCTATATAAATGGTAATGAGGGCCATTCCTTATAAATGGCTAGCAAAGCCATGTTAGATAGACTAGAGCTTTGAAATGTGAACCAGTATTGTTAAAGAATTAGCAGTAAATACTAAATGTATTTGTGTGTTTACCTATATCTTGTTAGATGTTAACCATGCAACCAGATTATCTTGTGAATGCTAATTCACTTTCATATCTTAATTACATTATATTCTGTTTGCCGATGGTTCAGTTATCCTTAAGATCAAAGGTGTAAGATATTGTAGGAAATAATATTACTTACATTGTCTTCAGTTTCAGTTGCCTGTGCCATAATGCAATGCCTTGATAGTGTGAATGGATAATTGCCTTATGTTAATTAATACTACTAGTTTACCTGTGTATACATAGGAAACAGGGATTTTTACTTCAAAGCAGCGATGTGCATTACCTATTCTTCATTCAAGGAATGCCTGTTGTGTTATCATGCTGTCAAGAGGCTATGGTAACCTGTCAGAGATCCATAAATGAATTCTAGGACCTGATCCTGTCATCTCAGATCTGCTTAAACTTGGTCAGGGGAAGCTTGAGTCGCAAGCTTCAATCTGGATTACCCTGCTACTTCTCATGGGAAGAATTTGAACAAACTCTAAAATAGGCTGCCTGTTTGGACTATAACATGAAGAAGAACTGATTCTGGAAAGAACTTTTTGCAACTCAGCAGCTCACCATCTCTACTATGAAACTGACCTAAGAACTTTATTCATATCTGTAAGTATAATGATCTTTAATCACAATACTCTCTCTCTTTTCTTTTTTAATAAATCTTAGTTTAGTTAATAAGAATTGGCTGTAAACATGTATTTGGGTAAGATCTGAAATATTCTTTGACCCGGTGGGTAATGTGTCTGATCCCTTGGACTGGTAGAACTTTACATACAATGAACAAGATTTTCAGTAATCCTCATCATATTGGACTTGACTGTCTGGGTGGGAGCCCAAGGCTGGATTGCTTTAAGGGAGCTGTGTTTTTGGCTTCTGGGTAACCAGTAAGGTATTGTAGAAGCTGTTTTGTTGCTGGCTTGGTGAATCAAATTATTAGAATAATAACCAGGTTTGGGAATTGTCTGCCACATTGTTTGCAGTTTGCCCTGATTGAGCAATCTCAGTGTGGCCCCTCCAGCAACCAACATCACACCTTCCCCCGCACCCGTTATCCCCTGACACAGGAGTTTTCTCAGGGGGTATGGCCTGAAAAGAGAAGGTGCTGCAGGCATATATCATTTAGACAAAACTTATACAGAGAGATGGAATGTTTCCTGGCCACCTCCAGAATCCAGTGGGTTACAAATACTAAAGCCTGGACCAGAACAGCTCAAAATCAGGGCTCTGGTTTTTATTCATGGTCCTGTCATAGATTTCCTGCATGAGCTTGGAGAAATCACTGTTGACCAATCTTGTGAGAGGCTGAGTGTCCCCTGTGCTGTGATCAACACCTTTACTTTTATGTCAATGAAATCATGAGTCAATGGAAGCTAATGGGGCTAGCAAAAGGCACTCGAAGAATCAGACTTTAGCCTCTCTGTCCCTCAGTTTCCTTCTCTGTAAAATGAGAATAACAGTACTTATCTCTTAGGGTACGTGTGCAGTACAAAATTTATTTCAAAATTATTCTATTCGAATTTTTGGAAGCGATTTTATACATTCAGTCTTGTGTGTCCCCACTAAAGCACGTGAATTCAGTGGAGTGCGTCCACAGTACTGAGGCTAGCATCGAATGTCAGAGCGGTGCACTGTGGGTAGCTATCCCACAGTTCCCGCAGTCCCTGCCGCCCATTAGAATTCTGGGTTAAGTTCCCAGTGCATGATGGGGCAAAAACATTCTCGTGGGTGTTTCTGGGTATGTGTCTTCAGTCGCTCCTCCCTCCATGAAAGGTATGGCAGACAATCATTTCGCACCTTTTTGGCATGCAGACGCCATGCTGCTTTCAGCAGACGGTGCAGTACGGTGCACCGCTTCTCTCCTGGTACTATGAATCCATCTCACATTTCCTCTCATCTTTCTATGTAATCTCTATAAGAATCTACTCTTTCTCTTCCTCATCGACCGCTGCCAACTCTGATCAGCCATCGTGAACTGAGCAGCACAGCTTCTGTCGCCAACTCTGCTCTCCCGCTCTTGCCGCGCTACCAAGCTTCTCCATATTGTCTGTCCTGGGCTCCCGCCTCCGTGAAAGCTGCAGAAGACAACCATTTCCTGCCTTTTTTCAGCTATTGTGAACAGAACCTCTTCTGCTGCCACTCTGCTCTCCTACATTTCGCGCCCTTTTTCCAGGATTACCCATGCAGGTGCCACAGCGTGGCAAGCATGGAGCCCCCTCAGATCTTTGCTGCAGTTTTGACCATTGTAAATACTTTGCGCATTATCCAGCAGTATGTGCAGTACCTGCAAAACCGGGCGAGGAAGCGACGACAGCGCGATTACTATACTGATGAGGACATGTTCACAGACATTCCTAGAAGCACGGCATGTGGAGATTGGGAGATCATGGTGGTGTTGGGCCAGGTTCATGCCGTGGAACGCCAATTCCGGGCCCAGGAAACAAGCACAGACTGGTGGGACCGCATAGTGTTGCAGGTATGGGATGATTCCCAGTAGCTGCGAAACTTTCGTATGGAACTTCATGACTTGCTGTCCCCTGCCCTGAAGCGCAAAGACACCAGAATGAAAGCAGGCCTCACAGTTGAAAAGCGAGGGGCCATAGCCCTGTGGAAGCTTGCAATGCTCAACAGCTACTGGTCCATCGGGAATCAGTTTACAGTGGGCAAATCTACTTTGGGGATCATTGACCAGCTGCTATCAAGGGTAGTGACTTTGGGAAATGTGCAGACCATTGTAGATGGCTTTAATGCATTGGGGTTCCCTAACTGCAACAGAGTGATAGACAGGAACTCATATCCCTATCTTGGCCCCAGAACACCAGGGCGGCCAGTACGTAAACCGCAAGGGATATTTATCCATGGTGTTGCAAGCACTGGTGGATCACAAGGGACATTTCACTGACGTCAGCATGGGATGGCTGGGAAAGGTGCATGATGCTCACATCTTCAGGAGCTCTGGTCTGTTTGAACAGCTGCAGGAAGGGACTTGACTTACTTCCTAGACCAGAAAATTACTGTTGGGGATGTTGAAATGCCTATAGTTATCCTCAGGGACCCAGCCTACCTCTTAATGCCATGGCTCATGAAGCAGTACACAGGCACCCTGGACAGTAGTAAGGAGCAGTTCAACTATAGGCTGAGCAAGTGCAGAACGGTGGTAGAATGTGCTTTTTGACATTTGAAAGCGCGCTGGTGCAGTTTACTGACTCGGTTAGATCTCAGCACAACCAATATTCCAATTGTAATTGCTGCTTGTTGTGTGCTCCACAATATCTCTGAGAGTAAGGGGGAGACATTTATGGCAGGGTGGGAGGTTGAGGCAACTCACCTGGCAGTCAATTTCACACAGCCAGACAATGGGGCGATTAGAAGAGCACAGCAGGGCGTGCTACACATCAGAGAAGCTTTGAAAGCCAGTTTCATGACTGGCCAGGCTACGGTGTGACAGCTGTGTTTGTTTCTCTTGAAGTTACCCGCCCCCTATATATATATATAAAAGGAAGTAAAGTCACAATTGTTTAAAAAATGCTCTTTATTATTTGTTGCACAACACATTGAGAGAAATCAGAAGGTAGACTGGGGGAGGGGGGTATTGGATTAGGGGGTGGAGGAGGAGGGAAGGACAAGTCTAGAAACCAAATCAAAATTTTGGATATGCCAGCTTTCTGCTGCTTGTGCAATCCTCTGGGGTTGAGTGTGTAGGTTCCCATAGCCTCCCCCTGCTCCCGTGTTCTTGGGCGTCTGGGTGAGGAGGCTATGGAACTTGGAGAGGAGGGAGGGTGGTTATACAGGGGCTGCAGCAGCAGTCTGTGGTCTTGCTGCCTTTCCCGCATTAGATCCACCATACAGCGGAGCATGTCAGTTTGCTTCCCCATGAGCTTGACCATAGCATCCTGCCTGCTCTCATCGCACACGTCTCTCCGCTATTCGTGTTCATTTAACATTTTACGGGACTCCGCAATTGTTTGCCTCCATGCATTCAGCTGGGCTCTATCAGTGTGGGAGGACTGCATGAGCTCGGTGAACATGTCGTCCCGAGTTCGTTTTTTCCACCTTCTAAGCTGGACTAGCCTCTGGGACGGAGTAGATAGGGACCGCGTTGAAACATTTGCATGTGCTGCGGGAGGAGGAAAAGGGAGGGTAATATTTTAAAAGATACATTTTAGAGAACAAAAGGGACACTCTTTCACAGTGAAACAGGCAATTCATAGTACACAGCATATGTTCTTTCTGTACAAATTCGCATTTTGCTTCTTATACTAAAGTGCCTGCCACTTTGGTGTGAGTAAGCCATCACAAGTGGCCGGGCAACAGAATTCAGCTTGCAGGTAGCCATGGTAAGCCCTAGGGGCACGCAGAGTTCTTCTTCTTCGGCATTTATTTCAATGCTTTCAAACTTCAGGGCCCCCTTTCCCATAGCAAGCAATGCCTGGTGGGTTTGCCATATAAAAGGAGCGCCTGCAGGCTCTCTGGGATGATCACTTCACACAACACCCCCTCCTCCCCTGCACCCACCACGTGGCTCCGATGAGGCTCTGAGCAGGGATGAGCCCTTTAAACTAAATGCGAACAGCCCAGCGCGGCTGGGTTTCCCCTCACCCCCATACCGCCTGGCACCGATCAGGCTCTCACTCACCAGAAGTGCCTTCTCCAAGGTTATGGTCCGGGAGCCTGCCTTGGGAGTGGGGGGAAACTATTGGCTCCAGCATTAAGAATAGTTCCTGGCTGGGGGGAAACAGATTCCCCACTTGCCGCCTGTGCACTGTCCTCCTCCTCCTCCTTCTCCTCTTCGTCCTCCAATAACTCATCCTCCTCGCTCTGTGCAACTCCCCCCTTGCAGGTGTCTACGGACAGTGGTGGGGTTGTGGTGGTGTCACCCCACAAAATTGCATGCAGCTCACAGTAGAAGCAGCATGTATGGGGCTGTGACCCAGAGCGCCTGTTCGCCTCCCTGGCTTTTTGGTACGCTTGCCTGAGCTCCTTGATTTTTGTACGACACTGCTCTGTGTCCCTGGAGTAGCCTCTTTCTGTCATGGCCCTGGTAACTTTAGCGTACGTATTTGTGTTTCTTTTTTTGGAACATAGCTCTGCCATAACAGATTCGTCTCCCCAACATGCAATGAGATCCAGTACCTCCCATTCGGACCATGCTGGAGCTCGTCTGTGAATCCGGGACTGCGTGGTCACTTGTGATGGTAGACTGTGCTGATGGTCACCTGTGCTGATGGTGACCAAACAGGAAATGAAATTCAAAAGTTCCCTGGGCTTTTACTGCCTACCTGGCTAGTGTATTGGAGTTGAGAGTGTTGTCCAGAGCAGTCACAAGGGAGCATTCTGGGATAGCTCCCGGAGGCCAATAAGGCAGAATTGTGTCCACAATACCTGTAACCCAGAACTGCGATCTCGATTTTAGTGCTACTCCCCTTGCCAAAGTGGAGTACAGAAATCGGATTAAAGAGTCCTTTAAATCGAAAAAAACTGGTTTGGTCGTGTGGATGGAATCAGTTTTATTTTGAATTAACTTGGCTAATTCCAAAATAACCATGTACTGTAGACCAGGCCTTAGTATAGTTGTTAGGCTTCATTCATTAATATCTACAAAGTCTCTTGAGACATTTGGATAGAAGGTGTCAGTATAGAAGTGCAAAGTATTAGTATCACACACAACTTTGAAAGGGAAGCAATTTAGGAGCCCTGTCATTACCATGCAGGTTTTAAAATTTATAAAAATAAATGATTCTCTGACAGCATTTCACTAGAACCAATGCTCTTCATTCTCAGATCCTCTGCACCTTGAAAAGACACATTTGGGGTCAATGTCTTGCTGACACTCATGTTGCTGTCTCTCCTCATTTTCAGAGGAGTTGTTGAGGCATAGATTGAGAGCAGAAAATGGGGGATGATGGACTTGTGAGTGTGGCAAGCAAGGTTTGACTATAGAGTATAACCAAGCTTTTCTCTCACTTCAACCCTTGTTGTTATGATTAAAGGTTACTGTGTCTTGATAGCTAGAGTACACAAAAACCTATTCAAATCACCACTGTAAATATACTTCTATATAACCCACTCCCTCAAAATGCTTGACTCCCAATTATGTGCTAAAATAAGAATGAGATGGAATTACAGAAATTGTATTGAAGAAAATGATACCATCTACTTCACAATAGTTCTAACCAAAGAATTCAAAAAGGTTTCTCAATCATGGTCAAAAGCCTACTAAGTATTTCCTTCATAAACAGTTTTTCTAAGGAGCAGCAATTCTCTCATACTTATACTGTTTCCTTTATGTCACTTTTTTTCCTTTCAAATTCTAAAAAGAAAAGATACTATAAAAGGGTTTTAATCAAAATAACGTGGCTGCTGTCTAAAACAAATATTTAGAACCTGCAGCATACTGTGATGTAATTGTTTCTCAGATGAGTTACAAAGAATAAGTAGAAGAGTTTTATATGGTTTCTGGTCAAGATTGGGAATGGAAGTGCTTATGTTTCTTGTCTGATATGTCCTTCATTTTCTGCCTCTAGTTACTATTAATTATTAGTAAAATAGCTCTTTCATAGAACACTTAAATTTTACATTATTTTAAAATTGAATACAGACAAAACATGTTGTATACAGTACACACCTGCACAACATGCACACTTTGGGAAATAGTATGTCTATGTTAAAAATTGTATGCAGACAGCGTTCAAAAATCAAAGCAAATCTTGATTCAGCCTTATTCACAAACTTATATTAGCTCATATAGCCAAGAAAATTAAATATTTCTCATGCACTCAGCTCTCTGTATTGTCCTGTAGCTTTAAAGTACAGCTGACCAAAATAGGTCTTTTTATTTTCACAAAAACATTTTTTAAAAGGAAAGATTTTTCTTGACATATTTAACAAAAATATTTGTTTTTACAAAAAAATTCTATTTTTTTTAATTTTCAGTTCATTTTGATGGAAATCTCTCTCTCTCTCTCTCTCTCTCTCTCTCTCTCTCTCTCTCTCTCTCTCTCTCCCCTTACTTATTTTCTGCAGAAAAAAAAAATCAACAAATAATGCAGATCAGTTCTAGTTTCAAGTGAACACCATGTTCAAGCTACTGGTAGTTAGATCTTGGTGAAAGCATCATAATCAATTTCTTTTCAGAAGCTGTGCATGTCATCAGTAAAAAATATATTTCTGTCTCTCTGATTGAATCACTTGCTAGGTGCAGCTTCTGCATACAGGTTATACTTATGAAAGCTAACAAAATATTACAGGATGTTGAAATTTGACAGTAATATTTGATGACAAACATTCAGTGCTCAGAAATTTCTCCTTTGGGTACATATTGTGTAGATGAGCACCTCAGTCACCAATAATTAAAGGGAGTTTTTTGCTTGTACATTAGGTCTTGCGTCTAAAAATCCAGCCACTATTCAAAAATGGTTGCAATCATCCATCACATGGAAACCATCACAGCTTCTTAATTTGGCAATTTTTGTGAAACATGCCTGGTGTACCATCAAACTGACCCCTCTGTGTTGATTGTTTTCCAGCCTCTGATTACTTACTGTTTTTCTCAGACATCCCATCTACAGTCACTTTAAAATAAAGAGTAGTCCTACTGATATTAAAGATGTCATTGGAACTGCAGTCAGAAGGTCATTAGACAAATTTATTTTGTCCTGTCTCTGCCAGCCTTGATTAGCAGATCATCTTTCCTCAACCATTGGTTGTTTTTAATGTTTTTTTACCCCATTCAGCAAGCCCATAAAAGATTTTAGGAACTTAGAAACACAATTGCTTTATATTTAGGAATGAGACAAAAATCTAGTTAAGTAATAATATTAAATTAATATGAAACACTCAATATATATGAGGTACGGCAGACTCCACAGTATCTGCTGTTACATATTGGTCAGCTTGCTGGTCCTTACCCTTAAATTACTCTGAGCAAAACCTACACTTAGCCTCATTGCAAACCCAGTTTGAACTCAGCACATCATATGGGGCCCAGGATCCTCTTAGCTTGCACTAGCTGTTTTCTGTAGTCTATTATCAAGTTGCAGTGGGGGAGATTTAGGTTGGATATTAGGAAAAACTGTTTCACTATGAGGGTGGTGAAACACTGGAATGCGTTACCTAGGGAGGTGGTGGAATCTCCTTCCCTAGAAGTTTTTAAGGTCAGGCTTGACGAAGCCCTGGCTAGGATGATTTAGTCGGGGATCGGTCCTGCTTTGAGCAGGGGGTTGGACTAGATGACCTCCTGAGGTCCCTTCCAACCCTGATATTCTATGATTCTATGATTCCCTTTAAAACAAGACAGGATAGGCATTTGCTGGCAAAATCAGCATTCTTTATGACCTAACTGTATATTAGATTTTAGACTTATTTTTCATGCCAACTGAACTGAAGTATTTGTAAGCCATACCCTGGAAAGAGCAAGAGGAAGCTGGACATGCCATGAGTCAGCAATATTTCAAGATCTATTTTTAGCAAGGGCTGTCCAAATACAGGGATTGGGGGAGGGGGAAGTGTCTATGAATATTCATTTCCATTTTTAAATAAATTCACATTGACAATTTTTGGCAGATTGCATATATCCCTTTTATACTTGCTTCCTGTGAATATTTGTGCAATTGAGGTTACTTGCTTAATTTTTGTAGAAAGAGAACTTCAAACATGCACACATTAACACATATGAAAAGCTAGATTTTAAATGGTTTCTGAATACTTCCATGGAAGAAATCTGATAGAAAGTTATGTTCATTATAATGTCAAGGAACCAAAACTAAGCCATGTGGCCCGTCATAAGCAATACAGCTCAAACACCAAGCTATGGAGGAAATGAAATTTGAAGGGGGAAAAAAAAACATCAACACAAAAAGCACAGCAAATCTGTTGCGCTTTGAAAAATGAATACATTTAAAAAGAAATCATGATCTGATCTCAGGCATTCTTTGAATAGCAAAACAATCCACAACTGTCAAATCAGCTATTTCTTATGAATTAACCACTCAGCTCTGTTTCTTACAAGTTCACAAAAATGAACAACTATTCTCAGGACAAAGCACAATATTTGGTGCGCAATCTGTGTGCAGAAATGTGTAGGTTCAATGGTTCTTAATAGAAATGCAAATATATGTATAATGGTAATTTATATTAAAATTTTAATTCCTCAACAACATACAACACTTTTTCACATACTCAGAGTTTAGCTCAAGACATTGTTTTACCAAAATCAAAAACATGCCGAAACCTCGTGGGTCTATGTTCCTCTCAATTCCTGTGGATACCTTCCATTATGATTAATGGCTGTTTTGTATATGCATCTAAGGGGAATATGTATCGCACAAAAGAAGCTGATATAGTAGCTGAAATTTCAATCAAAATGATGAACAATAGAGGTCATGATTGCAGTAACTGCTGAATATGAAATTGAAACAAGAGTCTGTGAAAGAAATGTCAACATGTTCTCTCCTCTAAATACAAAAATGAAAAAGGGCCAGATTCTGATACACTTAGTCACAGTAGTGTAGATCTATTGAAACTGAAGTTCCATTGATTTCAGTGGCATCCCTTGCCGACTAAGGGCTTGTCCACACTTGAAATGCTACAGTGGTGCAGCTGCACGGCTGCCGCTACACTGCTGTAGCACTTCAGCGTAGACATTACTGACACTGAGGGGTGGGGTTCTCCCATCGGAGTAGGTAATCCACCTCCCCAAAGGGCAGTAGGTAGATTGACAGAAGAATTCTTCCGTCAGCCGAGCACTCTCTACACTGCGGATTAGGTCGGCTTAACTATACTGCTCAGGGGTGTGGATTTTTCACATTCCTGAATGATGTAGTTATGTCGACTTAATTTTCTAGTATAGATCAGGCCTAAGATCCTGATCCTGTAATCATTACAGACATGCTTAATTTTACTAACATAAGTCATCCCTTTGAAATTGGGGCTATTCATGGTAGTAAAGTTAAGCATGAGCATAAGTATTTACAGGGGGCCTAGAGAACTACTCAATATGAATAAGCATGGCAAAATCCAGCCCACAGTATTGATTTATAATGCAAATGCTACATGGGATACTTCCCAAAACAAAGCTAGTACCATTTTTTTTACATTAGACAATTTATAAGTTGTAGATATAAAAATAAATTAGATCTACATCATTGTATTTTACCTTTAGATGAATATTCCCCATTTTGGAATCAGTAATCAGCAAGTATCACAAAACACAATCTTTGCATACTGCTATATGCCCATTAGGTGTATATTCAGTTTACCTGCCATCTGACTCAGGGCCTGATCCAAAGCCCATTGAACTGAATAGGAATCTTTCCACTGATTTCAGTAAGCATCGGATCAAGCCTTAAGTGGCTTAATTAAGTTTACATAGCACAACAACAAGAAGGCAAAAATATTCTCAATATTTTCATTTAATTAAGTCAGCAGAACTTTTCTTTTTTTTCAGCTTCACTTTTTAATCCAGAAGGCATTACTTCAGTGTGTATACATTTATGCTAATCATATACTACAGCCATGGGTTCCTCTATCAATATGAAATGTTTTGTACTTGCTGTTTTTGTGCATCTTGTATTGTTATGTGCAATATACAAAATAATGTGTCTAACTATGCCATTTGTGCTTTTGAAAGAAAAAGCAAATTACTTACTGAGGAGAATGGCATTTGCATGCATGTGTGTCAGCTTTCAAGCCATTTCCTTCTACAAAATATTGCTTTCTACACTTAGAAAATGCATCCATCCATCAGTTACAAACCATTTCAAAGCACTTTATGAATCTACAGAGCAAAATGTACTTATCTTACATTGGCAGTGTCCCAGCTGTTACAAAATTGCTATTGTCCTAATACTTACAAGGCAATTTTAGCATCAGTTAATAATTTTACAGGATAGATAACTTCTAAAGCATTATAAAATGACAGACATTAAACAATAGCAACTTAGCATTTTTTGAAACAGTTCATGACAGCTTAAAAACTAAAGTGATTTTAATGTATAGTCTATGCAGTTTTAGTTTCGCACTGACAATTCCTTTAGAAGATGAAAATGTGAAAATCCTTTTAAATAGTGGGTGAAAGAATAAAACAAATTTATCTTTAAAAGATATTCAGTAAAATTCTCAATTAGGAATAATGTCTCAAATCTTCCTGTACAGATAGTAGGTGACAAGAATTTGAATTTATTTAGGCAGAAAAAAATGATGGTATCATTTAATGGTAGGGTACCACAAAATAAAAAGGCATATCTATTCATTAAATCTATTACAAAAAGAAAAATACAGTGAGCAGCATTTTATATAAATCAGTATACATTATTTCTTCTCAAAAACTGTTTTCTATCAATCTTAGTTTAAAAGCTTCTGTTAAAGGCAAATTCTAGCTAAATTGTTACCTTTTAATCTTGTTAAATAGCCAATATGGCCACATGTTCATTTTTTGGGGAGACATTTATAATTTACCTAATATTCAATACAGTCTGTGATAGCAAAAGATTTGATGATGTGTAAACTGTTCTAAACAAATTAAATTAATTGATATTTTAGACTTTACTTTTGTAATAACTATAAAGAACCTTTGCAGTGCAAATAATGTACATCACAGTGGCCTTTTTCATCAATCTACTTATTAAGTTAAACCAGTTGTACCACTTGCTGCCATATAGTACAGGTAATTGACCACCTCATCAAACTGTACTAAAAAGAGTCCCTCAGTGCCTAATTACTACATTCTTCTGTACCGCTGAATGCATTAAAGTAACGTTAATGCATTGTGCTATATACATCATTACCTATGAGTATTAGATGGTCCTTGTACTATGGAAGAGTTCTGATTGCAGTGCAGCTATTTTCAACATTCTATCAATTTAACTTTCAAAACATGTAGAAACTGAGGAATAGTTTAAATATTTAGCCAATGAGAAAATACCAATTGATATTTCAATTCAGATCTAAACAGATAGTCTGACTAAAAGTGTGTCATCAGCACTCTGAGAAACCTGACCTGGTGAGGTGCAGAGCTGATCCAGCTCCCAATAAAGTTAATGGTGGGTGGGCACTGACACTGGTTTCAAAGGAAGCAGGACTGGGCACTTCCTGACATGGGAGTACTCATTTATCCATAAATGTTTCACTATCTCTGGCTCTATCTAAAAGTCCCTGTGCAGGATTAGGTTACTGATCCCAAATTTTTCTTACATGGAGAAAAGTCCACATTGGAAAATGAACAGTTCAGTCACATATAGATGTCCTATAAAAACACCCACATTAGAAATGGTTTCAGGGCCCCAGTATGTGAGTGATCTTAGTCCTACTTGCTTACTCTTCAGAATAGAGCTCTATGGGCCAAACTGGGATAGTTAGTCAAGGTCCAGTTAGTCAAGGTTAGTCAAGGGCCTGCCCACTGGGGAGCTTGGAGAGAAATTATGCCTCTAGGAGGCAATGTTTTTCCCAGAGTAGTTTGGTGGGAAAGGAGATTGCACAAACTGCACCATCCCTTAAGATGGGGCACCCTTCCCTTCTGCTTTGGTTGAGCCATGTGGTGGGGCAGTGCAGAGGTGGGGTTGGAGTTCTGGTTCCCCTTCTTCCTTATCTCTCCATGCCACCTGTGGCACCCCTAAGATTGCACCACAGGAGCAAGCTTTGCACTCCCCCTGAGCACAGAAACTGCATTTGGTCAAAGCAAGGATGTGATTGGTTAGTGTCAATGAAGTTCTCTTCCATTTCTAATGGAGGTGCCTGAGCCACTACGGTTACTTTTTGCACCATACCAGATTCTTAGTAACTTTTTTGGATTGGGGCACCTTATACACGTACAGATAACAGGACATTACGGAAAGTAAGGACTTTGGAGTCAGGGCACAGCTATTTTTTGCCCACTTGCACTCCAGATCCAGTCCAGCCCATTAGGCCTTTGTTTGCCAGAAGCTGGAAATCAGCAACAGGGGATGGATCACTTGATGATTATCTGTTCTGTTCATTCCCTCTGGGGCACCTGGCACTGGCCACTGTCGGAAGACAGGATACTGGGCTAGATGGACCTTTGGTCTGACCCAGTAAGGCCATTCTTATGTTTTTATATTACAATCATGCCAGCCAACCTGTAGCTCTTTGGGAGATGGAAAGGTGACTCTTCAGCTGGATGGCTGATGTGGAGTAAGTTCCACTCATCTGACTGTTTTAGAGTCAGAAGTAGGTGACAGTATTGGGGGTGCTGCTGCCCTACTGGCTGTATAAACATACTGGACTGAACTCAAATTTGGTTGCTCAGTTCATACTAAGATGCTCTGAGCATGTAAAGTTTCCTATAAATCAATTAGGGTTAGATTGTGCTTTCATCATGCCGCTCCTAGTAAGAGACATTGTGTGGTCACACTACCCCTGTGGGAGACCCACAAAGCATCATGCTTCAATTTTCTGGTTGTGCTGGAGATGTGCAAGTGGAGCGGGGGAGTGGTAATAATTTGCTACATCCCGCTCTGCTGGTTGGAATGTAGGAGATGAATTCATAGCTCTGACTACTCCCCAACACCACTCCCCTGCTCTCTTCTAAGCTGCTCCAATAACCAGTGAACATTTTGGAGAAAGTCTGGATTTTTTTTTAAAGAGACAACACCACTGCCCCTTCGATTAATATGTGAGAACCCAGAAAATACATGCTCTGAGATGCTCAAGAAATCTTCCAGCAAAACAGAGAAGACCAGACTTGACATTCTCAATATTTCTCTGGTTAAGCATAAACAGATTTTAAAAACAGAACAGCAGCCACAACCATGGAGGCCTTTTTTTCTTTTTCCATTATAATTAACCAAAAAGGAAGCAACTGTTCCGTTCATTGGAAACAGAAGAACTCTACTATGGTGGTTTTCCCTAAAGCCACAAGTTATTCACAGTGATTTTTTTAGGAAAAATCACAGTTTCATCAGATGTGCTTTACCTGCAGACATCCTCCAACCAGCAGCTACTCAAGTTCTTGTTCCTATAAGCTGGCATCTTCATATACATAACCAAGTACCAGGGGGGACAGGCAATAGCACAATCATCAACACCTGTGCGTTCCCTTCAACACCCGGCTTTTAGTTTCTGCAAGTCGCACAGCAATGCCACCAGAAGAAACTGGCAGCACCACTCATCCCTAAATTACTTTGCCCGCTCTTGTCCAGAGCAGAGGACTCTTTCCTACATCTATCACCCATGTCCATGACAACAAGCCTCTGAGCTATTGCTTTTCCTCCCAATAGCAGAGTTATCTGCACAGGGCCCCCTCAGTGGCAGTTTGGAATAGATGCTATTCTTCCAGGCATCCTACCTATTCTACTGAATGTGTTTCTAAAATGGTTTTGACAAGATTTTGGCCCCATCCATTCTGGCCAGGCAAAGCATGAATAATTTTTCTTCAACTGAATCCACTTTTAAAACAGGCTCAGTTGAAATGCATTTTTCCCTAGTATGAAGAATGAGAGAATTTTAAATGAGAGCATTTAAAAAAGTTATTTCTAAGTCTTATTCCCCACTTTCTTGCTTTGTTTCTCTCCTGTCTCAGCTATATGACAGATTCTACTTTAGTAACTAGCATCTGAGTCATGTTTTCAGGTACCATTAAAGATAGATTACTCACCGGTAGCCAGGCAATTTCTATAATTCCATCATGGAATATTTAAGATGCCCCGTATGTATACTATACTGCAACATTTAGTCTTGACAGAAAGCATCAGAAGTTAACTGGGCCACACTTAGGATCTCTCACAGAAACAGTGACATTTTGAAGACTGTGTATTGTGTGAAGAAATACTTCTTTTTGTTTGTTTTAAACCTGATGCCTATTAATTTCACTTGGTGACCTCTAGTTCTGGTGTTATGAGAAGAAGTAAATAACACCTTCTTATTTACTTTCTCTACACCAGTCATGATTTTATAGACCTCTACTATATCCCCCTGCTTAATCATCTCTTTTCCAAGCTGAAAAGTCCCAGTCTTATTTAATCTCTCCTCATACCCCTAATAATTTTTGTTGCTCTTTTCTGAACTCTGTCAAATTCCAATATATCTTTTTTTGAGATGGGGCAACCAGAACTACACATAGTATTCAAGGTGTGGGTGTATCATGGATGTGTACAGTGGCATTATGATATTGTCTGTCTTATTATCTATCCCTTTCCTAATGATTTCCAACATTCTATTAGCTTTTTTGATTGCTGCTGCACATTGAGTGGATGCTTTCAGAGAACTATCCACAATGACTCCAAGATCTCTTTCTTGAGTGGTAACAGCTAATTTAGACCCATTATTTTATACATATAGTTGGGATTATGTTTTCCAATGTGCATTACTTTGCATTTATCAACATTGAATTTCATCTGCCATTTTATTGTCCAGTCTCTCCATTTTGAGAGTTCCTTTTGTAATTCTTGGAAGTCTGCTTCGGACTTAACTATCTTAAGTAGTTTTGTATCATCTGCAAATTTTGCCATCTTACTGTTTACCCCTTTTTCCAGATCATTTATGAATATGTTGCACAGTACTGGTCCCAGTACAGACCCCTGGAGGACACCACTATTTACCTCTCTCCATTCTGAAAATTGACCATTTATTCCTACTCTTTGTTTCCTATCTTTTAACCAGTTACCGATCCATGACATGACCTTTCCTCTTATCCCATGACAGCTTACTTTGCTTAAAAGCCTTTGCTGAGGGACCTTGTCAAAGACTTTCTGAAAATCTAAGTAAATTATATCCACTGGATCTCCCTTGTTGACCCCCTCAAAGAATTCTAGTAGATTGTTGAGGCATGATTTCCCCCAGAAATCATGTTGACTCTTCCACAACAAATCATGTTCACCTATGTGTCTAATAATTCTGTTCTTTACTATAGTTTCAACCAGTTTGCCCAGTACTGAAGTGAGACTTACTGGACTGTAATTGCCGGGATCACCTCTGGAGCCTTTTTTAAAAATTGGCATAGAATCATGGAATCATAGAATATCAGGGTTGGAAGGGACCTCAGGAGGTCATCTAGTCCAACCCCCTGTTCAAAGCAAGACCGATCCCCAATTAAATCATCCCAGCCAGGGCTTTGTCAAGCCTGACCTTAAAAACTTCTAAGGAAGGAGATTCTACCACCTCCCTAGGTAACGCATTCCAGTGTTTCACCACCCTCCGAGTGAAAAAGTTTTTCCTGATATCCAACCTAAATCTCCCCCACCATCACATTAGCTATCCTCCAGTTATCTGGTACAGAAGCTGATTTAAATGATAAGTTACATACCACAGTTAGTAGTTCTCCAATTTCACATTTGAGTTCCTTCGGAACTCTTGGCTGAATACCAGAGGCATTGACTCCATGGGTGCTTTGGGGCTGGAGCACCCACGGGAAAAAAATAGTTGGCACCCACCAGCCACCCACCTATCAGCTATTCGGAGGCCCCCTCCAATCAGCTGTTTGGCAGCCCCCACCACTCTTCTGTTCAGTGGTGGTCGGGAGGCGCTGGGGGGTAGGGTGGAGTGGGGGTGGGATGAGGGGGAGAGAGGGCAGGGCACTGGGAGACAGGCTGGGATTGGGGCAGGAAGAGCAAGGATGGTATCTTAGGGGGAGGGGTGGAGCATGGGTGGGAAGAGGTGGAGTGAAAAAGAAGCTTACAAAAAGTGAAAGTTTGGACAAATGACCAGGGAGGAGTTTAAAAATATTGCTCAGGCATGCAGAAGTGTAATCAGGAAGTCCAAATCACACTTGGAGTTGCAGCTAGCAAGGGATGTTAAGAGTAACAAGAAGGGTTTCTTCAGCTATGTTAGCAACAAGAAGAAGGTCAAGGAAAGTGTGGGCCCCTTACTGAATGGCAACTTAGTGACAGAGGATGTGGAAAAAGCTAATGTACTCAATGCTTTTTTTGCCTCTGTCTTCATGAGCAAGTCAGCTCCCAGACTACTCCACTGGGTAACACAGTATGGAGAGGAGGTGACCAGCCCTCTGTGGAGAAAGAAGTGGTTCAGGACTATTTAGAAAAACATGGACAAGCACAAGTCCACGGGGCCAGATGCTCTGCATCCGAGGGTGCTAAACGAGTTGACGGATGTGATTGCAGAGCCATTGACCATTATCTTTGAAAACTTATGGTGATCCGGGGAGGTCCCGGATGACTGGAAAAAGGCTAATGTAGTGCCCATCTTTTAAAAAGGGAAGAAGGAGGATCCGGGGAACTACAGGCCAGTCAGCTTCACCTCAGTGCCTGGAAAAATCATGGAATCCTCAAGGAATCCATTTTGAAGCACTTAGAAGAGAGGAAAGTGATCAGGAACAGTCAGCATGGATTCACTAAGGGCAAGTCATGCCTGACTAATCTAATTGCCTTCTATGATGAGATAATTGGCTCTGTGGATGAGGGGAAAGCAGTGGACATGTTATTCCTTGACTTTAGCAAAGCTTTTGATACGGTTTCCCACAGTATTCTTGGCAGAAAGTTAAAGAAGTATGGGCTGGATAAATGGATTATAAGGTGGATAGAAAGCTGGCTAGATTGTTGGGCTCAGCGAGTAGTTATCAATGGCTCCATGTCTAGTTGGCAGTCGGTATCAAGCGGAGTGCCCCAAGGGTCGGTCCTGGGGCCAGTTTTGTTCAATATCTTCATTAATGATCCGGAAGATGCCATGGATTGCACCCTCAGCAAGTTTGCAGATGACACTAAACTGGGAGGCGTGGTAAATACGTTGGAGAGTAGGGATAGGATACAAAGGGACCTAGACAAATTGGAGGATTGGGCCAAAAGAAATCTGATGAGGTTCAGCAAGGACAAGTGCAGAGTTCTGCACTTAGGAAGGAAGAATCCCATGCACCGCTACAGACTAGGGACCGGGAGGCTAGGCAGCAGTTCTGCAGAAAAGGACCTAGGAGTTACAGTGGACAAGAAGCTGGATATGAGTCAAGAGCGTGCCCTTGTTGCCAAGAAGGCTAACGGCGTTTTGGGCTGTATAAGTAGGAGCATTGCCAGCAGATTGAGGGATGTGATCATTCCCCTCTATTCCGCATTGGTGAGGCCTCATCTGGAGTACTGTGTCCAGTTTTGGGCCCCACACTATAAGAATGATTTGGAAAAATTGGAAAACGTCCAGCAGAGGGCAACAAAAATTATTAGGGGGCTGGAGCACATGACTTATGAAGAGAGGCTGAAGGAACTGAGATTATTTAGTCTGCAGAAGAGAAGAATGAGGGGGGATTTGATAGCTGCTTTCAACTACCTGAAAGGCGGTTCCAAAGAGGATGGCTCTAGACTGTTCTCAGTGGTAGCAGATGACAGAACAAGGAATAATGGTCTCAAGTTGCAGTGGGGGAGGTTTAGGTTGGATATTAGGAAAAACTTTTTCACCAGGAGGGTGGTGAAGCACTAGAATGCATTACCTAGGGACGTGGTGGAATCTCCTTCCTTATAGGTTTTTAAGTTCAGGCTGGACAAAGACCTGACTGGGATGATTTAGTTGGGGATTGGTCTGCTTTGAGCAGGGGGTTGGGCTAGATGAGCTCCTGAGGTCCCTTCCAACCCTCATATTCTATGATTCTATGAGGGTGGGGCCTTGGAGGAAAGGACAGACTGGGGGGTGGGACCTTGGGGTGGAGCGGAGTGGAGTATCCACCCAGAAAAATGGAAGTCAGTGCTTGTAGTGAATACTATCTGGTCCTGGTGACTTATTACTCTTTAATTATCAATTTGT
The DNA here is from genome assembly GCF_965140285.1 of Lepidochelys kempii. Taxonomy (NCBI): domain Eukaryota; kingdom Metazoa; phylum Chordata; order Testudines; family Cheloniidae; genus Lepidochelys; species Lepidochelys kempii. The sequence continues at coordinate 82,643,594 of NC_136385.1, read as the reverse complement.
TCCAAAATCTCAATCTGGGATAGTTCCTCAGATTTGTCAGGTTTGGGAATCTGCTTCACATCCTCAGCCATGAAGACTGATGCAAAGAATTCATTTAGTTTCTCCGCAATGGCCTTATCTTCCTTGAGTGCTCCTTTAGCATCTTGATTGTCCAGTGTCCCCACTGATTGTTTAGCAGGCTTCCTGCTTCTGATAAACTAAAAAAAAATTGCTGATACTTTTTGAATCTTTGGCTAGCTGGTCTTCAGATTCTTTTTTTGCCCTTCCTAATTATATTTTGTGACAGGGTCTGGCCAGATGGCTATAGGAGAGTAATTTTTTTTTTAAGCAAAACATGTTTTTATTTGCATAACACACAAAGTAAAAACAGCAGCATATGCTATGTGTAACACAGCAACCAATCACAATTGTTTTCTCATTAGCTTCAGGGGAGGGATGTGTTCAAGCTTGCCTGGGCCCAGTGTGGGGGGCTTCCCCGACTCTTGTGGTCTTCTCCCTTCCGAGTTACCTGGTGGCCCAGAGCGAGGGGGCTTCATCAACTCTCGTGGTCTTCCACCCCCTCGAGTTACCTGGCACCACGGCCGAGTGTCACCAACAATTCCCTCCTCTGAAAGCACCCAACAAGAGGGGCAGGCTGTGGGGTGTACAATCGGGGGGGGGGAGGCAAGTGCACCCATGTGTGAAAGGACCTCTCTAAGGTGGTGGTGTCCGCAGCAGCAATGGCTGGGGCTGGGGTCCCTTACTCTCTGCCCCAATCAAAGGGTCAGACAAAGGGACCCGGACAGGGACACCAAGCAGAGAACCTCGGACAGTGCCCACTGCTCCTCAAAAGCATCAAGGGAGTCGGTGGACGCCACCCAGAGGAACTCTGCCCAGATACGTGAATGGACCGAGGATCGGAAAACGGCCCCACAGTCAGAGGAAACTCCATCGGCCAACCTCCTCTCTCTGGTTTTATAGATGACCGTTTTAGCCAGGGCCAGGACGAAGTTTGTGAGGCCACGGATGGGGAGTGCATAAATAAAAAGGTGAAGGGAAAAATGCAACCAAAAATTTAATAACAGATTTGTGAGAAGCCAGAACAGGGGCTGCAGCCTGGCGCACTCCAAATATATGTGTGCCAGGGTTTCCCTCACACCACAAAAGGGACAAGTATCTGGGACGGGGGTGAACCGCACCAAGTACATGCTCTTGCTCACAGCTCCATGAAGGAGCCGCCAACTGATGTCCCCGACGGGCCTCGGAACCAAGGTGGAATATAGGCTGGCCCACTGGGGCTGCTCACCCTCCAAAGGTGGCAGAAGGTCTCACCACTTTGTGTTGGGGCGGGACACTAGGGTGAGGGCGTGAAGGGTGTGGCGCATGAGCATGTATAGATGTTTCCTTGGCGCGGTTTGGAAGCATACCGACTGCAGTTCATGCATCCGGTTCGCAGTGAAGGGGTGAGGGGGTCGATTTGGTCTGCTGGGCAGGGGTCCAATTAAAAGGTCTGGCGGGCCTGGGGTAGAGGGTGGGCGGGGTGTGCCCTCGAGCAGGACCCGGTCGAGGTAAGCTCGAGCAGCGGGTGGCAAAGCGGCCTTCGCCTCCTGAAGTATGCGCCGGGGGGTACGAGGTCTGGAGAGACCCATGTGCCGGGCGAGCATCAGGGGATCCAGCCAGTCTCTCCGGTCGTAGTCCAGGAGGTCTCCAACTCTCATGACTTCTGCCAGGATCAAGCTCTGGCGCACCGAGTGGGACTCTGCCACCTGCAGACGGAGCTGGGGATTGTGTAGCAGGGGCTCCGCAAGGAGATCTACCCCCTCGGTGGCTGCCATGGACCTGGTCATTAAAAACAGTTTCCAAGTCTGGAGGAGGTCCTGGTAGAAGACCGGCAGCCCCGAGAGGTCTCGCGGAAGACCTCCCGGACAGAGATAAAAGAGCTGCCGGTCATATCAGAGCCCTCGGATGTGGCGCAGGATGGTGTGCACCAGTGTGCTCCATGCCGAACTGCCTGCACCATAGAGGATTCTCTGTAGGGCTGGAGGCAGAAGACACGGACCTGAGTGTGCAGACACTTCAGGCCCTGTTTTCCTTCCTTCAGGGGTAGATGAAGAACCCCTAAGGGGCCCAGTGCGTTCCTGACCAAAAGAACCCCAGAATCGATGTCTGGAGATTGGTCAGGAAACCCAGGGCCAGGACCAGGGTGTTGAGCCGGTACCAGAGCATGGACAGGACTAGTTGATTAAGCACCAACGCTCTCCCTCAGAGAGAGAGACATTGGAGTAGTCCCGTCCATTTCCGGAGCCACTCTATCACCCCGCCCTCTAAATTTTCCCAGTTTTCCGGCGGAGAGGGATGCGTGGCAGAAAGGTAAACGCTGAGGTAGAGCAGCAGACCCGCGCTCCACCGGATGGTCTGAAGCGCGGGTGGGAGGGAGCTCGCCTGCCGCCAGTCTCGTACCGCCAAGCCAGAGCTCTTGACCCAGTTGACCCGGGCAGAGGAGGCTGCCGAATAGATGGCCTGGCAAGCCTCCACCCGTGCCAAGTCACCAGGGTCCTGGATCACGAGGAGCACGTCATCAGCGTACGCCGACAGGACCAGCTGCAGCTCCGGCTCCCGCAGCACCAACCCTGTCAACCTCCTGCGGAGGAGACAGAGGAAGGGCTCAATCGCCAGAGCATACAGCTGGCCCGAGAGAGGGCACCCCTGCCGTACTCCTTGCCCGAAGCTGACCGGTTCAGTCAGGGTCCAGTTGAGCTTAACCAGACACTCTTTGGAAGCGTACAGCACCTGGAGAAAACCCACAAACTGGGGTCCAAAGCCAAACGCCTGCAGAGTGCTCAGGAGGTACCCATGGTCCACCCTATCGAATGCCTTCTCCTGATCTAGGGACAGGAGGGTGAACGACAGACCGTCTCTACACCTGAGTTCCAAAAGGTCCTGAACCATAAATACGTTATCAAAGATACTGCGGTCCGGGATGGTGTAGGTCTGGTCTGGGTGGATCACGTCCACCAGCACAGACCCTAGCCGCAGCAAGATTGCTTTCGCTACGATTTTGCAGTCTGTGCTGAGGAGCGAGACGGGACGCCAATTTCATAAGTCGCGGAGGTCCCCCTTCTTCAGCAATAAGGCGAGCACAGCTCGCCTGCACGAAAGAGAGAGGATCCCACTCTGCAGAGACTCGGCCCAGGCGGTGACTAGGTCTGGTCCGAGGACATCCCAAAACACGCAGTAGAACTCCACAGTCAGCCCGTCCATGCCTGGAGACTTATTAGTGGGCATACGACAGAGGGCTTCCGAGAACTCGGCCAGAGTGAGAGGCAACTCTAGCCAGTCTTGGTCGCTCACGCTGACTGTAGGGAGCTCCTCCCAAAGCACTCTGCAAGCACGAGGGTCGGTCAGATCTGGGGAGAAAAGACCTGCGTAGAAGGCTCGGAACCTCCCGCACACCTCCACCGGTTCCGTGAGGGGGGTGCCTTCTTCTTCCAGGAGGCAGGTGACATGTTTCTTGGCCCCCCTCGTTTTCTCCAGGGCATAGAAGAAGCAGGAGCCGCGATCCATCTCCCAAAGGAGGAGGATGCGGGATCGAACACAGGCGCCCTCGAGGGCCCAGAGCTCTTCCCGCTTCTCCCGGCACGCTCTGCAATGGAGCGGGTCTTCGGGGCTGGTGGCCAGACGCGTCTCCAGCTCTAAGACTTCCCGTTCCAACTGCTCTATTGCTGCATTTCTCTGTCAGCTGGTGCCCCGGGTGTAGTCGCGGCAGAAAAGCCGGACACGCACCTTCCCCAGGTCCCACCATTGCCATGCCGAGGGAAATGCACGCCGCTGCCCTCGCCAGGCCAGCCAGAATTCCCGGAAGGACATCACGAAGCCCTCATCCTCCAACAGGTGGTTGTTAAAATGCCAATAGGCCGACCCCGGCCTCTCCGCACAGAGGGAGGCTGTCATGGTGGCTAGGTGATGGTCAGAAAATGGGGCCAGCCGAACGCTGGAGGAGTGGGCTCATGAGAGATGGAAGTGGGATAAATAAATGTGGTCCAACCAGGAGTGGCTTGACCGATGGGCTTTCACCCAGACAAAGGTGAACGTGGAAGTGTCATCCGGGTGGTGGTCACGCCAGATGTCCACTAGGGAGTGATATTCAACTGTCTCCCGGAGGGTGTCTGCGGCAGCCGGGCTCTGCTCTGTCCCCAAGCAGTCTCGCTCCTCGAGGGTGTTATTAAAATCCCCTCCCAGGACCAGGCACTCATGAGAAACTAAGGTGCCAAGGAAGGCGGACGCCTGCTGATAGAATTGCAGCTGCTCCGGGCCCAATGTTGGGGCATAGACGTTAATGAGGTTAACCACGAGCCCCTCTATACAGATCTGGAGATGCAGCAGGCGACCTTGCATGGCCTCGGCGACCCCTAGCACCTCGGGGGAGAACAGAGTCGCCACTCCAGCCTGCTGAATCGTGGAATGGCTAAAGTAATTGGGGGCTGTAATAATTATACATTATATTATATATAATTGTATATTATATTAATTATACAATTATAATAATTGTAATAATAAAGTAATAATTGGGGGCTGTCCCCCCACTCCAGCCGCCAATTATCTTTGGCAGTTGGATCCGTATGGGTCTCCTGCAGGAAAATCACAGAGTACCCTCCCTGCCAAAGGAAGGAGAGCACCTGGGACTTGCGGAAAGCCATCCTACAGCCCCGGGTGTTCAATGTTGCAATGGTGAGAGGTGTCATGGGGAGGGCCGGGGGGGGATCCTCACTAGCAGGGACGCTCGCATCCCCCAGCGGGCCGCGCAACAGTCCTTGACCCGTCCCGTAGGTGAGTAATTGGTCAAGGAAGACGCTGACCCGCCAGTAGGCTGCGGCATCCTGCTTCCCCGTCCCTTTACCTTCCCCCATGAGGGCGCTTGTGCCCCGGAGGATTTGAAAAAAATCCCCCCATCGCTGGAGAGCAAGCTGTACCTTGTTGCGGGAGCCACGGACATCCTCTAAAAACTTCCGCAGCTCTCCTCGCAGCTCATGGGGGGGTGGGGTTATGGTTTTCCCGTTGTTCCCCGGCAGGGCCCTCGGTGCAGCCCCGTGGCCCACTAAAACGGGCAAGCAGGGTGTGGACCCCCAAAGGGGTACCTGATGGGCTGGAGCTTCTAGGTCCACCTCAAGCCCTGGGGCGATAGGGGGCGGTGGAGGGAAAATAACAGCCCCTAATGGGTTGGGGCAGGAGATGACGCTGGGGGTCATCGGTTGGAAAAGGGAAGGAGACAGCCCCGAGGGCGGCGATAACATCACAGGAGGTAGACTGGATAGGGATAGGGGCAGGAGCAGGGGCAGAGGTGAGGTTCTGGGTTTCGGCAGGGAAGCAGCTGGATGGTGGTGCCTCCCGATCAGGCTCGAGGGTTAAGCGGGTGGGGAGGAAGCTCTCAGTGATACCGGGCGCGGGCTCTATGGTGAATTTAGTGGCCACAGCATCAGGAGGTGGATTATCTTCTGTTAGGCTGCCGCCCGGGAAGGGAATCGATTGCTCCGCACCAACGGGGGGGTGCCCCTGGCGGCTCGTGTCCCAGCCACATGGCGCCGGCTGTCACCTGAGCAGGCTCGGTGGTATTCAGCGGGGTGCCATCAGCGGCCGGGTCGATGGAGGAGTCCAGGGGCTCCTCGGAGGTGGGAGCAGAAGCAGCAGTTAGTGGGAGAGAGCATGGGGAAAAGAGGGGTGGAGTGAGGTCACCCAAATCAAGGTTTGCTGGCAAAAGGTCGTCCTCCCCCGGGCGACCGGGCTCACATCTAGGACCTCGATCTCCTTGAACATGGAGGAGAGAACACTTTCCATCACCCCGGGGTTCTCCCCGCTGGCACCAGACACAATGGTTGCCTCGGGGTTCACGGGGGGCTTCGGGTAGTGTCAGGACAGAAGGGGCTTCCTCTAGGGTCTTGGAGGGGAGGGTCTCCCATGGAGGGGAGACACTACCTTCTGGTGCTACTACGTCTTTCCCGGCTAACACCGGTGGATGGGACACACTCGTGGGCAAAGTGGAAGGTTTGGCATCGGTGTCCCTCTTCCTGGTCTTCTGGGGGGCCTCCGCCTCGGGTAGATGAGGCGGAGCTCGAGCTTTCCGCTTGCCTTGCTTCCCCTGGACTAGGACCCAGCCCTCCATGGCATCATCTGGGGGCTGGTTAGCAGGGGTCGTGTCAGGGGGTAAAGGCAGTGGCTCAGGGACTTGTGGGGGGGATGGTGGGGCAGCATAAGGGAGGGAGGATTCTCCCTGGGGCAGGCTCTCTCCCATGCTTGGTGGTATCTCTGCCACACTCTCCTCCATAGGCCCTGCCAGATTGTCAGCAGCGAGGGCGGGGCTCTCCCGCTTGTCTGGGCATTGTAGGGGAGGTGCCCCTTGGGCCTGAGTGGGAGAAGTGGTGGTCCGAAGAGGAGGGGGGGCGGGTTTGGGTATTGGGCGGCCAGGGGCATCGGCAATCACGGGGCCGATGTCCTGCCGGGTCTCGGGGATTCCAAGTGCCCCTTCTTGCTGGGCTAAGGGGCAGTCCCTCCGGACATGCCCTGACGCCCGGCAGAGGTAGCACCAGGCTTCCCCCATGGAGAAATACACCCGGTAACGAGCCCCCTGGTGGGGGACTACGAAGGACCTCTCAAGCGCCTCTCTGTCACGTGCTGCCGATGACAGTAGAAACTGCATTTGCTGGCAGAAGGAAAAGATGTGATGGAGGGTGGGGTCCTTGCAGCCCAACAGGAGAGGGCTGATGACAGAAACAGGTTTCCCCAGGATGGAAAGGGTGGGTAACAGGGCAGCACTGGGAAGGAAAGAAGGGACAGAGGTCAGGATCAGGCAGACACCCAGGTCCTCCAGTGGCTCTAGGGGGACAAACACCCCCCCCGCCAGGCCCCTCTCCACCGCCTCCTGGGCGGCAGCCTCTGATGCTAAGAAGAAGACGACCTTCCCATACATTTTGGAGGCCACCACAATGGCCGAGGGCCCCATCACCATCGCCAACGCCTACACATAAGTCTCCACGTGGGGTGAGGCGGGCACCAGGAGGCATCGGACATCGTGCTTCCTTGTCATGGTGGGGAAGGGGCCCCGGCCACTGTTGATGGTGGCGGAGGCAGTGGGTGGGAGAGATGACGAGGTGGCAGGCGGGGGGGCTGCTGCCACCCAGGCATACATCCTAGGGGGTGAGGGAGGGACACCCACAGAGCTGGTGGAGGGGGCAGCGGGGAGGGACGCCGTGGTCGGGGGCGGGGCCGCAGCACGATTGCCAATGCCCCAGCGGGGGTGGTGGCAGGTGGTTAACAGGAGTTGGGGTCAGGTAAAAAGGGACAGGCTGTGGGATGGGCAGTTCAGGGGGCGGGCACATGAACCACCGTACGCTTGTCTAGAGAGTCCTGTTTGGTTGGCTGGTGCTTCTGGCCCACACGGAGAAATCAGGGCGAGCAGCTAAGTCCAGAGGCAGATGTTAAACAGCCAGCAATGACGATGGAGGGGGCAGTGATGAGGATAGTAGTGTGGGGGTTGGGAGAACACAGATGGATCGGGGGGAAGCTCCATGCCACACCCCCTGTGTCCCTAAAAACACAGTCACGACACAGTCAAGACCTCCCCCCACATGAGAGCACAGTTCGAAAGTTACTCAGTCTTGGGCCCCCTCCACAGCGATTTGTAGATTCCCCGGGCGGTGTTCCTCCGGTAGACAGCTGTTTCTCTGTCTGTTCCGGGCTTTCTTTTTTGCATTCCAGGGATGCTGGAGCGGATGATAAGAAATTCTCTCAGCCGGAGATGGGTCCGCAGACAAACACCAAGTGGCTGGGTCTGGGAGCTGGGTCCTTCCACTCCCCCCCTCCGGGGAAGCGGGCCAGCAGGTCCCCCCTCTCACGGGGGGGGGGCGGTTTTCAGCTGGAGCGGCAGTAGCGTCCGAGGGCGGGCGGGGGGTGAGGGGGGCTAACAGCCGGCCAGCACTCTAGCAACAGTGGAGAAAGAAAAAAAAACAACAAAAAGAAAAGAAAGCAGGGAGAGCGTCTGGCCCAGTCGGGGGGGAGCCGAAAGCAGGGGCAAAAGCAAGGAAAGCCCAGGCCAGAGGGCAGCAGCAGGAGAGCAGGCTAAGTAGGTCCCTTTTCCCTGGGTAAGGTAACAAGGAAGGTTTTTTTTTTTTTTTTTTTTTGAAACAGAAAGAAAATTTATTGGTAACGCTTACAGAATTACCAAAGGAAACAAAACAACTATGCAACAAAACAACGCAATCAGAAGGTATAACACAGCAGCTTTCAGGAGGGAGAAGTGTTCAGGCTAGCCTGGGCCCAGAGCGGGGGGGCTTCCTCGACACTCGTGGTCTTCCACCCCCTCGAGTTACCCAGTGCTGCGCCCAGTGTCACCGATCCTCCCTCTCCTGAGAGTGCCCGGTAAGATGGGCACGGCTGCGGGGTGGGCGGTTTGGGGGGGGTAGACACCCATGTATTATAGGACCCCTCCTAGATGACAGGAATGATGGTATCCACAGCGGCAATGGCTGGGGCTGGCGTCTCTCGCTCTTCCCCTCAATCAAAGGGTCAGATGGAGGGAACCGGACGGGGTCACCGAGCAGAGAACCCCAGACAGCGCCCACCGCTCCTCGAAGACGTCAAGAGAGTCGGTGGATGCCGCCCAGAGGAACTCCGCCCGGATACGTGAGTGTACTGAGGATCGGAAAACGGCCCCACAATCGCAGGACGTTTCATGGGCCAACCTCCTCTCTCTGGTTTTATAAATGGCTGTTTTAGCCAAAGCTAGGAGGAGGTTGACCAGAAGATCCCGTGACTTTGTGGGGCCACGGATGGGAAGTGTATAAATAAAAAGGTGGGGGGAAAAATGAAGCCAGAAGCGTAATAAAATATTTGTGAGGAGCTGGAAAAGGGGCTGCAATCTGGCACACTCTAAATACACGTGCGCCAGGGTTTCCCTCACATTACAGAAAGGACAAGTGTCCGGAATGGGGGTAAACCGTGTCAGAAACACGTCCGTGCTCACAGCTTCGTGAAGGAGCCACCAACTGATGTCCCCGACGGGCCTTGGGACCAGGGTGGAATACAGGCTGGCCCACCGAGGTTGCTCACCCTCCAAAGGTGGCAGGAGATCCCACCACTTTGTATCGGGGCGGGACACCAGGGTGTGGGCGTGAAGGGTGTGAAGCGTAAGTGTATATAAGTATTTCCGTGGAGCAATTTGAAAGCTAACCGGCTGCAGTTCGTGCAGCCGGCTTGCAGTGAAAGGGTGAGGGGTTTGTTGGGATCTACGGGGTGGGGGCCCGATGGAAAGGTCCGGCGGGCCCGGGGTAAGGGATGGGCGGGGTGCGCCCTCGCACAAGGCTCGGCTAACATAAGCCCGAGCAGCGGGGGTCAAGGCAGCCTTCACCTCCTGAAGCACGCGCCGGGGGGTACGAAGGCTGGAGAGCCCCATGCGCCGAGCGAGCATCAGGGGATCCAGCCAGTCTCTCCGGCCGTAGTTCAGGAGGTCTCCGACCCTCGTGACTTCCGCCAGAACCAACCTCTGGCGCACCGAGCGGGACTCCGCCACCTGCACACGGAGCTGGGGGTTGTGTAGCAGGGGCTCCGTGAGGAGATCTGCCCCCACGGTGGCCGCCACGGACCTGGTTGTTAGAAACAATTTCCAGGTCCGGAGGAGGTCCTGGTAGAAGACCGGCAGCCCGGAGAGGTCTCGCGGAAAACCCCTCGGAGAAAGATAAAAGAGCTGCCGGTCATATCGAAACCCTTGGAAACGGCGCAGGAAGGCGTGCGCCAGTATGCTCCACGCCGAACTACTTGCACTATAAAAGAGCCTCTGCAGGGCCTGGAGGCGGAAGACGCGGACCTGAGTGTACAGACACTTCAGGCCCTGCCCTCCTTCCTTCAGGGGTAGATGAAGAACTCCAACAGGGGCCCAGTGCATTCCTGACCAAAAGAACTCTAGAATCAATCTCCGGAGATGGGTCAGGAAACCCGGGGCCGGGGCCAGGGTGTTGAGCCGGTACCAGAGCGTGGACAGGACTAGTTGGTTAAGCACCAGTGCTCTCCCTCGGAGGGAGAGACATCGAAGAAGCCTCGTCCATCTCCGGATCCGCTCTATCACCCCGCCCTCTAAATTTTGCCAGTTCTCCGGCGGGGAAGGATGCGTGGCGGAAAGGTAAACGCCGAGATAGAGCAGTGGACCCGCACTCCACCGGATGGTCTGAAGTGCGGGTGGGAGGGAGCTCACCTGCCGCCAGTCCCCCACCGCCAAGCCAGAGCTCTTGACCCAGTTGACTCGGGCGGAGGAGGCTGCCGAATAGATGGCTTGGCATGCCTCCACTCGCGCCAAGTCGCCCGGGTCCTGGACCACGAGAAGTACGTCATCGGCGTACGCCGACAGGACCAGCCGCAGCTCCGGCTCCCGCAGCACCAACCCTGTCATCCTCCTGCGGAGGAGACAGAGGAAAGGCTCGATCGCCAGAGCATACAACTGGCCCGAGAGGGGCACCCCTGCCGCACTCCTCGCCCGAAGCTGACCGGTTCAGTCAGGGTCCAGTTGAGCCTAACCAAACACTCCGCGGAGGCATACAGCACCCGGAGAAAACTCACAAACTGAGGTCCAAATCCAAACGCCTGCAGAGTGCTCAGGAGGTACCCATGGTCTACTCTGTCAAACGCCTTCTCCTGATCAAGAGACAGGAGGGCGAACGATAGACCATCTCTCCGCCCGAGTTCCAAAAGGTCTCGGACGAGAAAGAGGTTGTCAAAAATGCTGCGACCCGGGACAGTATAGGTCTGGTCTGGGTGGACCACGTCCGCCATCACGGACCCTAGCCGCAGCGAGATTGCTTTCGCTACGATTTTGTAATCCGTGCTAAGGAGTGAGACGGGACGCCAATTTCGTAAATCGCGGAGGTCCCCCTTCTTCGGCAGCAAAGCGAGCACCGCTCGCCTGCATGACAGAGGGAGGACCCCGCTCTGCAAGGACTCAGCCCAGACGGTGACTAGGTCTGGGCCGAGAATGTCCCAGAACGCGCGGTAAAACTCCACGGTCAGCCCGTCCATGCCCGGAGATTTATTGGTGGGCATGCGACGGAGGGCTTCCGAGAACTCGGCCAGGGTGAGAGGCAGCTCTAGTCGGTCTCGGTCGCCCACGCTGACCGTGGGGAGTTCCTCCCAGAGCACCTCGCAAGCGTCAGGATCGGTCGGGTCCGGGGAGAAAAGTCTTGTGTAGAAGTCACGGGCCCTCCCACACATCTCCTCCGGACCCGTGAGGGGGGTGCCGTCTTCCGCAAGAAGGCAGGTGACGTGTTTCTTGGCCCCCCTCGTTTTCTCCAGGGCATAGAAGAAGCGGGAGCCGCGGTCCATCTCCCGAAGGAGGCGGATGCGGGATCGAACGAAGGCACCTCGGGCCCGGTGGTCCTCAAGGGCCCGGAGCTCCTCCCGCTTCTCCCGGCACGCTCCGCAGAGGGACGGGTCCTCGGGATCGGCGGCCAGGTGCCTCTCCATCTCTAAGACCTCCCGTTCCAGCTGCTCTATCGCCGCATTTCGCCGTCGGCTGGTGCCCCGAGTGTAGTCACGGCAGAAGAGCTTGGCGCGCACCTTCCCGAGATCCCACCATCGCCGCACCGAGGGAAAGGCACGCCACTGCTCTCGCCAGGCCAACCAAAACTCCCAGAAGGACATCACAAAGCTCTCGTCCTCCAACAGGCTGTTATTAAAGTGCCAATAGGCCGGCCCCGGTCTCTCTGCACGGAGGGAAACCGTTACAGCGACTAAATGATGATCGGAGAATGGGGCCGGCCGAATGGCGGAGGAGTGGGCCTGTGAAAGATGGAAACGGGATAAGTAAATACGGTCCAACCGAGAGTGGTGTGACCGATGGGCCTCCACCCGGACGAAGGTAAACGTGGAGGTGTCATCTGGGTGATGGTCACGCCAGATGTCCACTAGGGAATGATGGTCAACTATCCCTTGGAGAATATTCGCAGCGGCTGGACTCGGTTCGGCCCCTGAGCGGTCCCGTTCCTCGAGGGTGGTGTTAAAGTCCCCTCCCAGGACCAGGCACTCGTGCGAATCCAGGGTGCCGAGAAAGTCGGACACCTGCTGATAAAATTGTGGCCGCCTGGAGCTCATTTGCGGGGCATAGATGTTAACAAAATTAACCACGAGTCCCTCCATACGGACTCGAAGGTGCAGCACGTGGCCCGGCACGGCCTCATTGACCCCTAGCACCTCAGGCCGTAGGTTGGGGGAGAATAGGGTTGCCACTCCAGCCTGCCAGGTCGCAAAGTGGCTAAAGTATACCCCGTCCCCCCACTCCAGCCGCCACCTGTCCTCGGCGGCCGGGTCTGTATGGGTCTCCTGCAGGAAAACTACAGAGTACCTCCCCTCCCGAAGGTAAGAGAGCACCTGGGACCTGCGGAGAGCCATCCTACAGCCCCTGGTATTCAGGGTCGCAATAATAAGAGGCGTCATACGGAGGGCTGGGGGGGTGGGGGTCTCGTATTGGCGGGGGGGTTCAGGGCCCCCGGCGGGTTGCACAGCAACCCATGACCCATCCCGTAGGTGAGTAGATCGCTGCGGAAGCTGCGGGCTCGCTCGTAGGCCGCAGCACCGCGCTTTCCTTGCCCCCTGCCCTCCTTTATAAGGGCCTTTGTGGCCTGGAGGAGTTGATCAAAGTCCCCCCATAGCCGAAGAGCCAGCTGTGCCCTATCGCGGGCGCCACGGGAGTGCTCTAGGAACTTCCGTAGCGCATGCCGCAGCTCATGGGGGGGTGGGGTTACAATTCCCAAGGTATTCCCTGATGGGCCTCTTAATACAGCCTCGTGGTCCGCTAAGGCAGGTAGACAGGGTGCGGACCACCGACGGGGCGTCTGACAGGCTGGGGTTATTAAATTCACTTCACGCCTTGGGGTGGAGGGGGATGGCAGGGGAAAAATTGCCACTCCTAACGGGTCGCGACTAGAAAGTGCAAAGACTGCTCCCTGGGGGGAGTCTGCAAAAGGCGGAAAGGAAATAACCCCAGGGGCGGCATTAACATTGCAGGAGGAGGGACCTTGGGCAGGGGCAGGGGTGGGGGCAGGGGCAGGGGTAAGGCTCTGGGGTGCAGGAGGCGAGCAGCTAAAGGAAAGTGCCTCCTGAGCAGAGTCAAGGGTTAAGGGGGAAGGGGAGGGGCTCCCAAGAATGCTAGGTGCTGGCTCCATGGTGGTTTTAGCGGTCACGGCATCAGGTGGTGGACCGCCGTCTGCAGGGTGCTCACCCGGAAAGGCAAAAAGGGGGAGGGAGCATGGGGAAAGGGAGGCTGGGGTAAGGCTGCCCAGCTTGAGGCCAGCCGGCAGTAAATCATCCCCTCCCTGGGTGACCGGGGTCAAATCCAGGGCCTCAATCTCCGCATACACGGAGGAGAGGCCAGCTCCTGCCACCCCGGGGGCTTCTCCTCCAGGGCCCGCCTCAACGGCCGCCTCGGGGTCCGCGGGGGGTTCGGGTAGCATCCAGGCAGAAGGGGTGTCCTCAGGAGTCTCGGAGGGGAGGGTTTCCCGTGGAGGGGGGATTCTGCCCTCCAATGCCAGTCCATCTTCCCCTCCCGACACCGGCGGATGGATCTCGCTCGCGGCCGTGGCGGGAGGCTCGATAGCAGTGCCTCCTTTCCTGGTCTTCCGGGGGGCTTCCGCGTCGGGTGGATGCAGCGGAGCTCGAGCCTTCCGCTTGCCTCGCTTCCCCTGGACTAGGGTCCAGCCCTCCATAGCATCATCTGGGGGTTGGTTAGCAGGGGTCGTGTCGGGGGGCGGAGGCGATGGTTTAGGGGTTCGGGGAGGTAGCGGTGGGGCAACAGGAGGGGCGGGGGCCTCTCCTTGGGGAGGGCCCTCTCCTATACCCGATAATATCCTTGCCACACCCTCCTCCATGGGCTCTATTGGGGTGGTACTAGCAAGGGTAGAAACCCCTTGCTCGCCCGGGCATTGTAGGGAAGGTATCTCTTGGGCCCGGACGGGAGCAGCGATGGGTCGAGTAGGAGGAGGGTTGGTTTCTGGTACTGGGCAGCCAGGGGCGTCGGCAGCGACGGGGCCGATGTCCTGCCGGGTCTCGGGGGTTTCGGGTGCCCCTCCCCCCCCAGCCAAAGGGCAGTCTCTGCGGACGTGCCCCGCTGAGCGGCAGAGGTAGCACCGGGCCTCTCCGGTAGAATAAAAGACCCGATAGCGGGCTCCCTCGTAGGGGACTAGAAAGGACCCCTCAAGCGCCTCTCTGTCACGCGCCCCTGCCGGTGGCAGAAGCTGCACTTGCCGGCGGAACGAAAAAATGTGACGGAGGGTGGGGTCCTTGCAGCCCAACGGGAGAGGGCTGATGACAGAAACAAGTTTCCCCAGGGTGGAAAGAGCGGGTAACAGGGCAGCATTGGGTAAGAAGGGAGGAACGGAGGTAAGGACGAGGCGAACGCCCAGGTCTTCTAACGGTTCTAGGGGGACAAACACCCCCCCTACCGTCAGGCCCCTCTCCACCGCCTCCTGGGCGGCATCCTCCGAGGCTAAGAAGAAAACGACCTTCCCATACATCTTGGAGGCCGCCACAATAGCCGTGGGTCCTACCACCTTCGCCAACGCCTGCACGTATGTCTCCACGCGGGGCGAGGCGGGCACCAGGAGGCAACGGACGCCATGCTTCCTGGTCAAGGCGGGGAAAGGGCCTCGGCCGCTGGTGATGGTGGCGGAGGCAGGGGGGGGGCGAGTGTACGAGGCGGCAGGCAGCGGGAAGCCCGCTGCCGCCCGGGCATACGTCCTGGGGGCCGAGGGAGGGACAATCGCAGAGCTGGTGGAGGGAAACACTGGGAGGGGCGCCACGGTTGATGACGAGGCCGCAGCGGTGGGGGCAGCCCCTGCCATGAAGGGCTCAGTGGTTTTAGCGGGGCCCTTTCCCTTCCACCCGCCCTGGCCCTTCTTGCGAACCGGGGGGGGTTTCCTAGAATCTGGGGGGGTGGTGGGTGCAGCAGCAGCAGCAATCACCCTGGTGCCTCCTGCTACCGGTGCCCCAGCAGGGGGGGTGGCAAGTACCTTAACAATAGTAGTAGGGGGGGGACCTTGGGGGTTGGGCAGGGGTGGTGGTGGGGAAGGGACAACTAATTTTAATAAAGCAGTCTCGCCCCTCTCGTTCCCCGCCATTGTGAGCAGGGAGAGACAGGGAGACACCGGAAGGAGAAGGGGGGAGGGGAGAAGGCAGAATAGCCCCTCCCTCCGCTGGCTGCGGACGGGAAGGGAAAAAATGCCGAGGGAGGGGGGCTGGGAGGAAGGAGGGAACAAAATCGGGGTCCAGTAAAAGGGGCAAATTGTAGGATAAGCAATCCGGGGGGGGGTGCAGACCCACACACGTTTATCCAAAGAGTCTCGGTTGGTCGGTTGTTAGGTCCGGTCTGGAAGGCAAAGTGCAAAGCAAACAGCTGGATCCGAAGGGAGATGGCAGATTGCCAGCAGGGACAGACTGCGGGGGGGCCGTGACAGTTGTAATAACGATGGGGGGGGTAGGGGCACCGATGGATCGGGGGTGGGGGTCTCCACGCCACACCCCCTGTGCCGCCACAAAGGCAAGTAATCACAGTCAAACTCCCCCCTACGAGAGTATAATTCAGAAAGTTACTCAGTCTTACGGCCTTCGTCACGATGATTTATATTATTTCTTCTGTCCGATGGAATCTCCGTCTCCGGCTGTGTTGGCTGTGTTCCAAGTCCTCCGGTCTGTTAAGAATGCTATAAGGTCCGAGCTACTGGCGAAACGGCTGGGTCTGGGGGTTTCCACTCCCCCCTCCGGACAGCAAAATCGGCAATCTTCCCCCCCCTCCTCCGGGGGCTCAGCTGAGGCAAATAGCTGCGCCCGAAAGCAGGCGTGTGGGGGGGTGGCTGGCGAAGGACGTAGACGGAAAAAAACACAAAAAATGAAAAGAAAAAACAAAAAAGCGTCTGGCCCGGTCGGGGGGGGACTAAGGCAGGTGCAAAAAGTAAGAAAAATCCGGGCCAGGGGGCTTTAGGAAAGAACAGAAAGCAAATAGCTGAGGAGCAAGCAAAAGACGTTCCGTTTCCTAACAGGGCAGGTTCCAGAACAATCAGGAACCTTCTGGAGACAATTAAGACAGGCTGATTAGAACACCTGCAGCCAATCAAGAAGCTGCTAGAATCAATTAAGGCAGGCTAATCAGGGCACCTGGGTTTTAAAAAGGAGGTCACTTCAGTTTGTGCTGTGTGTGTGAGGAGCTGGGAGCAAGAGGCACTAGGAGCTGAGGGTGAGAATGCGGACTGTTGGAGGACTGAGGTGTACAAGCATTATCAGACACCAGGAGGAAGGTCCTATGGTGAGGATAAAGAAGGTGTTGGGAGGAGGCCATGGGGAAGTAGCCCAGGGAGTTGTAGCTGTCACACAGCTGTTCCAGGAGGCACTCTAGACAGCTGCATTCCACAGGGCCCTGGGCTGGAACCCGGAGTAGAGGCGGGCCCGGGTTCCCCCCAAACCTCCCAACTCCTGGTCAGACAAAGGAGCAATCTACCTGGACTGTGAATTCAGAAAAATGTCAAGCTGAGGGCTGCCATGAAGCTCCAAGGTGAGCAAATCCACCAGTAAGCGCAAGACCCACCAAGGTAGAGCAGGAACTTTGTCACAATTTTTACACCTCACTTTCCAGAGTTTATGATCCTTTCTATTTTCCTCAATGGGATTTAACTTCCACTTTTTAAAGAATGCCTTTTTGCCTCTAACTGCTTCTTTTATTTTGTTATTTAGCCCTGGAGGCACATTTTTGGTCCTCTTACTATGTTTTTTTTTTTTAATTTGGGGTATACATTTAAGTTGAGCCTCCATTATGGTGTCTTTAAAAAGTTTCCATGAAGCTTGCAGAGATTTCACCTTTGGCACTGTATCTTTTAACTAACTTCCTCATTTTTGCATAGTTCCCCTTTCAGAAATTAAATGCTACAGTGATGGCTGCTTTGGTGTTTCTCCTCTCCAACCCTTCCTCCCCCAGGGATGTTAAATTTATTATATTATGGTCACTATTACCAAGCAGTTCAGCAATGTGAACAGGGATCAGAAGTAATGACTTATTTCACACCAGATACCTATTTTCTTAAACTAAGTTTTTTGAATTCCAAAGCATCCTGATGAGGAAACTATCCATCTGACAGGAGAGGAAATGAAAGGGAATGCTGTGGTTCTGTACCCCCCGAGGAAGAGATCATGAAAAGGGATGGGAGGAGTGGCTAACAGAAGGAAAGTCTTGATAAGCGTCTTAGCCCTGGTCTACACTAGGACTTTAGGTCGAATTTAGCAGCATTAAATCGATGTAAACCTGCACCCGTCCACACGATGAAGCCCTTTATTTCGACTTAAAGGGCTCTTAAAATCGATTTCCTTACTCCACCCCTGACAAGTGGATTAGCACTTAAATCGGCCTTGCTGGCTCGAATTTGGGGTACTGTGGACACAATTCGATGGTATTGGCCTCCGGGAGCTATCCCAGAGTGTTCCATTGTGACCGCTCTGGACAGCACTCTCAACTCAGATGCACTGGCCAGGTAGACAGGAAAAGAACCGCGAACTTTTGAATCTCATTTCCTGTTTGGCCAGCATGGCAAGCTGCAGGTGACCATGCGGAGCTCATCAGCAGAGGTGACCATGATGGAGTCCCAGAATCGCAAAAGAGCTCCAGCATGGACCGAATGGGAGGTACGGGATCTGATCGCTGTATGGGGAGAGGAATCCGTGCTATCAGAACTCCGTTCCAGTTTTCGAAATGCCAAAATCTCCCAGGGCATGAAGGACAGAGGCCATAACAGGGACCCGAAGCAGTGCCGCGTGAAACTGAAGGAGCTGAGGCAAGCCTACCAGAAAACCAGAGAGGCGAACGGCCGCTCTGGGTCAGAGCCCCAAACATGCCGCTTCTATGATGAGCTGCATGCCATTTTAGGGGGTTCAGCCACCACTACCCCAGCCGTGTTGTTTGACTCCTTCAATGGAGATGGAGGCAATACGGAAGCAGGTTTTGGGGACGAAGAAGATGATGATGATGATGAGGTTGTAGATAGCTCACAGCAAGCAAGCGGAGAAACCAGTTTTCCCGACAGCCAGGAACTGTTTCTCACCCTGGACCTGGAGCCAGTACCCCCCGAACCCACCCAAGGCTGCCTCCTGGACCCAGCAGGCGGAGAAGGGACCTCCGGTGAGTGTACCTTTTAAAATACTATACATGGTTTAAAAGCAAGCATGTGAAAGGATTACTTTGCCCTGGCATTCGCGGCTCTCCTGGATGTACTCCCAAAGCCTTTGCAAAAGGTTTCTGGGGAGGGCAGCCTTATTGCGTCCTTCATGGTAGGACACTTTACCACTCCAGGCCAGTAACACATACTCGGGAATCATTGTACAACAAAGCATTGCAGTGTATGTTTGCTGGCGTTCAAACAACATCCGTTCTTTATCTCTCTGTGTTATCCTCAGGAGAGTGAGATATCATTCATGGTCACCTGGTTGAAATAGAGTGCTTTTCTTCAGGGGACACTCAGAGGAGCCCATTCCTGCTGGGCTGTTTGCCTGTGGCTAAACAGAAATGTTCCCCGCTGTTAGCCACAGGGAGGGGGGAGGGTTGAGGGGGTAGCCACGCGGTGGGGGGAAGCAAAATGCGACCTTGTAACGAAAGCACATGTGCTATGTATGTAATGTTAACAGCAAGGTTTACCCTGAAAGAGTGTAGCCACTGTTTTATAAAATGTGTCTTTTTAAATACCGCTGTCCCTTTTTTTTTCTCCACCAGCTGCATGTGTTTCAATGATCACAGGATCTTCTCCTTCCCAGAGACTAGTGAAGCTTAGAAAGAAAAAAAAACGCACTCGAGATGAAATGTTCTCCGAGCTCATGCTGTCCTCCCGCACTGACAGAGCACAGACGAATGCGTGGAGGCAAATAATGTCAGAGTGCAGGAAAGCACAAAATGACCGGGAGGAGAGGTGGCGGGCTGAAGAGAGTAAGTGGCGGGCTGAAGACAGGGCTGAAGCTCAAATGTGGTGGCAGCGTGATGAGAGGAGGCAGGATTCAATGCTGAGGCTGCTGGAGGACCAAACCAGTATGCTCTAGTGTATGGTTGAGCTGCAGCAAAGGCAGCTGGAGCACAGACTGCCACTACAGCCCCTGTGTAACCAACCGCCCTCCTCCCCAAGTTCCATAGCCTCTACGCCCAGACGCCCAAGAACGCGGTGGGGGGCCCTCCGGCCAACCAGCCACTCCGCCACAGAGGATTGCCCAAAAAAAAGAAGGCTGGCATTCAATAAATTTTAAAGTTGTAAACTTTTAAAGTGCTGTGTGGCATTTTCCTTCCCTCCTCCACCACCCCTCCTGGGCTACCTTGGTAGTCATCCCCCTATTTGTGTGATGAATGAATAAAGAATGCATGAATGTGAAGCAACAATGACTTTATTGCCTCTGCAAGCGGTGATCGAAGGGAGGAGGGGAGCGTGGTTAGCTTACAGGGAAGTAGAGTGAACCAAGGGGCGGGGGGTTTCATCAAGGAGAAACAAACAGAACTTTCACACCGTAGCCTGGCCAGTCATGAAACTGGTTTTCAAAGCTTCTCTGATGTGTACCGCGCCCTCCTGTGCTATTCTAACCACCCTGGTGTCTGGCTGCGCGTAACCAGCAGCCAGGCGATTTGCCTCAACCTCCCACCCCGCCATAAACATCTCCCCCTTACTCTCACAGATATTGTGGAGCACACAGCAAGCAGTAATAACAGTGGGAATATTGGTTTCGCTGAGGTCTAAGCGAGTCAGTAAACTGCACCAGCGCGCCTTTAAATGTCCAAATGCACATTCTACCACCATTCTGCACTTGCTCAGCCTGTAGTTGAGCAGCTCCTGACTACTGTCCAGGCTGCCTGTGTACGGCTTCATGAGCCATGTCATTAAGAGGTAGGCTGGGTCCCCAAGGATACATATAGGCATTTCAACATCCCCAACAGTTATTTTCTGGTCTGGGAAGAAAGTCCCTTCCTGCAGCTTTTGAAACAGACCACAGTTCCTGAAGATGCGAGCATCATGTACCTTTCCCGGCCATCCCACGTTGATGTTGGTGAAACGTCCCTTGTGATCCACCAGAGCTTGCAGCACTATCGAAAAGTACCCCTTGCGGTTTATGTACTCGGCGGCTTGGTGCTTCAGTGCCAAGATAGGGATATGGATTCCGTCTATGGCCCCACCACAGTTAGGGAATCCCATTGCAGCAAAGCCATCCACTATGACCTGCACATTTCCCAGGGTCACTCCCCTTGATATCAGCAGATCTTTGATTGCATGGGCTACTTGCATCACAGCAGCCCCAACAGTAGATTTGCCCACTCCAAATTGATTCCCAACTGACTGGTAGCTGTCTGGCGTTGCAAGCTTCCACAGGTCTATTGCCACTCGCTTCTCAACTGTGTGGGCTGCTCTCATCTTGGTATTCATGCGCCTCAGGGCAGGGGAAAGCAAGTCACAAAGTTCCATGAAAGTGCCCTTACGCATGTGAAAGTTTCGCAGCCACTGGGAATCGTCCCAGACCTGCAACACTATGTCATGGTCCCACCATGGTCTGTGCTTGTTTCCCGAGCCCAGAATTGGTGTTCCACAGCATGAACCTGCCCCATTAGCACCATGATGCATGCATTGGCAGGGCCCATGCTTTCAGAGAAATCTGTGTCCATGTCCTGATCACTCACATGACCGCACTGACGTCGCCTCCTCGCCCGGTATCGCTTTGCCAGGTTCTGGTGCTGCATATACTGCTGGATAATGCGTGTGGTGTTTAATGTGCTCCTAATTGCCAAAGTGAGCTGAGCGACCTCCATGCTTGCCTTGGTATGGTGTCCGCACAGAAAAAAGGCTCGGAACGATTGTCTGCCGTTGCTCTGACGGAGGGAGGGGCGACTGACGACACGGCTTACCGGGTTGGCTTCAGGGAGCTAAAATCAACAAAGGGGGTGGCTTTACATCAAGGAGTATTTCAGGCAGGACTTCACGGAGGGTTCCAATAAGAAATGGTGCACCTAAGTTATTGTTCTTATTGGAACAAGGAGGTTAGCCTGGTGTCTGATTGATACATGGCTAGATTTACCTCACTGCACCTTCTCTGTGAGTGACTGCAGTGTGACCTAGAGGAATGAGTCCCCTAGACAGGGGTGGAGGCAAATGAGTACAAAACAAATCTGGTCTATTTCTTGTTTTGATCCACTCCATGTATCTTTTACATCTTTGGCTGGCAGCAGACGGTGCAGAAGGACTGCATGCCATCCACATCTCATGGCTGCTCAGCAGAAGATGGTGGAGTAGGACTTCTAGCCATCCTCTTCTCTTGCCTGCCCGGCAGAAGATGGTACAGTACGACTGCTAGCAATCCGTATCGCCTGCCTGCTCACCATAAGACGGTTCAATAGGACTGACTGCAGGACTAAAGAGAATGACCTGGTCAAGTCACTCCAAATTTAGTCCCTGCGCCCATGTCTGCCCAGGTGCTCCCAGCCAACGTGGCCAGGAGCACCTTGGACACAACGAGGACGGCTACCAGTCGTACTGCACCGTCTGCTGCCAGAAGGCAATGGGTTGCTGCTACTGTGTAGCAATGCCGTACCGAGTCTGCCAGCACCCAGGAGACATATGGTGACGGTTACCTGAGCGGGCTCCATGCTTGCCGTGGTATGGCATCTGCACAGGTAACTCAGGAAAAAAGGCGCGAAACAATTGTCTGCCTTTGCTTTCACGGAGGGAGGGAGGGAAGGGGGGCCTGACGATATGTACCCAGAACCACCCGCGACAATGTTTTAGCCCCATCAGGCATTGGGATCTCAACCCAGAATTCCAATGGGCAGCGGAGACTGCGGGAACTGTGGGATAGCTATCCACAGTGCAACGCTCCGGAAGTCGACTCTAGCCTTGGTACTGTGGAAGCACTCCGCCAAGTTAAATCACTTAATGCACTTAGAGCATTTTCTGTGGGGACACACACACTCGAATATATAAAACCGATTTCTAAAAAACCGACTTCTATAAATTCGACCTAATTCCGTAGTGTAGACATACCCTTAAAGGCGGTCATTGGCCATTGCTGGAAGTCTCTAAAATTACCTGGGAAACTGTTCTTTGAAGCCAATCATGTCTCAAATTGGGCAAAAGCTGCTTTTTTGTCAGAAGGCCTTAGAATCTTAGATGAATGCATTACTCTTTGTAGGAGTGGCGTTGGTGATGTAAACTGCAGGAGCTAATCTTTATGGAATGGCCTATGCTCTGAAGTGAGGCAGAATTTGATGTCTTAGATTTGTGGATCTGTTCTTTATCAGTGCCTTGCAAACTCACGTAATGGGAAGCAGCTGCTTTGTGGGCATCCTTTGTGTCTGAAACTGGGAGATGCTTATGATGATGGAGAGAGGAAATGCTCAGTGTTTCAAGTGTCCTTTCCCTTCCTCCATGATCCTGTTACATCTGGGTGGGTAGGGAGATCCTCCATATAGAATCCAAGGATCTTTCCACTTCATAGGTATCCTGTTATCATTATACATATACTGGGGCAAATCCTGAGGCCTTACTCTGCTGTTAGGCAAATTCCCCTAGGTCATGTAAAGACCTAGAGAATTAGCCCATACTAGTCATCAAATACATTTCATAAAAAATTCTAGAACTCCTTTAATTTGTTTTTTTCTGCCCTGGCTAAAGAAATGTATGATTTCACTTTCTATTCTCTCATCATCATCCCCACATTCAAGATCAGCAATTGAAGGGGATCCTCTGAGTGCTGTTCTCCCCCATCTGTATGGAAGAGGGGATCAGCAACCCTAATAGCATAATTTGCTAGGTTCTGGGAATGATGTTCTGCATCTCCAGGAGTCTGTGTGGGCAGACAAGAGGTTTCAATGGTCCAAGGCAAGAGTGAGCTGGCCAGAGATCTGCTAGCCCTATAGAGATTCCAGTGGTGTCAAGCTGCCTTCATGGTATAGCCCCTCCTCTAAATGGGATCCTCATGGGTAGCTGTGGTAGTTCAGTTCTAACAGAGCCACACCGCCAGGGGTAGAGAGGCCACAGGGATGCAGTGGAAGTTCATGGCTTGTGCCTACCACTGACACCAGGGCTCGACATGGATTCCTAGGGACTTCTTAAAGCCTATTTGTGGTGGGTTGTGACTCACCATGCTAGCACTTCCTGCTGGTCATCTTGTGGATCAGCTCCACTGGTCAGTATGCTGACTCTCGGGGGTGGACACAGGCCCACCCACTACTCCAGGTTCCAGCCCAGGGACCCTCTAGATGGCAGCCACATGCTGTGTCTCCTCCACCCTCTCAGTCTTTCCCTGGGCCACTATCCTGCAGCCCCAGTACCTTCTTCACCCTTGCCTCAGGGCCTCAGCCTGCAACTCCCAGACTCCAGCCAGGAGCTCTTCCCTAGCTCCCCTGGTCACTGCTAGGAGCACTGCCCTGTCCACCATGCTGGCTTTTTTCCACCTTCAAGGCAGCCAGTCCTCCCTCTTTCAGCTCCAAGGAGCAATTGCACCTGCTCTGCCATGCAGTTCTTTCTATATGGGGCTGCCCAGCCCTGATTGGCTGCTCCTCACAGCCCCTCTCCTATTGGCTGCTTTCTGTGCAACCTCCCAAAGGCTTCATTAACCCCCTACCAGCCAGTATGGGACAGACGCCCCATCACACTATTCCATGGTCAAACTTCATGATCCCAAAGTGAGCAATGTAGGGGAATGTCTATGTGGAAGCAGCGCAGGCCAGGATATTTTTTGACGAAACACTTTTTCATCTGAAAATGGTGTTTCATTGAAACTGAAACTTTTCATGGGAACATAACAGTTTCAATAAAACTTGTATCTGGAAGGTTTCTCAAGTCCAGGGTGGAATTACTGGTACAAAGCACAAAGAAAGGGAGAGAGCAGGATAGCTAAGTGGTTAGGGCACACATGTAGGGTGTGGGAATCCCTGGTTACCTGACTTAAAACCAAATCTCCCCCATCCTAGATGAACCTCTTAGCCACCAGGCTATTAGTTATTCTGGGATCTCTCGCTCTCAAACACACACACACACACACACAGACTTTGAAAGGTCTCAATTTCATCCCAGTGTAGAACAGGAAAATTTTGAAATCTCAAATTTTAATGGGATGGGAAAACAGTTTCCCGTTCAACTCTAGTGAGGAGATCCTCATAGACATTTATTTTTCTGATTCCCCTCCTGTAGGGCAATCTGGCCCTTTTGTGTGAGATCACTTCGTTTTACATTTTCAGTAAAACGTATAGGAAATAATAACTGCAGGAGCTGCTCAGCAACTTGCGGAGCATCATTCTACTGCATCTTCAAATCCCATTGGCTGCAACTTTCAGGAAGAGCTCAGAGTCTGGAAGGATTAGATCCATGGATTCTGACAAGTGTACTTTTCATCTGCTAACAAGCAAACACACAAAATAGTTTTACCCGTTAAAGACATAAAATTGGGCATCATCAGAAAAATGGTAAAGTCACTTGCATGATATAATATGACTTTGGGAACCTCACAATTTTTTTAAATATGTCCTGAAAATTCAGTTTCGTCCTGATAGTAAATATATTTCTGAGGAGAAGTATGTTGCTATATAATTGTACACCAGATGCAACACAGGAGAAAAGGAAACAAAACTACACTGAGAGCATGTGTTATTTTCTCTGCCCATATGATCTTACCTGCCATGTTGTACCAACTCAGAATAACCAGAACCCATTGTTTCCACAGGAAACAGACTGTGAGGAAATGCACTCGTGTTCTCGACAGTGTGGAAAATAGTGCTGGTCAATACTGTACTATACACAACAGACAATTCTGATTCAAGTGTCCAAATTATAATCAGTTTGACAAACGTCCACAGGCTCTTCATTCTATTTTATATTTTCACTAAGACAAGGCAATCATACAGCCAGACAATTCCATCAGGGAAGCTTGTTAGCTGCTTAGTCTGTTAAACCCCGGTTGCCATAGCATCTAGAGTTGAAAAAGCTGCAGATTGGCATAAAAAAGCATGTCGACAATTGCCCTGTCACAGCATGCAAGCCAGGTCTGCTCAAAGGCAGCACACTACAAGTTTTCTTTCCCAGTTTGCACTACCCCATGCTGTTTAATAATATCCATTTACTGGTATTGGGATTGATCTAGTGCAGTGTAAAATCCACATCTAGTGAGACTTTGCTTTTCACATGGCGTGAAATTCTTTAACAAATGAGCACATGAAAATTAATGAACATAACATTGTATATACTATAAGAAGCATATTTGATTTAACAGAAGAACAATCAAATATTTTACTAATCAGCACTTTGGCAAAATAATCTGTTTTACAAAGTAAAATATATAAATACATAGTATGTTTCTCAACCATCTGTCAATGCAGTTTTAGCCTAGTTAGCCAGTGTTCACAACATCATAATACACTGCTTTGCATTTGGAATTTTGTCTTATCTAAAAATATTTATTTGGGGCATATAATTTTTTCATTGTGTGCTTTCTAGAATTTAATTAAGGGCATACACTACCAAATTAACAAGAATTCAATTTAATATTCACACATGCATACTGATAGAAATCAGCCTAAGAAATAGAATGGGTAGCAAAAAAAAATTTCAAAATAACTCCATCCCACAGTTTTAATATGCACAGATTAACATGCGTTGTTAACAAAGAAGAATCCTCTCATTTAAAAATGACTAGTTTTGGGACAGCATTTTCATGTTTAATCTTAAACATAGATTTATACATGCTAATATTTACTATCTATCTTCAGCAACATGTTAAGGTTACAAAACAGAAAAAAAATGGCACACAACTAGTGGGGTTTATAAAACTGTTTCCTATCAAAAGTTTACACTCAGTTTATTCAGACTTTTCCTTCCATTATAATCTGTTCTGTCACTTCATTTTACTTTTTCTTCAATGCCACAAATAAAAAAAATCTTGAAAACTACATAACCCGGAGCACAATTAAACTGGCAAACCCAAGAGGATTCTCTACACAATCTTTTCAAATTGTAGTGTTTCACTTTTATTTTATCGGTAGACATGTTTTATTACACCTCTGCCTATCAGTTGTTTTACCTTGTCCATTAAAGGCCTTGATACCTAATTAGATTCAATATAAGAGAGAAGAGGTAATATTAACTGTACAGCAAATTAGAAATCTAATGAACTCTGAAGAAGTGAATATATTCAATGATAATTTTGTACTGCTTCTTTGTGGTTTTAGTGTACAGAAAAAACATTACTAAAACTTTTTTTAAAAAAACTTTAATTGAGATTATTACTCTAGTTGCCCATGTGGAATACAAAAATTTCTTTCATTTGTAGGTTAATAGTACATATTTACAGCAAACGTTTTTTTGCTATATTGTGTATTTCATGCATCTATAATTAAAGGTCTGTTAACATTTCCTTTATAACTCCCTCACCTTTATTCTCCAGGGGGTCACAATTTACCACCGTGATAAATATAAACACAAAGCTGAAACTTGTAATATATAGTCTCAATCTGGGAAACACTATTTTTTCTTGCAATCCATATGTCTATTTTTATTTATTAAGATATAGAAAATGAACCTAACCAAGGCTCTAACTGCAGATTGATTTCCACCTTTTAAAATACATCCAAATATTAAGGTTGGCTTTAGGTAAAAACATAAAATGTTTACTACTTTATCACTGATTGAGAGTTAAACTTATCTAGCATGTCCCCTTCCCCTATTTTTAAGCTATTTATTTAGGAAGTTTTAACAAGTTTACAAATCCTTTCCATGTAAGAAAAAGAAACCAATCATTACAACAGTTAGCTTTGGTTTAAAGAGACATTATACTGAACTGTAGTCATCGAATCTTTCTATTTAACAGGGTGTTACTATATTATTGTGTGAGCATCAGTATACCACCTCTGTCATTTCTAGTGAAATCTCTATATACACATATTTAACAGCACAGGTATGTCTATCAAATGTTAATATTCAAAAAAAATTGGACAGGTGTGCGTCTGCTTTTTTTTTTTTCAGGTGAAAGTACTTTGAGTACTGAATATAAGGTAATCAAGTATCTATCTGTCCTCTTTCTATTTTGCTGGGTGTGTGATTGGTGTGTTAATTTTTCTATAACTTCACAAAATTTTTTGAGCCTTTCCTCAGTGGTTGGGCTATTTTACTTTTGCCAATCAGATGCTACCAATAGCTAAGCAGCTACTAGCTGATGGGAGATTACTTCTTCATTTCCTTTTGTGTGACCACATCCACTAGGGAGTCCCAGGAGGATTATCAAAAGAGTATTTGGTAATAAATATCAAATAATGTTATGATATTTGGTTACAAATTGCATGCCAATATTCTCTAATGACTGGACATGTTCACCATATATGCATAAAATCTCCTCTTTCCCCATTCAGTCTCTCTCTATTTCTTAACCTGACAAGGTCCAAATATTCCCCTCTGCTGCATGGTGAGGAAAGGAGTAAATGTGCACAAATTGCAGGTGTATGAGGCCAGCGGGAGGAAGAGTACAACCTGTTGTAACATAATAGTCCTCCTACAGATGTCCTTCTGTGTAAACACCACGTGAGTGTGAGGGTGAGTTTGGGGAGAGGGGGTGAATGGTGAAGGGTGGGTGGAGTCAGGGAACTATTATTCTGTCAAACATGTTCTCCACAAAACCCAGAGATTTCCTGCCATGCAAGTTAATGCTGCTCAAAGTGACATTAACTTCTTCTACTTTGATCACAGGGTAGCCCACTGGAGGGGTCCTAGAGTACTGGCACATCGGTGGGGAAAATGGCACCAAGGCTCCTGCACTGGTTGTGCTGCCGGTAAAGAAGGAAGTTCTGTGGAGTAGCTCAGTGGTGCTTCTTCACCATAGATGTACCCTGAGATCTACAGAACTGGGGACTGACATTCTGTGCAGGTACTTGGGCTTTGGGAGAATGAGACACAATTCCTGATGCCCATCAACTCTGGTCCTAAACCCTCCTTCCTAAGGAGGGAATGAGTCAAACTCTGTGGGCCAGATCCCCAGCTGATGTAAACTGACATAGCTCCACTGAAGTCAATGGAAATGGAGCTAAGCTGATTTTCTAAATAAGTTTTTATTTAACTCTTCTCTGTCTATGCATGTTTACACAGGTGTTGATAACTTGGCCCTGAGATTGCAAGTCCACTTTTCCCTCATCCTGTTTTCCTGTGGTGGTTAGTTCTTATTGTCCAGTGTGGTAAACATATGGTACACAGGATCACGCAGTGCTTTGAGTCCACTGCAGGTGGTGGTATAAAGAAAACATTTCATGTCTAACTCTGAATTTCCTTGTTTGTCAGATCCCTTGCTGTACTCTGGTAGTACCCTTTGTCTATGATTTCAAAGACTGTGTCTTCCTCTTTACAAATCTATTCCCTTAACATTTATTCAGTGATATTACATGCACACAAAATCTAATTATGCACAAAAAGTTTTTTTTTGTCTGTTTTTATTTTAAATTTGCTCAGGTACTTAAAAATGACTAGTGACAGATTATCATCACTTGCTTAGATAATGTACAATTTATACTAAATATTTTCTTTCTTATGTTACGAATCAATGTCTGTTTAAAAACATAGGCCAATATCTTTTTGTCTTCTAATTAATATAACAGTGAGACTAATACAGCAAACTATCAGGGGAAAAGTGTGTTTAAAATATTGGTAAATACGAAGTACCTACAATATATGCGGAACTATATTGCAAGGTTCTTGTAAATCTCATGCTGCAAGTTTCACATCAAATACTTATTTTTCTAAACATAAAAAGCTTTTGACAGTGCATAGTGACCACGAAGCTGAATAGTAAAATGAAGATTGCATATTCTATGTGCAGAAAAACCATTGCTTTATAGTAGCTTGTATTTTCTGTTACATTTTGCCTTATCCTGAAAATTTCTTCAACTGACTGAAAGCACATTAACTGCTAGATAGGCGTCACACTGATGTCTCCATGCTGTAACTTACAGCCGTGAATTTGCTGCGATCTGTTTAATCATCAGTGTATTGATTTTCCTCAGCTTTCCTTCATTTTAGCCCCATGGCAGGCTTCTGTAATTTCCTTTGGACAAAGTGTAACCAAACTGTGCTAAGTGATGTTGATTTGCAGGCAAAAGTAAAGGGGTAAATATAAATTAACAAGCTATAAACATTTTACAAGTGGGGAGTCAATAAAAACAGTGTCTGCAGTTCTTTAAAAAAAAATGATTTGAAGCAGATTGTTAACAAAGGTGTCCAAAGAAACTGACATGAGTCTGAGAATAATTTTTGTGCTTTGTGATTAAGAATTGATCAGTCTAAAAGCCTCTGATGCAACTGAATCACCCATAAGCTGCTGGACTGAAAGGGCTCAGCAGGAGCTGGTATTTGTTTGTTAAACTCCCATGATTCCAAGTAGATAATTGGTCTGTGAAGTTCATGGCAGAATCTGAATTTGCTTTCTTGCTTCCCAGCTGGCTGAGCACTGGTTTATAGACTTCTGTGTACAAATTTAGCCAGCAGCAACCTCACATCTTTAATGTAAAAGGTGTTTTGTTGTGTTTTTCAGGTGCTGAGTGGAAAGCCCACACTCCAGAAGCTCATTAAAAGGGCCAAGTTACAGTACAGGTTTATTTCTGTCACAGCATTTCTGAAAACAGTGACAAGGATTAATATGTTTCTTTGGTACTGGAAAAAGCCTGATACAATCCCTTGTGAATTTGATCATCTGTTTCATTGCCTGTATAAGATTCAATCTCCTATTATATCCTGAAGTTACAGCTGTAAACCAATGCTGATAAGAATTGAGAAGCCACTACAGGAGCCTTAGGCAAGCTAATTGTTTTCTTAAACAGCATCTTGTTTAATTGCATTTTATTTCAGACATTACTCATCCAACCTTCTCTTCTTTAAAATTACAAAGCATATTGACTCTGCTGTCTAGTACACATGGCATATCCTGTATTGTACAAGTGTATATGTAATGGAGTTTCTAGAATCTTTCAAACTGTTACTTTTATTCTGCTATTGCTTATGAATAGCTATTTTGGAACTTTTATGGAATTCCTTCCAAGGCTATTTATAATTCTGTCAGTAAGCTCATATCTACAGATTACCTAAAAAGTCAGATTCATATGAACACAAAGACTGAAAAAGTGGCCCAGTTTCAGGAAAGCTTCCTTATTCAGGAAAGCACTTAAGCATGTGCTTAATTGTTAACACTTTCCCCACTGATTTAAGCACGTATTTAAAGATAAACATGGACATAAGTGACATTCTGAATCAATGTGTAAAAGAACACATATTGCTTACAATCAGTGATCTGAAAACTGTAAAATATGCTGTCAAATTCACGGAGGGAGAAACTCATCCTCATGGGGAAGCACACAGATAGCCCTGTGTATAGAGGGTGGGCCTGGAGAAATCTTGTAAGGGGACTT
This sequence comes from Lepidochelys kempii, assembly GCF_965140285.1. Taxonomy (NCBI): domain Eukaryota; kingdom Metazoa; phylum Chordata; order Testudines; family Cheloniidae; genus Lepidochelys; species Lepidochelys kempii. The sequence continues at coordinate 82,613,155 of NC_136385.1, read as the reverse complement.
CCACACCTCTTACATACAACAGTGATGGATTCCCTGCCAAATTAGCTGGCAGGAAAACGAACCCTGGACTGATAAGTATGAAAAAGGCCACTGCCTCTGCATTAATAGAGACCCACTCACCCAAAATCTTCAGAGAAGGTCTGATCCAAAGCCCACTGAAGATAATGAGAGTCTTTCCAACAACTTCACTGGACTTTGGATCAAGCCCAGAGGGAGTATAAAGAGGTAGGGGTCACTATTCTGGGACAGTGGCCACAGAGGGTCTTCACTGCATCCTTATGGCCTACCTGTATGATGGCACTGGCTGTACGTCCTCTCCCATTTACTTGGGCTTTATTTGGGAAGCAGAGAATTTCACCTCTTAAAGTCTGCTTTCAATATTAGAACCTAACTTGGGGCCCAGTTCTGCAACCCTTGTTGTCTCTGAGCAGGATTTATTCATAGAAGTAGTTTTGCAGACACAGATTTGGGGACCAAACACGCAACAAAGAATGAAAGTCACAAAGATATACATTTTACAGCATGGTACATGAGGAGCCAGACAGTGAACCCCCATTATTCCTAAAAGTAGGTTTTATACCAAGTTTTTTAAGTGCCACACAGGCATTTTGACCCATAAATAATTGCATATACAATACATAACTGAACAGAACCTTGTTTGCAGCTGGCAATTTGTTGTCCTCTTACATTACAACAAAAAACCAAAATGGTAGCCAAAGAGAAAACTGCCAGTCAAAACACTCTTGCTCCCTTATTCACACTGTTGCTTTCTACCTCCACACTCAATTTTTCTCTAACAACAAATTTAACTTATGAATGCGAAAGGTTAAAGAAAAAATATTTAGTTGCCAAAAACATGGCAAAAATATTATAAAAAGATCTGTTACTGCTAAACACTGTATGTCCTTAGAAAAATGCTCGAAACCACAAGAGTTACAGTTTTATCGAAGAGGTAGCATATGTGCCATATAATACATATGTTGCAATCACAGCAACGTAGTTTGCATGAACAGCAGCAAATTCTGGAGAAAAAAAACTGCCCGGTGCTCAAATGAAAGCTGTCATTATCCCCTTATTCATTTAGAGGAATGTCAATTTTGTACATCTACCTCTACTGACACATTTCTTTGGTTAACTCTACCTGTTTAAATAAAAAATGAGGCACAATTGTAATTTTTCGTATTTTTGAGGTTGTTTTTTAAAAAAATCAGTAATTCCTTCCTTAGATGGGTGCATGATAGATGTCTAATTAAAATAACTGTTATCAAATACAAGCTTTTATTATACTCTCCTATTGTGGACAGTATTCACTTAAGATAATGACTAGCATTTGCACCTTCCATCTGAAAGGATCAAAGTATTTTACAAAATGATTTGAAAATTTTTTATATATAAATATTCTCAAACAAAAAACTTTGTTACCTAACAGTTAATGCTGCAAAGAGCTGCTCTCTAACAACACATACAAACACATCATTTACAAAAAATAAATACAAAAAATGGAAAAGCTATGGAAATCACCAGCTAAGGTAAAGTATTCAATTCTGAAGTAATATTTAATATACCCATAGATTGCAAAATTCTATCTGCACCACAGAAAAACAACCTTAACTCTGTCCCTGTTGGAAGTGGGTACCACAGTGGGGGGGGAGTCCCATTGTGCTAGGCACTGTACATGTATATAACCAAAAAAACCAAAACAGGTTTCCCATCCCCAACAGCTTATTGTCTAAGAAATGAGCCAAGGACTTTGTCACATCTTTTTTTTTTTTTTTTTTTTTTTTTAAACAGAGACCATTCCTACAGGGCAAACAATTCAGACAGCAAGAAAGAGTCCAAACACCTTGTGGAGGGTGTTTTATACTGGGAAAATGAACACACATGTTTATCCTCTTTAAAATTCTGGGGGGCAGGGACTGTCTTTTGTTCTGTGTTTGTACAGCATCTAGCATAGTGGTGTCCTGGTCCATGACTGGGACTCCTAAGTGCTATGGTAATATGAGTAAATAATAATAATTACTAAAGGACAAACAAAAAGTCCTTCTGGGCTTTTTTCATCCCAAGTCTCATCAAACATAAAGGATGAGTTACCTCTGCTAGATAATGTAGCTGATTTCTACATAGTCTCCTCAAGAACATGAGGTGATCCCCCTGGCTAGTCTTCCAGCTCCTGCTCGCCCCTAAAGTTCCCTTCTTCTCAAACCTACTCTGGGATATTGGATATTTCAATACTTCCCAAGAGCTAGCCCTGACTGGCTGCCTTGCACATCCCTGCAATAAGGGCAGGCAGCTGTGGTCTTTGCTGATGGAAAGGGATATGAACTCAGGATGGAACAAAAAGCAAGACAGCTGGTATACAGATCCCCATGTATATGGGGGTAGCTGGGGTATGCACATTTTTGCAGATACACCCAGTTCCCCTCTGTTCAAAATTCTGACCACAGTTTTATGGAAACTATTGATGCACACATGTAGAAGTTGCAATCATCAGCTATGGGAGACAGCCCAGCTACTAGCCTTTGCAGGTTATATTTGTTTCAGAACTAAGGCAAAAATGACAGACATCAGCTTCTTTGAGAGGCCTTCTTCCTCTGATAGAATAAGGATGCTGGTCATAATGTGTTAGCTCTGATTCATAGAACAATATACAGGTTTGAGTTTGTGAGCTATAAAAATGATGGAAAAACAAAAACAAAACTATATTTCAGTGCCAACTCTACGCAACTTTCTTACCAAATAATCCCAAATTATCCTGAACTGCATGACAATTATGTTTTGATTAACTAAAACTGTTGGCACAGCCTTGGAGGTGCCATTATTGGTCCAATTTCATTACTTGGAATCCCTAAATTCTTAGACCCAGATCCTCAAAGGTATTTATAGGCATCTAACTCCCACTGATTTCAGTAGAATGTAGGTGCCTCTATACCTCTGAGGATCTGGGCCTTATACCCTGAATGTTGGAGTCCTAAATACATATACTGTTTTAGAGCTCACTAGTGGCTCAAAATGCTGCTAAGTTTGGATCCAGAAGCCAAGGAGTATAAGACTACCAAAGAGCATAAGAAACTCTCAGGGTGAACACATGTTCACTGGAAAGAACACTGAACCCTTTCATTATGAGTACTTGATCTCAAAGACCTACTCTATCAATATCCAGACTAGCACATGTGAAAAGCGTACATCAAAACAGGAACTTGGTCAAGGAGGTTAAATACTCACTTATTCTCATGGCTGTTCATTACTGTTCACTGCTTCAATTGATTTTGTGTTTCTTTTGGCTTCTGCACATTGGGCAGTTATTTTATTTCATTTATTTTGACTTGTTACAAAAAGCACTGTCCCTGGGGCACTCAAACTCAACATACATACTCTAAAGTGACCCCTTTGCACATAACACAGCAAACAGCCAGCTAAATACTCCAACAGAAAAGGAACACACCACCCACTCTCCCTAATGATCCAGACCACTCCGTACCCAAAAAGGAGAGAACAACAGTGTGAAAGAAGAAAAATATAAAGAATAAATTCATAAATAATAACACAAGAAAAGTGAGGGTGGAGCTAAAGTAACATCCAAAGTCTCTCTGTAGTGAGAGATTCTCAGCTTGTATGACTAATGAACACTCATAGAATAATTAAGAGGAAGCCCTTCCAAAAGTTTCTCCTCTGTGAAAAACAAATTTAATATCCTAATCACAAGATTTCCCATTTAAACTCTCTACCATTTCTAACAATTCCCCTCAAAACCATACTCCCCACATCAGTGAGACCATGGTGTGGACCATCCAAACACAGTGCTCCATCCCCCATAGAACCATTTCCCTCCATATGACCTGTTGATTCGGCATCTGAGACCTTGACTTTCACCCCACAGTTTAGATTACAATGGCACAAATGGTGCCACATCCACCTGGGATAGAGAGGAGCCAAAAATGGGCGGAGGCACGTCCTGTATGACATGTTGGCCTACTTCTTGCACAGCAATGCGTGCGGAGCAGATATGCACATGGTAGGGGTCAAGGATCTGCCATTGCATGGATCCTCTAGTGCTTTCAGGAACAGGAAGTGCTACTTCAAGCAATTGAATGAAGTATCCTCCTCTGAGAGTCTCCACAGATGTTCCATGGCTGTGTATGTGTGTGCAATTCCTCCCCCAAATCCCCCATCCTTCTGCTCAGTTGCTAAGCCCGCCTCTTCTGGCTGGGCACAGGGGTCAGGGTTTGTTTTTTTCAATCCTTAAATATGAAAATCACTTTGATATCTCTGATGGACAAGGACTTGGAAAACAGTAACTCCTATAGATCTGTGTATTTGCACACATATACATTCTATTCAAAGCATCTGTAGGCTATAGAACATTATCAGAAGACTAATATATCCCAATCAGACTGGATTTATTTATAGACAACGCTCTTTTTGCAATGTTAGATGCTTCATTAACTTGATTCAGCTTGCACATAGCAAAAATATTCCCTCCCTCTTCAGATTTTTGATAGGGGGAATTATAATTTCTTGTTTCATTTGTTAAAACCATTTAGCTGTGAGGACACATTTCAGAAATGCTTCATTCACATGACTTTCTCAAATGCCAGCGTATTCATCCTGACCAAAAGGCTCTCCTCTTGTCGATTTCCTCTTAAGTGATATACCAGAGAGGGTTGTCCTCTTTCTAGCTTTCATAAACCTCAGCCAGGAATCATTCACAGCCAACATTTGGTCCTTCACAAAAGTTCATGATTTCAAGGTTGGAAGAGTGGGACATATGGGGAGATTATATACTTTTGTGTATCACTGAACTTCATCACAACTTTGGAGGTGTAATCTTATATGGGGTAAATAAAAATATTTTTAATCGAAGTCTAAATTGATTTGCTACCTGTCTGGCTTACACGCCCTCTCATTTTAGAGATCTGCAGATTTTAAACGTTGCGGGTAATGTTTCAATACAGTGCACGAAGAATTACGGATGCTTAACCACAGAAAGTGCCAGGAGGAGTGCAGCTGTTCTTTGCTGAAAGCAGAGATAGAGCCCACCGCTTCTCTTCCTGGCCTGAGGAGAGCAGCAAACCGCAATATCTCCCCATCCTTCTTGGCTGGTGTGGGTGAGAGCTTCCTCTTCTATTTCATCTTCTGTAACAACTGGTTAGTGTTAAAGCAAAGTATTGAAATTTAGTAGGATGGAGTGCACTAGGTTTAAGAAATTCATTTACAATATGCTATCTAGTAGGTTACATTAATGTATAGCTTGATCTTGAATCTATGAAGTTAATCAGAGCTTTGCCATTGACTTCCAGTTGCTCAGGATCAGGCCTTTATAGTCTGACACATCTTTCAGGTCAATTCAATCTCCTTACTTTACACATTAAAAATATCTGGTCAGATTTCATATTCACCTCTGTTTATTTTAAACCAAATATCCCTTTTTGACAAATCCTAGCCCTTCACACTAATAGTACAAAACTCTGTTTTTAACTATGCTAATTTGTCAACATCTGAGCTGGGTTATTTGGAAAATGTGGATAGATGTTTCTTCTTTAAAAAAACAGCATTCTTGGGTTTCATTTTAAACAGTACGTAATCTCCATCATGTAGAAGTAAATATGATGATAATGTGTGATGGGCCAGATGTGATTTGGATGCTCCCATTCCTAACAGACAAGGAGAACCTATGCAATCCAGTACATTCTTTTGACTTTAAGAAGAGAGTCAAACTCCAGGCAAACTCAAGGATAATCTTAACAATACCGTGAATGTCAACTAGCAAAACTGAACACTTAACACTGTTTCCAAATCTTGGGACTTTATTGCGAATCTCATGGTAATTTGCTGTTTTACCTCAAGTGTCAGCTCCTGGAGTCATGAATCTTTCATTTTTTAAATAACCACATTTCTAGTCATCCTGGTTGTGGAGGAAGGCTTGAAAAGAAACCAGAAGGCAACTAACTGTGTCCTTTAAAAAAAAACCCTGTAGATATTTAAGGCAATTTCATGATTTTGGGGGCCTGACACATGATTTCTGAATGCTTGGGGTTGAGTGGGGCTGGGAATGCTATGTACACACCCATGCACGTCATCACAGCTATAAAAACTGTATGGTAATGTGCATATACAAGGAAGAGTCTAGGTTATGAATTCAACATTAACTTTCATATATCCTGACTTTTGATAGCTTAGTTGTGCATTCTTAATGTTTTAACTTGATATTTACAATAGATAAGAGTGTAATTTATTATTTGTTGGGTACCCCCAACAGTTTGCTCAATGCTGTACAAAAGCGAGAAAAACATGCTGTTTATAATGCATTACAGGCCTACTATGAAACAGAATGATTATCAGTTTATTGAATTTCCCCTCACATTTTTACATTGCTTTTGAGATTTTTTTTTAAATATAACCACATTTCATCTCAAAAATATTTATTTCCTTAGTGCATTAATGTTGATGAGCTTCTGCATGTTCCTTTAGGATAAGAAACTTGCCACTCAAAAGACTGTTTTACCTAAAACACATAAGAGGGATGAAAACAGCAGCAGGGATAAATGATCCTGCAATACCTTGTTCAGTTTCCATAGAGGTACTATAGATCTTGCCTGGGGCTTAATTAGTTTCTCTGCTCTGAAAAAGTGAACACAGGTGGGCCTGAAGGTTTAGTGGCAGCACAAGATATTGCCACACTGTGGATGTAAGTTGGGTACCTAATTTATCTGAATACTAACTTAAAATAATCACTTGACAAGTTCTGGCACATATAGCCTTCACAGAGTTTGGATGCAGTGGTATTGGGCTACAAATCCACTTAAGGCATTGATCATAACAAGGATTCAGTCTCTCTTGATCCAACGAAGAGAGTCATTCTGCCATATTTATTTCCCCACAGGTCCAAAGACAGTTTCAGAATGACTCAGGTGTCCAGTCATACTTCAGGTAAATTCTGAAAGATCATCCAATTTTTTAGTTTTAATCACTGTTGCACTTTACCCACAATGGGAAACAAAATAGTGTTAGCAGAAATCATTTTTAAAGACAGATTCAGTTTACACAGGTTAAACACATATTCCCCAGCCAGGTGGGCCAAGAAGATGCAAGTTCAAAATTCCAAAACTGTTCTATACATTAGATGGAGCAATTTGAAGCTCAGAATACATTAAATACAAGCTAACATGCCAGGAAAATAAACAACAAGCACCAAAATAAGAAAGAGGAGGAAAGGAAGGATTGACAGATAATGAAACCCCAGAAAACTTCATCCTGATGTATGGTAGAATTCCTTACCTAAAATTAATATTAAAAACAAGGAGGAAGGAACACAAGCCAGAAAAGGGAAAGAACAAGTTAAAGAATATTTCGATCAATTAGATTTTTTCAAGTAAGCAGGGCCTGATGAAATTCATCCTAGAGTACTTAAAGAACTAGCTGAAGCAATCTCGGAACTGTTAGCAATTATCTTGAAGAACTCATGAAGGACACATGAGGTCCCTGAAGCCAGGCAAAGGACAAACATAGTACCTATCATTAAAAAAGGCAACAAAGAGGATGCAAGGAATTATAGACTAGTCTGCCTAACTTCAATATATGGAAAGATACTGGAACAAATTATTAAACAATCCATTTTTAAGCAGCTAGAGGATAATAAGGTGATTTGTCAAGAACAGATCACACCAGACCTAATTTCCTTCTTTTACAGGATTACTGGCCTAGTGTATGGGGGGAAATGATAGATGTGATATATCTTGATTTTAGTAAAGCTTTTGACACAGTCCCACATGACAAGAAATTCTCACAAGCAGACTAGGAGAGTATGATCTAGGTGAAATTACTACCAAGTGGGTGTACAACTGATTGAAAAACCATATTCAAAGAGTAGTTATGAATGTTTCGTTATCAAACTGGGGTCCCACCAGGGTCTGTCCTGGACTATTCAATATTTGTATCAATGACTTGGATAATGGAGTAGAGAATATGCTTATAAAATTTGTGGATGACAATAAGCTGGGATGGGTTGCAAGCACTTTGGAGAACAGGATTAGGGTTCACAATGACCTTGACAAATAGGAGAATTGGTCTCAAATCAACAAGATGAAATTCAATAAAGACAATATCAAAGAACTACATTTAGGGGAAAAAAATCAAATGCTAAAATACAAAATAGTGAAAAACTGGCTTGGCATTAGCACTACCGTAAAGGATCTGGAGGGTATGAATATGAGCCAACAACATGATGCAGTTGTGAAAAAGGCTATTATTTTTCTGGGCTGTGATAACAGGAGAGTTGTATGTACAACATGGGAGCAATTACCCATTCTCCTTGATCCTGGTGATGCCTCAGCTGGAGTATTGTGTCCAATGTTGGGCACCACACTTTAGGAAATATATGGACAAATTAAAGGAAGTCCAGAAGAAAACAACATAAATAATAAAAGGTTTAGAAAACCAAACCTATGAGGAAAGGTTAAAAAATGTGACATGGCTAGCCTTGAGAAAACATGACAGAGAGGTGACTTGATATCAGTCTTCAAATATGTTAAGGGCTGTTCTAAGGGAAGATGAGCCATTGTTTTCCATGCCAGTGAAGGTGGAACAAGAAGCAATCAGCTTAATCCGCAGCAATGGAGATTTAGAGTACATATTAGAAAAAACGTTTTAACTTTTGGGGTAGTTAAGCCCAGATATACGTGGCTCTACCTTAGAGTAGGGAGCTGGACTAGATGACCTCTTGAGGTCCCTTCCAGCCCTACATGTCTATGATTCTATAAAGGAGAAGCCCGCACATAAATCAGGCTGATCATAAACCATTCAAGGGAGGTAGCTTCCCACATCTGACTTTAAGGTCTCATTGACACTGATAAAAATATCTTCATGAGTTGAACCCAGTTTTAAAAATGGGTTAAACACTTTTGTAGTCAGTGTGGACCACATCTAAGCATGTCAAAGCTACTGTAGAATATTACTTACTAGACCAGTAGGAACACAGTTTTTGGGACATCACAGTGGATGTTAATTTTAAAACAAAAAGCCATATCAGTTAAAGTAATATAGGGTTCGGGGTGGGGGAAGAGGCAGGAAAACTATATGAGGCAAACTGCACAGCATACCCTTAAGGAGGAATGTTTTTGAGGCCTGTGGAATTTGGAAGGGGCAAGGCCTCTCAACCTAGACATATACAGAGGGGAAGAGATCTAATCGGCCTGTGGAAGCTGGGACTACCTGCACACTCGTATATTTCTATTAAATCCTTCTCCTCCTGGCACCATAGATCATGCAGGAATCATGCTGACATTGGCTCAGTAGCAGCTTGCAGGGGAACCAATAACTGCTGGATACAACTTCAAGCTGTATTAACTTCAGGCTGAATTTTCATGCTGAAATCAGTTTGTATGGCAAGGGATGGTGCTAAAGAGCATGGGCAGCCCCCTACTTTTCCTTCTGCCCCCATCAAATCACAGAGCCCTAGTACTGGCAAAAGTGCCAGAAGCACACATATATGATGCAAAAATACAAGGCTCATGCATCGACTATGCAAGAGTGTCCTTAACTAAGTATTGTTAAATCTTGAACAATTGATCTTTGCTTGCTTTGCATTGTCCATGCATGAGCCTTGCATTTTTCTGGTATGGGACTTTGTCTGGCTTCCCCAGGGGTCAAAGAGTTGATGATTCCCCAATCCACACTCCCAAGTGGCCAGTGGAAGATTCACTTATAGAGGGTTCCTTTCCCATGTGAATGCAAAGGGTGTGGTCAATTATTATTAAGACAGAATTTGCTGCAATATCAACTGATAAAAATGAGACATGTATGTTGAGTGATATCCTTTTGTAGTTCTTAGTTAAATCTTATTTCATATTCTGTTTCATCTTGTTTCTATTTAATTATGATTTTATACTGTATCCATGTAATTCTGTACATTGTTATTACAACAGAATATTTGGGTTTTTATTAATGGTGTTAATTGACATCCTTGTTGGCAGTCTCAGCAAAGAGACCAATGACTGAATAGGCATGGAGAATAAATTACCACCTTGTGCCTGGAGACTGTCCCTCCAGGTCAGAGCTGAATCATTCTGGAAATTCAGCTTCAACTTTCATTGTTCATACTGAACCTGTTCTTTGGAGGCAGAATCCTGGAAACTTCTTTACACAGACTGACCCCCTGTTTCCCTCCACTGTCCAACTGACTTCAAAGAGTTTCCACCCATGCCCAACACCTTGCAAGATTCAGGCCTGGCTATACAGAGGGTTTCACTCTTCAGAACTGTTAATCTCGTAACTTTCATAAGCATTAAAATTCACACAAAAATTAAAAATAAATGCACAACTATCCATAATTTTTAGTCTCTACTGCAGTGTAGCAATTAAAGTGGTTTTATTTATATTGATGATCAAATGAAATGTGAATGCTAAACATGAATCTAAAAGGGGGAAAAATGACCAGTTTTGGATAAAACATAACATTTTTAGTCTATATAGAGGATAATGATACAACATTCAAGTTTTCCAGTCTAAATGTAATATTTTTTATCTAAATCAACATACTTTACCATTTTTAAACTTTTCTCATCATATTTTTGACAGCAGGTTTTTCAATTTTGACAGCTTTTAAAAAGTAATTTTAACAGATGAGTGATTTCTCCTCTCAGCAAAGTCAGATTATGTGAAATGTCAATGTAAAAACCATATACTGTGACACATAATCATTTTTCATTGAATTTACTTATTAATTTTACTTGCTATTGCTAATAAAATGTAAGTGCTTGGCTAATTGTATTGCTTATTTAAATATTTTTAAAAGAAAGTATTTAAAATTGCATTTTTTTTCTGACTACAAAATTTCTCTGAGGCAACCATAATTTGTCACCCTCACAATTTATCTGAAGGAGAAGAATTACCATCTCAGTTGGGATTCTCAGCCAAGAGGCCGAAGAGCAAATCACCAGAGAGATTGAACAGCTGAGCTCTCTCACCTTTAAGGATGGACTTTAAGGTTTAAAGACTGAAGCGTATTTGCAGAGTGGTGTGGAGAAGCTTGCACAGACCGCATGTGCTTGTGCTGTGGAATACTGAAAACTTTAGTTACCAATGCAGTCAATCTGTTACCTTTCAGAAGCACTAAATTAATGTAAGAGAAAAGGAAATATGAAAAGAGAGACTGGATAACTCGGGGGATTGATAATGGAATAGAGCCTTTCAATGTAGGTCAACAGTGCAAACCCAACTTAAGTTGGTCATGAGTGAATGTTGTTATCCTCTGAAAGCTATTCATTGGTTAATGTTAATATTAAATACCTTGGTGGTTTTAGACATGTTCAGCCTAGATAGGCATTCACATTGCAATTGACTTCCTAAAAAAATTTTAAGTCTGTGCTCTGGCCTTGTCTAATTTTTCAGCGTGAAGAATTGTCTTTTACTTTTAACAGGCCTGAACCATTATTGAAGTCAATAGGAGTTTTGCCTGAGTAAGGCCTAGCAGGTGAGTCTTCATCTCTGTTTCACATTTGGATTCCATTCAAGACTGAATACAAATTGACCTTGATATACATTTACACAGTTAAATAAAATAAACACATTTGGCCTAATATTATATGGATCCAAATATGATGCACATATGCATTTGCTTTGCCATATTGTTTGCTTGCTTCTCCTGCCTTCAAAGGGGAATTGCAAGTGCTTTGGTAAATGAAATGAAGGTCATCTAGTTTCACTAAGCTCCAATAAAAGCTTCCATAACTTTAACTGAAACACTAGCTTTGTAATTTCTTATAGGACTCCTCCTTAGTGATTGCAACAGATATCCTGAAATTTACAGTATAAAAGTAGAGTGCGGTGTGGAAATGACTTTTTCTTTTCTCATGTCAGTAAAGGCTCTTATGTGTTACTAGTGACTCCTTTTCTATACACCAATAATACATCCAGCATATAAAGGGCCAAATATTGACCACACATCCTGATGCCATACTAACATGTGAAGAACTAGAAGAACTATTTCGCTGACTTCCCCTCAAAGAATTATTTCACAACAATGATGACACTACCCACAAATACCGAGTCCCCACCAAAAGTCATAAGAAAAAATAATCATCTGACTGGATGCCCCACAGTGAACAAAACCTCACATTTGATCATTATATTGATTGCTTCAGGGAAAAATTTGACCGTTGAATCCTCCACAAACATCCATCACAACCAGTAGACAAAGGGGGCATCATTGTAATCCTCAACCACTATAACTACAACTGAACACTGACTATAAAGAACTCAAAGAAGACCCCATCCCATAATTCACCCAGGAATTTAAGCATATCATCAAATCTTTCTCCAGACAACTCCAAGAGAAACTCTACAACCTCATCCTACATAAACGCATCCCAAAGACATTCTACATGTTTTCCAAGATACACAAACAAGGGAACCCAGGCAGACCCATCATATCTTGCCATGGCAATTTTAGTGAAGGAATATCAGAACTCATAGAAACCATCCTCAAACCACTCTCCACACAAAGCACCAACTTCCTCCAGGACACAGCTGACTTCCTCCAGAAGCTCCACAACATTAACATCCTCCATCAGAACATCATCCTTGCCACTATGGATGTCCCCAACCCTATACACCAAATTCACTCACAATGATGGCATCGCTGCCTGCCTCAAATATCTACAAGGCAATGGACAACACACAGATATCCACCCCAAACACATTGTCAAACTCATCCATTTTATCTTCCCCCACAACAATTTTACATTCTACAACTAACATTTTTTTCCAAACCATGGGAACAGCCATGGATACTAGGGTGACTCCCCAATACACAAACCTCCTCATGGGACACTCTAAGGAAGAATTTCTGGACAAATACACCATTAAACCAATGATAAACCTGAGATACATTGATGATATTTTCATCCCCTGCGCACATGACCTAAACTCCTTCATAGATTTCCACCAAAACTTCAACAACCACCACATATCGATCAAACTCTCTCTAGAACACTCCCACACCAGCATCATCTTCCTGGACACAACAATCAGCTTCAGCAATGGAACCCTCCAGACAAGTATATATAAGAAATCAACTGATCATCACATCTTTCTTCACAGATCCAGAAAACACTCTAAACACACCAACAAATCTGTCATCTACAGCCAGGCACTCAGATTCCACAGAATATACTTTGAAAAGAAAGTCCAGGCTATATACCTTAACGCACTTAAAACCGACTTCACCAAACAAGGACACTCCACCAGAGAAGTAAATTGCATCATGGAATGGGACATCCAAATACCCCAAGAGAAACTGCTTCAATGTAGGGGGAAAAGAATCCTTCGATCATACACCCCTAGATGTCACCTACCACTCAACACTGGAACCCATATGGAGTATCATTAAACAATTACAACCCATACTTGAGGGGACCACATCCTGAAAGAAATCTTTCCTGAACCACCTCTTCTGACATCAGAAGCAAGCTCCCCACAGACTAGTACACACCAACCCAGAGCGGCACCAGACCCTGCCAGAACAATAGATGCAAAACCTGTCAACATATCTTCACGGCTACAATGATCAATAATTTCCCACAATGCACCTTTCAAAATCCATGAGTCCCATACATGCTTATCACAACAAGTAGTATACCTCATCCAGCACACTAAAACCTCCAATTACAATTATGAGGTGAAACAAGACAATCACTACAATCTCAAATGAATTCTCACAGAAAAATGATAAAAGACAAAAACACCCTATCCCTATGGGTGAACACTTTTCACAAATCAATCAGGCTGTACCTGACCTCTCAGTCCTCATTTTCAAAGGAAACCTACACAACACCTTCAAAGGATGAGCCTTAAAGCTTAAAATTGTAACTCTGTTAGACATTAGGGATACATCTACACTACAGTAAAAGGTCCTCAGCATGCTGCAGCTGGCCTGGATTACCTGACTTGGGCTTGTGGGGGTCAGGATGTGGGGCTAAAAATTGCAGTGCAGACATTTGGGCTCAGACTGGTGCCTGGGCTCCAAGATCCTAAGGGGGTGGAGGGTCTCAGAGCCCAAGCCCCAGTCTGAACCTGAATGTCTACACAGCAGCTTTTAGACCTGCAACCTGAGCCCTACCCATCAATTGACTCAGGATCGGAGACTCCATGTTGCTGGGCTTTTTATTGCAGTGTAGACATACCCTAAAAATCGTGGACTTAAGACACTGGATTTATGGTTTATTTTAACAATCTGCAACCCACTAACCCCCCCTTTTTTTGTCCTATGACTGCAGTGAGGGTTAACTGACCACTTCACCTTGAATGGTCTTTTACAATATGTGTTAACTACTTATGCTGTCCCACCTTGTATTTAGCTGTAACACTCTGAGTACCTTTCCCAGACCTGAGGAAGAGCTCTGTATGGCGCAAAAGTTTGTCTCTTTCACCATCGGAAGTTGGTTCTGTAAAAGATATTACCTCACCCACCTTGTCTCTCTGTCTAAGGGCTAGTCTACACTGGCAATGCATGGCTTGTGTAGTGGCAGAGCGCTGGGAGAGAGCTCTCCCAGCGCTGTAAAAAAAACACCTCCATGAGAGGCATAGCTCCCAGCGCTGGGAGCACGGCTCCCAGTGCTTGTGCATTGTCTACACTGGCGATTTGCAGCACTGAATCTTGCTGCGCTCAGGGGTTGTTTTTTCACATCCCTAAGCGAGAAAGTTGCAGTGATGTAAAGTGCCAGTGTAGACATACCCTAATACCCTGGGACCAACACAGCTACAACACCCCTGGAAGCAAATATTGACTGGCATTTGTGCCTATGTACATTCCCAAAAATCTAAAACTAGAGTGGGGAGCGTGGGCTAAGTTTATTGCTCAAACCCATGCAAAGACCATTAGCATAGGGTCTAATGGCGATGACTGCGACTTATCAGTGGGTATTTGCTCTGACCCAAATATAGCCAGATATAGACATTCTTGTCTCAAACATTTGACTCCTGTTCCTGCACAGGGAGAGTCTGTGTATGGAGCTATGGCTGGCCAGAAAAACAAAGCATAATTAATGCAGATTTTATTAATTATGTCAGCCTAGAAGGGAAAATGAATAGTGCCAGACTTAGCAACAGGAAGATCAGAATTCTTTCTTCTGTTCTGGGTATGGATCCTCTATCTTCTGCCCTGGAATTCTTCCTTCTGCTTTGTGAATCCTTCTACCCTGGCCTATTGCTCGTTATATAAGGAACAAAAAGGCACAAAATGTAGAGGTTTTACATTTCTGTCATGTAGTGTTTCATCTTTATAAAGAGCTACGCCAGAAGTCTATACAAATGGATGGTAGAAATACAGTTATCAGGTACACCAGTGGAAAAGCAGAGTAACTCCACTGAAGTCAATGGAATTACTATAGAATTGCATGGATATAACTGAGAGCAGAATCTGGTTCATTTATGAAGTTCTTCCCTTACACATCTCACCTCACTGTACATTCCTTAGTACCCAAGAATATTCTAGACAAGGAAATGTGAGTCCTGATCCTGCAAAAGCCTTTCTCATTTAATTAGTCCTTACTCAAGCAAATAATGCAATTGAATGTGAAGCACTGCTCAAGGATTCACAGGATCAGCCTTCTATATTTTACAGTATTTCCGTATTGTCTGACTCAGCTCCCACTGAAGTCAATGGCAGTTTTGTGTTACATCTTGATCCATCCATCTCAGATGTTATTGGGCCAAAAATATTCCACTGGTTTAAGCTACTGATAAGATTTCCCATAATGTAGGCTGCTCCTAAACAGCATTAACATAAAACAGTTTAAAATCAAACAATGTTAAATTATCCCTGAGAGTACAGATGATTTAGTTCTTCGTTAACTTAATTGTTTTCCAGCAAAAGTGAAATGTGCTGTATGCAAATTAAATAATACCAAGTGTCAGCACTTAAAAGAAATGCTCATTTAGCTTCAGTAGAGGTTTTGTCACAAATTTTGTTGATTTATTTGTAAGAAATTGTGTTTATCTGTATTTGTTTCAAGCACAATACAATTGTAAGACCTAGTGCCTGCTGGCAAAGTTGGAATAGCTGTCAGCAGGAAATGGCAAACTAATAATAAATGGTGGTAAAATATTTATATTATAGTTTACTGGGGAAATGAATGTCGTTTTCTATTTCATTACTGATTGAGGCAGTACACAGTAACATAGTTGTATTTCAAAGTAAGCGCATTGAATTTTAAATGCTGTAGTAACTTATCTTCTAACTATCAGCTACCAAAAAAGAATTAATAAAAATAGAGCCTTTTACTAGTTCCAATTTAAGAAATTTTAACTGGGGTACATAGTGCAGTAATTAGTAGCATCTCACATTCAATGTTATTGGACACTAGTCTGATAGATCAAACAGTTGTGTATGTGGCCTACTTATTTAGCTGCTTGCTCATAATTTTCAATAACAGCGCTGTTCTTGTACAGGGAGGGGTGGTCTTAAGCCACCAGAGTACTCTGAAGTATGGTGATGTTCAAGTACAACACTGTGTTTATGTACTCCCCAAAGTGTATCAAAGCTCAGATCCACAGAAATAAAAGAAAAGTCAAACAAAACAAGCATTAGACTGCGTAAAATAAGGTATGGACAAGGCAAACAGGTGAGGCATTGTTTAGGTGGCTACGGTAGATCAATATCTATGCTTGCAAGCCAGGAATTCTGCCTGCTTTCCTCTGGCACTATGCAGATCATCTTACGGCCTGCAGACAGACTGTCGCCTAAACCCAACTGACAGGCAACCTATTTCACCCCTGCAAAATCATACCCATCTTCATTCTTGTGGTTCACTAGAAAATATATATATATGCCAATGTGAAGTTACACCAAAATGTACACAAAAAACAACACCAGAGGCTGACATTTTTGTTTTATTAAGGTAATTACACGATGAAAGCAGTTAAGCTTAGCTTTCTGTTTCCACTATTGTGGATACCAATATATACATATTGTCCTAGACTGAGTTATCAAAAGGTGCTATGGCAGTCTTTTAGAGCTGGGAATGATGTTACCATTCCCTCCCACCACTCAAATCACCCAGATATTTAACAAATTATATAATGTCTGATGATTTGTGTCACATAAAGGCATCAAGCTGCTGTGACCTGATAACCATGTGAAATCTTATAGGTCATTTAAAGAACTTCTCCACCCACAACAACCTTCCCTTCGCCTCCCCCCATTCTCCCCAAAATATGGTTTAATTACAAGAGGGCTAAACAAAATACAATCACTTAGAAGAACCAGTCGTTTACTTTGGTAAAACCTCAAGGAGCGCTAGTCCAATTCCTAGCACTGCAGTTACTACAAGGAGAAAGAGAACTTTCTAGCAAACAATGTAGTACTTAAAACAATGACTTTAAAATACTTATTTCTTCAACCAAAACATATTTAAAACAAGGGTTGCTGTAGATCATCCAGCATTTGTTTCCAGCACCATTACTTTTGACTGAAAGACCCGCCTATGGGCTTTTGATTATGTGCTATATGCATGATATTAGTGCTTCTGTTTTCAGGTGGTGGGAGAATAATCTTGCTTTGGCACTTACTAAAAACAAGACTGCTTTGTTTTCACTATTGTTCTTCTAAGGTATACTAATATATATATATACACCACATTCTGTCCATATTTTAATCTGAAAATCTAGCCTTTTCCCATTTCTGAATTCATTAGCTATTAAAAGATTGTTACCAATACAAGTTAGTGTGAACAATTTTTAAATCATCCATAAATCCCTATATTAAAGCCAGTAAAACACAAAGCTTTAATCTCCAGATTGTAAAAGGTCACCTTTGTAGCCTGATGTATATCATATCTCTAAGTAACGAGAACAAGTGTGCTTTTCCTCAGTACAACAATCCAAGTTACACTTAGATTGTAACCATTTTTTCCTGCTTTACCTCTCTTCATGGTAGAGGAAATGTAATTTACTTGTCAGATTGAAATGTTTGATATAAATCTTTATCCTCTCTTTCAAACAAGTATTTCTTGAAACATGATATTATAAACAACTGGCATGTTTAATTAAACAACTACTTTATTTCCAGCAGAACAAGCGGGTATGATTATATTAATTTAATTGCAGGACCTGTGACCAAATTTTAAAGAAAACATTTTCAGCTCAACAAGGAGGTATGATTATCTTAATTTTTATGCAAGACATGTGACTAGAATTTAAACAAAATATTTAAATCTGTATCTTTACAAATATCAAAAATAGTCTCTTTGTAAGATTTTTGAATTAATACAATTTACAAAATATACCTTCCCATTTTAACTCCTGCTTCAAAGTAGTAATTGGCTAACAAAGGTGGGGGGGAGGAGAAATATTTTTTTAAAATAAATCTTATAGCAGTAATGGTGGGAAAGTATTTTTTTAAATGATTGTGATTTTACCAGTGTTCTTTTCTCTATTTATTCTTTATTTGACAGAACTGTATCTCTATTTCCACTGCTACATGTTAGCAAATCTGATGTGTATTTTATGAGCTCTATTGTTTCAATTTAGACAAAGGATGAAGGCTTACATTTTCATGGTTTACTCACCGAAGACGTTCTATTAACTTAAGTGAGTCTACTAACATAATAAACAATAATAACAAATGCAATAATGTTTTATTATTAAAACATGATGTGTTTGTTTTATTGTATTTCACTATCCATTTCATTTCCTCCTTTTATAATACCAAACTTCAGGTACCACAATCTACAATGAGAACACACAAGTTATATGGTATCAATAGGAAAAGGAATATAGAATAAAAAAAAACAAATTAACAAAATATATATTTCCATTAGTTTCTTGAAACAAAGCTAAGTAAGACATTAACCATAGCAATGATCATGATCAAATCAAATCATTACTGAGAAGCAAGAAGCTGTTACAAGAACCATACATCTAGATATGATCCTAATTATCTTTGTTTACATTTGTTTATTTAGATAAGCAGACGAAATATTTTTGATCCAGATGTGACAATTTCAGTGCTGTCATTTACCTTGCAGAGATCATAGGATTTTTGCTTTTATCACGTTCCCCCGAGTATCTCCATGTTTTCATTATAAACCAGTAGTTGAGAAAACATGTCAGATGCTAAGCACAAAATCCACCATGCAGCAACATGGAAAAAATGTAACAACTGTTTTGGAAGGAAATATCTTTAAGTCAACCTACATAAAATCTTAAATGATTTGCCAATGAATGTTAATTGGCTTTGAAGTTATACCATGACATGACTTCAAATCCTAAGGAAAACACTTCCTTATTTAGATACTGTATGACCAAGATATAAAAACAGACAAATACAATTTTGGCAAATATATACATATAGAGGCTCGTTTTGCATATTGTGTAATTACTGTATATCACTGTAGTAGCAATGTGGCAGTAGGCTCGGTAAGGTCCATGTGGAAATTGTACCCATTAATGTTATTAAAGATTTTAAAAATTACAAATGATTTATTAAAGGCTTGATTGTGTGAGGTGAAGAGCATTCCTGCAGAGCACTTAAGTGTGTGCTTAACTTTAATCATGTGAGTAGTCCTACTGAAGTCAATGGGAGTACTGGTGTTTAAGTTAAGCACATTACATGCTATGCTGGAGTATGGCCAAAGTGCTCAACACCTTGTAAGATCTAGTCCTACCTCAGTATATTTTTCCAGCAGGAGTAATATTAAATATAAAAGTTGTCTTAAGCATTTAAATAATGCATAAACAATCTGAAAACCATCTACCAAGGTATAGGAAGTACTGTACAGAAATACTCTCTTTAGAAATGTTCAGTAACTTGCAAAACACAGACAGTCTGTTAACCATGACCACCTAACTAACTTATTTATCTTCATTTATGTAGGTTAAATATAACAGGCCAAATCCTGCCTGCTGTACTCACAGAAGCAATCTCCTGGATTTCAGTGGGGTTATTCATAAGTAAAGTGAGCAGGATTTGCAGCAAAATTGTACAGTATTGTCAAGGAAAAATGTAATATTGTTTAGCACATTGTTTAATTCCCAAAGAATGTTTTCTTAGTTCTCCCATAAAACTTCCCATCAAGCTTCATTGTCTTAAAGCAAAGGCTATAAAGAAAACCTTAATATAATGACCCATCACGTTTTCTAATATGCCATGTGGCGCATGTTCAGTAGAAATGGGATGATCTTTATTTTTGTGTTTTGTACAACACTGAGCAGACTGACAGTGCAAAACAACTGAATAAAAACAACTGGACTGCAGAAGATAGAGTGATACTGAAACACTCAGCTAAACTTTTAAATAGTAAGTGTCTAATATTTCATTGTGCTCTGTTTCTCCAGCTCTCAACTCTTTCCATTCACACCTTAAGCCCCTTCACTCCGCCAACTAAGCAGTTAACCATCACCTTATTTGTTTCTTCAGTGTCATCTCAGCCCCTTCTTCTCTATGCCTGAAACCCTCAATGACACAATCTGCCATACCTTCACCCTCCCCTCTTTAAAACTCTCTTCCATAAAGTCTATTAATGCCTGTGAACCCTATTCCCCCTGAAATGATGGAGAGAAAATTAGAGTCAATCTCTATCTTTTCTTGCATCTCATTTCCTAACCTGCGTCTGCTCTTAGTCCAATTAAGGGATATCATTGCTCTAAAACAATGATACATATGGGGGCAGTGTGGGGTTTCACTGCCCATCCAGAGCTTTCTGCCCTGCTGGTGAATTGTAGCTGCTCTTACATCTCTTAAGGAGATGTCATGTGAAACCCAATTTCTTGCCACCCATGCACCACCTTCTCTCCTCTGCCTTTCAGAGGCTAGAGGAAATAGTTCTGAGCCATAGCTCTTGCATTCAGGTGAGAGAAAGCAGCCCTTGCATGGCTCTTTCACCTTCTCTACACCTTCTGCACCTGTGCAGTGGCCAGTCCCCTGCCCCTCAGTTACACAGTCTGTGGGAGAGAAAGAAGCATTACTGGGTGAAGAGCCAATCTCAGGACCAAAGACTTCCCTACAAAAGGAGCCTCTGCAGACCTTTAGACACCAGCAATAGACACCAGTTCTCCCATCCTTTGTCCATCTTGCCTATTTAGATTGTAAGCTGTTCAGGTCAGGAACCATGTCTTCCTATGCATTTTTACAATGCTTAAATCAACATCTGTCTGCCTGACATACCCAGGATGGCTCACTACCAGCTGCAACTGAACATACTAAAAACTGATTTATTTTTTTTTCTAGGTTTCAGAGTAACAGCCGTGTTAGTCTGTATTCGCAAAAAGAAAAGGAGGACTTGTGGCACCTTAGAGACTAACCAATTTATTTGAGCATAAGCTTTCGTGAGCTACAGCTCACTTCATCGGATTCCACACACTTTCCACAGCATGCATCCGATGAAGTGAGCTGTAGCTCACGAAAGCTTATACTCAAATAAATTGGTTAGTCTCTAAGGTGCCACAAGTACTCCTTTTCTATTTTTTTTTTCTAAGATCTCTCTTCTTTCCCCTCTCCTCTGTTGCTAGCACCCAGGCAGAGATCCTAATTGGGGTTTTTCCACTCCCCTCTCTCCTTCTTCCTACAAATCAAGGCAGTTGCCAAGGCCTTCTGGGTCCTTCACCACAACATACCAAACATATGACACTTCCTTTGCATCACTACATTTAGAAAGCATGTAAGTGCCTTTGTTATGTTCCATTTCATTCATTGCAACCTCCTCTTCTCTGGATTGCTAGCCCATCCCCTCCATTCCAATCAGAATACTGTAGTTAAAATCTGCTCTCTCAGGTTTCTTCACTCCATTAGCTTTCTCTGACCTTCCATATCATTCCATATCCTTGTCCCCATCTTCAAGTGTCTTCCCAACGGGGCCCTTCCTACATCTCTGCTTGCATTTCCTACCACTGCCCAATCACTCCTTTTACTGTACAAACAAATTCTGCCACAGTTCTGCCTTTTCCTTTTCCTGTGCTGCTCTGATTCCTGGGACTCTCTCCCTGTTCCAGCGTGCCAGGCATCTACCATTCTCTTTAGGATCCACTCTTCAAAGCTCAACTTTGCTGCAAGGCCCACAAACACTAGCCCACCCCCAATACAAATGCTTTCACTTGTCCATTACAAATATTTAAAAAAAAAAAAAAACCCTCCACGATTGGATCTTCACCTTGTTCTCCACTGTGCTTTATGTTGTCCATATAATTAGACTGTGGGCTCTTTGGAGCAAGAACCCAGTCTTCGTCTGTGCCTTGTTCAGAAATGTGAGATATAAATTCTAAAATAGGTATCATGCAAATGTAATTGCTGACTAACCAAAATATATTCTGCCTCTGTTGCAACTCTATTATTGAAATAAAAGATGTCCATTCTGTTTAAATACATGCACCATGCCCATGATTAATCCATACCTGGCACTAATAGCCTGCAACACGCACATGGAGAAGGATAGGGTGACCATATTTCCTAAAGTAAAAATGGGATGGCCGCAACCGTGCCCTACCCCCACCTCAGGGCTCTCCAGAGCCATCTACCACCCAGGACTCAGGATGACCCCCTCAAGCTCTGTACCACCTATGGTTGGGGCTAACCCTCCACCCCTACCTCCACACCACCCATGGCTGGGGCTGACCTCCCAAGATCTGCACCACCCATGGCTGGTGTTAGGGCTGAGCCCCGTACCGCCTGGGGCTGACCCCCGCCAAACTCCACTGCCTGTCACCTCACATCACCATGATCCCCAACATTCCTCCATGCCCCCCCATGGGGCGGGCACACCCAACTTTTTGGGTAAATTAGGCATTTGTTCATTTGCTCTTGCTCTTTGATCAGTTTTGACAAATGCCCATTTTTGTCAAAAAAGTTGGGGTGGCAGGGAAAGAGCTTAAAAAGGGGACTGTCCCAGCCAAAACGGAATGTATGGTCACCCTAAAGAAGAATTTAATTTGCAATGCCTGATCCTGCAGTTATTGTCTGTGTTAATGTCCATGGAGAGTGCAGGACAATTGTAGGGTCCATGTCCACAGAGTTCTTAACATGTAATAGCACCAAACTGAACCTCTCATATGTTTCAACTTCTATAACTTCAAAATGGCCAAACTGATTTTGTTTAAAATATGTTTTCTGGTTGACACTTTGCAATACTAATTTCATCCAGGAGGTTATGTTTCTAGTGAAGTTACAAATACTTAAAAGACACTTGCAATGGAAAAGCTAAAAGAAATGTAAATTACCCAAATGTTTTACTAAAGTGCCACACCAATTGCATATTGTTTTGTTTTTTGCAACCCATCATTAAATATATGCACCCACCTCTCTGGCACCATAACCCTAATCCTGGGCTGGCATAGAGGGGAGGCCACAGAGGAGGGGCGAGAATGAGCCTGCCCCTCACGGACCCCTCAATGGCAGCTCCTGTGCTGTGGTGCTGGGCCCAGCTCCCTGCTCTGAGTGTTGCAACCTGGCACACAGGGTTGCACCACCAGGCCAAACCGGGGTGGTGCTGTAATCCCATATGCCAGGTTACAATGAATAGAGGAGCTAGCCCCAGCCCCAACCCCATGGCCCAGCCCCACAGGATGGGAGCTGCCACTGTGGAGAGAGTGAAGCACAAGCTCAGTCTTCAGCCTCACCCTGACCGAGGCCTCTCCTCCACACCAGTCTGGGAGAAGAGTATGTTTGCCTAAGCAATGGTGGGTTAATCGGGCTCTCAATGTGGCCACCCATCTAGAACCTTCCCATGGCCCACTGGTGGGTCAGGACGCAGTGTATGGGAACACTCAGTTGAATCAGTGCAAATGCAATAATGTTCTACTATATGCATGTTTCAATGTACTCCTTATATCTGCTTAAATAAGAGGATTTGATCTCTTCACAATCTTAAAATTGTCATCTAATTTTACTTTTCCCTTCAATGTAATAAAGCATCTATTAAGTATATTATCAGTAAAGGGGTAAGAGCTACTCATTAATTAAAATGTAATTTTCTTCCCCTGTGGATGTGTGCATGCTTTGTATTCCGGTGCAGAACAAAAACAATTTTTGAAATCTCATTGTTGCAAAAGAGAATCAGTGTCCTCTGGACATTTCTAGTCATAACCTTCTTCTTCTTTTTTTTTAAATCTGAGCTCTGCAAGCACAAATCCTTGGGGAAATGAATTTTTAGCTTGAATGTTTGGCTATTCACCAAAAGCAAATTTCAAATTGTCTATATGATTGTAACATTTACAGTTTGTAATACATACTGTGTTGGCTTATTTAAGTCATCCAATCAGGGAACAGAAACAATTAGTTGTTATGTAACTAACCAACACAGCACAAATTGAGACTTGTAAAAATTACAAT
Organism: Lepidochelys kempii; assembly: GCF_965140285.1. Taxonomy (NCBI): domain Eukaryota; kingdom Metazoa; phylum Chordata; order Testudines; family Cheloniidae; genus Lepidochelys; species Lepidochelys kempii. The sequence goes on along the minus strand of NC_136385.1, from coordinate 82,588,842 downwards.
AAAATATACCAGTCCAAATCTGTGATGTGTTGTTTAGGTACACAAGTATTTTTAATTTTCCATGGTTGGATGATTTATGTAACTAATCAGTGAAGTGTTATTTGTGAATCATGGACCAGATCCTCAGCTGGTATAAACTGGCACATCTCTGACCTATATATTCAGTTGTAATATTCACAATTCCTAATGCACACTGTGTTAGTTGCATAAATCCTGAAATAGAGGAACACAAACAATACCATGTGATTTATGTGATTAACTAGAAGGGTGTAAATTGAAAAAATTCACAAGAAACTTTTCTTGAAGGATCTGCAGACCTAGGATTATTCAGTGAAGTGATTTACGAATAATTTTCAGTGATGAATACAGTGAAGAATTTTGCAATCTAGACAATTCGAGATCAGAAATAGAGGCAAAATTCACCAGATCAATTATTCATCAAGCATTAATCATTCCACTTTAGCTAACACCACAGTAGAGACATTTTCTGTAAGCTTTTCATAGTGCAATGATGTAAGGCACGCACTTAGCATAGGAATGAAGGCCATTTGTTGGCCTCATCTTTTATTTTTTCCACTCACGCACAAACAGAGATCCTCTGGATTACCCATGCTGTTTACTAGATGGCACATGTATCGCCTATCAAACATCCATGAAGCACAATATCTGCTAAATGTTAGTCAAGGATCATTTCCCTTCAAAGTGATTGTTGATCCACTGCTAAAACAGCTTCTAAAAATAGCTTCTTGGGAAAAGTGCTGTGTAGTTTTTTAATATGAACTTTTTACTTCTGTTAGTCTAATATATGTTAAAAGTTAATTTTTCCTGTGATGCTTAAATATCACCAAATAATATGAGTCCTAATTGGAACTGTCCATCATTTTCAGAATAAAATATTATTGGTACAATTTGTAATTCTATAGCAGAGAATGATAATGTCCAAGATTGGCTTTTAAAACTGTTAATGAGCCCTGGCAATGTGAAAAAGAGATGGATTAGGTAGATGTAATGAGATATGATTAAAGGGTGTAGGCACTGAAGGGTGTTGGAAAAATTCTTTTTAGAAAGAGTATAATTAGTGTCTGATAAAAGTACTTAGCAGATAGGATTTTTGAAGAAGAAAGGTTAAAATAAACACATACCATAAGACAAACCTGCTTCATTTTTCCCTTTGTTTCTTTTGCATACTCAATAGTCTGTTGAAGTTTTATACATAAATAACGTTTGTTGAATACTTGATGAAACTCCACCAGAGAATTAAAGTGGTTTTAATTGCAAAACACAGAAAGCAAAAAACAAAACAAAAAAGTATTAAAATGAACTACTCCCTTTCCAGTGTACATTTCTTTGTTATTTACACAATGTGCTACTAATATGCAACTTTCCTTGGATTTACACAAACAAATGAGCTTCTTAAATATCAAGTTTTCTATAAATTGCTTAGCAACTTCCAAAGCATCCTTTATTAAATTAGGAGATATGTCTTCTGGTGGCAAGCACTTCAAAATATGCACTAACCTACAGACCTTCAGTCTGTGGAGAGCTGAGGTTGAAAAATAGCATAAAATATAGGTTGCAGGCCTATTCAACCCCTTATCTGACCGTTGGACAGAGACGCTTCTATTTTCAGACGCTTCTTCAGCTCACTAGGCCAATGATACCGTTTCTTCAGACACCTGGTCTACTAGACGGTGACTTCAACTGTACCAGCCACTGTTTGCTGCCTCATATTTGCATCCAATCCATAATGGAGTGATACAGAGGTATGCAGTATCCCAAATGTAACTACAGGTTAGATCACACACCAATGAGTGGAAGGGGCACAGAAGTGACAATTCAGGATATTAAGGTGGGTGTGTAGTGTGTAAAGCCTGAAATAACATACAGTATGGGTAGTTAAGAACCATTGCATTGGGCCCAGAGCACAGTGATTGTTATTAATGTCATGTAAAGGGAAGTTCCAAGAACTGCCAGTGATCCATTTCTGCAGGTTTGCTTACCTCATTAAGCCACCATCATTTCTAAATTAGCTCATTGCTTTGGAAGAATGTTCAGTGTTTACATCATTACAATATCGTATTTCCTTTAATGCTCCAGTGCTGCAAACTATACGCTGAGGAAGAAGAAGCTGCCCTGCACTTCGGCAATTGGCAGCTCCAGCTTGACACATGGTTCCTGCACTCTCTCCTCTTCAAGCCATTTGGAGGCCAAGAGCAACAAGATCCAGGGGATCAATGAAATGCATCTAAAACTTGCTAGCTCTCTGCTTTGGGTAGCTGGGTGAAGAAAGCTCTCAGTCCTGGAGCCACAGGGAGTTCTGAAGTGTGGGGAAGGACTCGAATATTGGGTCTAAGAAGAACAGCATGAACACTTATGACATCAGAGGGAGCTCCAGTTCTGTTTCCACCAGTCCTGTGTCAGCAAAATCAGATATTACACAGAAGAAAACAAGAATACAATATGAATTTTATGGTTTTCCCACCTAATCATTCAGCTCAGCTTCTGCTTACTCCTTCATGTACACAAACACGCCACTTTTCTCACCTGCTAGAAATCAGGCGTGACATTCTTTCCACGGTCTATCTACAGTAGCCTCATAATGTCTTATAGTGGGGTCTGCTATTTACATACAGCGGACATGATACTGCAGTCCATGTAGCGGAAAAAGAGGATCACTGAAGTCAATGAGCTTTTGCCCATGTAGAAATGCTGGATCAGACCAAGTATGAACTCTAATTCATCAGTTGTAATTAGACCATTTTCAAAGGTAAGTAGGCACTTAACTCTTGAAATCAATGGGAGATGGGTACCTAACTTTTAAAAATCCCACTATGTGCCTACCAGCATCTTTAGGTGCCTAAATATCTTTGGAAATCTGGACCAGAAAGACATTAATGAAAGGCCCAATGAATGATAATATGCCAGTTGCCAGGAGAAGTGTTGTCCCTAGGAAACTAAAAGCATCTGCCTATGGTGTGCTTGCATACACCCAGTGTGAAGGTTGCTTTACATCAAAGGAGCCACTCGTGAATGTTAAAAACTGGATGTGGACAAGGAAAGTGATGGCTTTTGCTTGTTTCAGGTATAAAGGTAGGGTTTGAAGTGAGCTGGAATGGGCCACTTCCCCAAAGGTCTCACTAGTTTATGCAGAACGTAAGATTCTATTAGTTTAAAAAACAAATTAGTTTCTAGCCCTGTGAAGGGGAGACCTTCTGAATGTAAACCAAGGCAGGGCCCTCTTCCTGATTCCAGAGGCTGCCAGCCTCAAACACTACTTCCGCAAAAAACTTGAAATGGGCCCTTTCACTGGTCCTGGGATGTTACCTCTGAAGTTTAATGATAACAGTCAAAATTCAACAGTGCTAACTCTGTCCTTGCTGATACCATTTCTGAACTATCTAGGTTCTGATATGGTACTTCTTGCCACAATACCTGAATAGAGTTTATGCTGATGTATCTAGCATGAACATCCAACTAATGTACTGAATAGGTTTGTGCTTTTGCAAAATCATAGACTGATAGATGTTTCAGGTGCAGGAAACTCTGAGGCCACCTCCTCCATTCGCCTGCCAGTACAAGGACAGAGTACATTATTCTCCAGAGTTTTGGCCAGTCCAGCATTAAATGATTGCATTCACAGGGCTTCCCAGACTCACATTAGAAGACTTTTCGCAGCCTGACACATCTCCTAGTTACGGCATGTTTCGTGAATAGTCAAACCTATTTTCTTCCTTTTCTGTATGTTATCCCATTCCCCCTAGTTATACTCCAGGACCACCAGAGCACAGCAGCGGGGGTGGGGCAGGGAGGAAGAAGAAAGAATGTGGATTAGCCCCGAGTCTCAGGAGAAGGAGAAAAGTGAGGGAACTACTAAGGGAGAATTCAGGAAAGGGGTCAAGGGTTTTACAAAAGCCAGGAGCTCTTTAGGCTCCGGAACGGAAGAGCTGGTGCAAGGAAGACTGAGGACAAACTAAACTGTCCTGTAGAGGCAGCAGTAAATCTAAGGAGGATTGAGCTGGATGATAGGGAAGTCTGGGAAGCCTCCTGGGCTGCTACCGGCCGGAAGCAGTCAGCAAGCAGTCCGGCTAGAGCTTGGACCATGCGGGCCACTGATCAGCTCCAGCTCTTGGTGTCACCTGGCCAAGCACTACATGCTCTGGCCTGCTGCATTCTGGGGACTGATTATCTCAGCTGAGGACGCTTAAGCACCCTGACCTTACAGCCCCGTTTCTGACTTTCACTGCCGCCCGGGTTCTTCCATCCTTCCCCTTTCCTCTTCCTTCCCACTCTTCTTCTGTATGCATACCTCCCTTCCTCCACCTGATCACCACAAACACTTGTTTGTGGTCAAATAAAGAGTTGGAACCAGCTGACATTTCCTATCTAAGCATCACTCCCTCCCCTCCAGTTTCTGCATCCTTTTGGCTTGTGACACAGACGCCGATGTAGAACCTCTGGGCCCTTTGATTCCAAAGTCTTGAAGTCGCAGGAAGAAGAAAGTAGTTTGCCTAGAGAACTCCCCCTTCAAATGTATCCCACTTTTAATTGAAGCGGTTCCCCCCCCCCATCCCAACCCCCCATGGAGTAAGGAATGGTTTTGCTGAGTACCTTTCCCTTTCTGAAAGGTCTCAACAATCTTCTGGAAACTAGACACACATTGTATGCAGTGAGAAAGTTGTCAGAGGTTAGACCAGGGAGAGAAAAAAAAATCTCAAGATGATCTGGGAGACTGCAGGGCATCCAGTTCCCTGTGTATCAGGGAAACACCTACCCTTTCCCCCACCATTTAAAGGAGTTTAAAACCCATTTAAGAAAGAAAGAAAGAAAGAAAGAAAGAAAGAAAGAAAGAAAGAAAGAAAGAAAGAAAGAAAGAAAGAAAGAAAGAAAGAAAGAAAGAAAGAAAGAAAGAAAATCGTTCCTCACTCCAGGATTAAAACAATGGTGAGATTAGACACACATCATCCCGGTCCATAGCTTTAGGAAAATATTGGCCCCCTTTTCACCTCTCAGACTGTCAGAAAAGCCTTTGCACGGTTTTGTTTCAGCAAACCCACAAATAATGGATAGTTCCTTTCATAAATTGCCAGTAACACCCCATTCTTCCCAGGTTCTCAGAGCTCACAGTAGTGGTTGCATATGCGAGGACATCACCAGTTACAGACATCATCAGTACAGAACACTCTGTTATTTATTTAGACTCGGAAAAAAAGAGACCCTGAGTTATTTTCTTAACATAATTAAAATGCATCACTTAAGTTCCTATTTGCTCCAAAAAAGCGTGGGAGCATAAATGTTTTGGCTCTCAGCTGACAGTAAATATATCTTCATATCATGTTTTTATTTTATCATTTTTAATGCACACCCCTTCCTCCCCCCCACCCCCATTCCTAGTCGCTGAAGTGTTTGAAAGAGGCTTGGAGGCTACAGTATCTCGCTCTTTTTGCTCCAGGAGATCAAATGTATTACTTTTCCTTTTTGCGTGTCTGATGACGGGATAAAAATGTTGTTTCAGTCTAGATTTAGGGGCTGCCTCTAGGATGACACGATGTGAAAGTGCAGCCCGGGCTTCACAAAACTGGAGCAGTGAGTGCAACAACAACAAAAGACTACATTTTGGTAATTTACAAAAGAGCACTTTGGTTACTTTTACACATTTCCCGTGTAGGAAAAAAGAAAATCCCACCATCAGCGAAAGAAGCTTGTGTCTGAAATAGCTCTGGTTAGGAAAGCTTCGAAATCCTACATGTTTCATTTTGACAAAGCCACGCTGTCGCTGATTTGGGGGCGGTTTAATACTCATTTAGGCCGAGCAGTTTGTTGCCGTTAGAGTATAGCATCAATTGCAAGAGTTTTTCCTGCTTTGCTGAAAATGTAGATGGGCTTTAGCGTGGTACTGTTTCGTTTTCTCATTTCTCTGGAGATATTATTGCTTTGGGCTAGGAGCTATTGGAATTCTACTCCAAATAACATCGTTTACCAGAAGGATAAATTAAAAGCCTTTGCTTCTGAGCATGCCTCTTTTAAATGTTATATATTTCAATAGAAAACTTATTTAATAACATTATTGTCCGCAATGCGCCAAATCACATGACACATCTTTCTTTCCTTATAAAGAGACATGTTAGAAAAGAGAAACCTATTACAAACAACGGCTACAATTTACAAATAGTAAACATCAGTCATTAGATGGTCCCTAAATATTCTGTACTTTGTGTATCATCTGCCTTCCTTTTGCTCCCCTCTAGAATATTACATCCTTACAATTTATTATCCAGCTACAAACGTTGTAAATTTAAATATCTGGGAAATCGTTCATCAGCGTTATCTGAAACATTCCCTTCCCTGCATCGTTCACTGTCTCTTGTAATTAAACAATGTGGTGGGTACTGTAAACAGAATCAGTTTCTTGTGCACTAAAAAGGGAGGCGAAATCCAAAAGGAGGAAATCAACAAAATTATAATTTCCCGATAAAATGATAGCAAAAAATATACAAATCTATTTTACAAATATACAATATACAAATAATCATTTGCAGATTGTACCTTAAACCAAGTTCTGTATTGATTTCCACAGGGATAACTGCATCTTCTTGTGATGTTTATTTGTATATCCTACACACTGGCTAACTCTGTATATTAGGTATAGTGGACTAAGTCTGGTTTTCCTTGGACACAGAGCTCTCTCACTTATCTCGCTACCATTCTTAGCTTTCTTCTATAAGACATTTTATTTTTATTGTTTAGATGTGAATCCCTTTTTTCTTCAGTTTTATTTTTTAGCTGTCACAGGTGCCCTAGTAGATAATATTTTAAAAATACAACTGTTAGAAACCCAACCGCCCCTTTATTTTAATAGCAATGGGCCATTTATTGTCATAAGCACTTAAACAAAATTCCCCATTGAACAGCAGCACCTCGTTCCCTGCTGGGGTCAGCACTGATAGGATGGTATGACCCAATAATACTTGTTTAATTTGTGTTACCATCAGTTATGGCAGGACATTGCTCTATCCCTAATTCCATCCCCATTCACTTTCCCCGTACTGGCTGCCGCCCCGGGTCATTATTCATAGGGAACGTTATTTCTTTCCTTTAAATATAAGAGATGTGGCTAGGTAGCAAAAGAAACCGTAGACATAGTCACATCAGGTCTGGTTGTAGTACAGATCTCCGCATACTACAGACTTCCAGTAAAATGAAGGGATCTGGCTCGCTCGCTCTCTCTCCCCACTGAGCTCTCTCGAATATGTTTTCAGACCAAAACTGGAGTTGACTGTCCGTGGTCAGATACACGGGTCTGGGTGCAGATTCAAAACGAACTCATTGCAACAGATCCCTTCCTCCCCTCCCCCAGCACACGCCGACCCTCACTCACACTTCCCACGAACACAGGGGGTCGAAGTGAATTTTAACCTGTTGTTGGTAACTGATAGAAAGACGGCGTCGTTTATAGAACTCCGAGAGCCAGGGTGTGCCCAGTCACTGGGAGATTGGCAAGGGAAGTGTTTTTGCAGAGCCACGTTTCGCTTAGACTATTCCACAGTATTGTATTCGAGACTCGAAGCGACCTTTGCTGACGGACGAAGGAGCTAGTTTAGTCGATTTTAAAGTGTTTATTGTAATCATGGCAATACCGCTCAGAGTCACACGCAATCCGAGAAGTTACAACATTTACATCGCCAGCCTCCCCACAACCTCCAGAGCTGCCTGGGCTGCAGCAGAACTGAGCCTTGCAGCAAGTTACGAAAGGAATCAGATATTGTTTAAACCCGTTTCCCCCCTCGCGTTCTGCGGCAGCCTTTCCTCTCTGCGGTATCAAGGCAATTATCAAGTAACCGGTCTTAACCCCGGACAGCTGCCTGCTTGGGAGATTTTAAGACTATCCCCCCCCCCCCCTTTTTTGTCCTTTGAATCATTTTGGGTCCAGATTTCAAGGCAGAATCTCAGGCTGGTCCAGTGGCCTCTTTGCCTTTATCTTCCAGACACTAGCAGGTTTGACAAAAGCAGACTCCCCTCCTCCCGAGGAGATGATGGGCTCGTGTTTACACTCTAGACAGCCACTAACTCCTCCGAGCTCTTCCTCCCAACCCCCATCTCTCTTCCCCTCCCCCCAATTCTTTTTGCGTTATTGTTCAAGAGGTAAGGGGGGGTGGGGGGAAAGCGTTTGGTACCAGCACACTGTCCTATTCTGCCTTTGCACCGTGACCACGCAGCTCCCAATTCATCACGTGTCCTTCTCCCGGACAGTTCCCCCACTTTGACTGTCAGACGCGCCTCTTCATGTCACCTTCTTCCTCCAAAGATACCTACTGGGGTAGAAAGAAAAGGAGGACTTGTGGCACCTTAGAGACTAACAAATTTATTTGAGCATAGGCTTTTGTGAGCTACAGCTCACTTCATCGGATGCATTCAGTGGTAGAGAACACAGCCAAGAAATAGCCACACACAGTAACGCACTATACACTGCACCGTCTGCCTCACGCCTATGGCGAGCTCTCCACAGCCCCGTCAAGCCACTGGCATTTTCCGGTAGCCAAAGAAAGATGATCCGGGAACCACTCTGAAGGGGAAAAGTACCCATCTCCTGAAGCCCAGATGCTAAGCAGGTCTTCCGTGGCCTCACTAGTTAGTACATTTTAGGGACAAATCGCCTTCTCCCGTCACCCTAAACATGAAAATAATCCAGCCTATGAATCTGGATTAAGGACTCGCATCAGTAACTACCAGTCCTGGCGTTGCGGAAGAACTAAAAAAGCAGGAATATGGAGCAGTACCTTGAAAAAGACCAGAACAAAATATACTCAGATAAATGGATTTCAAGATTCCCTGCTACAGCTAGTATTCAGAAAGAGTCGTCATCATCATTATTATTCGCAGCACAAGTTTAGCGAGACGAGGAAATCTGTTTAATCGGGTTATTAATCATTTAAAACCCAGTAAATAAATTTACAATCTAAAAAGTACCATTGATGATTCACACCGTTGGTAGAGTTTAATTACAAGCTAAAGTAATATGTGCATGTCAAATTTGGCATTTTTAAAAAAATAAACAGGGTTTGTAGGCCAAAACTCTGGTGAGTTACAGTGTTTAATAACTAACTGGGATCATTCCCGTGTCTATATATTAAAAGCGTTGTGTTTCCGGTAGTAAAGAACACGAATGTATGTTCTTAACACGTTCCCGTTGCAACTGCATGTCGATTTCAACATTCCCTTAACGACCATCCTACAGATGTGTGTAAAAGAAATGGATTATCTCACATTTCTCTACAACTGAAATGTGATACACCTTCCTGCATTTTAGGGTACATCGTTTGAGACAGATCTACAATTGCAACCTTTTTTGCAGACAGGAGACGAGATCTGTGCCGAATATACATTCAAGGATGTAATTCTTTCTCAGACAAATAATCGGCTCCCTTTCAAATATAATTAGTGTTTTGATAGTGCATTTCTTCTGAGAAGTAGATCCACAAACACACACAACCTCGTATCGTGTGTGTTTGTACATTTGAAACAGGATTATATAGAGAGCCTATATGGTGGATGATACAGACACTGCTTTTTAAAGGGTTACACATAGACAACCTTATTTATTACCTAAACTACTGGACGAACGGTGTAGGTGCGTATTACACAAAGTAAACATTTTGAGAACATTTTTTGTTAAAAATGAAAATGTTTCGAAAACATAAGAAGCCATTGTTTGTTTTCGGTTCTTTGTCAGGATCAATTCAGGGCTAGCAGAAAGTAGCAGAATGTTATGTTTGTCTGTGCCAGGCGTGTTATTCTGTGAATAATGTGTCTTCCTTTTCTCGTGAGCAATTAATCTCTGAACCCTAGCTCCCATTGACCCCAATGGGTGCGCAGGAAACAGAGGAGAAGACCCTTAAATGGTAGAACTACACAGAGATTGGATTTTTGCAATTTGCATCATGCGGGTGGCCGGAGTAAACTAATTATTTAAAACAATCGATGGAATCATAACATTCGAACACCGCGTTTGTCAAAGGATAGCTCACTGTATAGGATATTCTTCAGATTTCATTCCCTCAATCCTGTGTGATCGTACGGTGCATTAGTTATAAATGTTTGGAAAACGGGTCGAACCTGATGCCACTGAAATCTATGGGCGTTTTGACAGTGATTTCTATGGCACCGACCCAAGATAAGTTTTACTGCGTTTAGGACAAGAAGGCAATGTATATACTTTCCTTAATACCTACAACATCCCTGCGTTCGGTACCGAATTATCCTGTTGAAATAAATCTAGAGTTTTAACTCGAAGTATAGAAATACCAGGCTGGAATCAACATGTGAAAATACTGTCATCAGGCCATCTGCATGTCCATACAAAATGATAAAAGGGCCAGATCCTGATCCCATTGATGTCACAGGCAAAATTTCCATGATATCAGTGGACAGAGGATCAGGCCCCACATCTGTACTTATATGCATGCAAAATATATAGAGATAGAAAGATATGTATATAGTTGATTTGTATTAACCTAATTCTTCAAAAACTATTAAATAGAGACGTGTAGCCTGGGAATTTAAAAACGGGTTTGATTTTCCATTTGGGTTGCTTTCAAGGATTCGCTTTTATGTATTCCTCTGAGTGGACCGGCACTTAGTATTTTCAAACCAAATCCTGACTTCAGTAGGATTTTCAGGGTCTGGCCCATGTGGGCCCACTTTGAAGGCGTTAGCTGCCGTAAAAATAAGCTTATGATGATGGTGATGCTGATTAATAATAAAGGTAAAAGTCCATTTGATTTTGATGAGAGGTTTTCTCTGAGTAAATAAAGGGGCTCTCTTTGAAAAGCAGAGTAGAACTCTGAGCATCCCAAACATAGGCAAACCTTTCAGTCTCTCCTGAGAATATCGGATGCTCTGAGTTATCTGGAGGTTGTTATTTATATTGTAATTATTATTAATCGTTATTAATTATTTTATTGTTAAATAAAAGAATAATAATTAAAAATAATAAACACCTGCAATATTTCCCCCTCAGTTTTTAGTCTCTATCTCTTTCCACAAAATTTTACTGACAGTTGTCTTCCTGGGAGCTGATGACTTGGATATTGAGTATTCACAAAGTGTCTGTAGTTGAATATTATAGTATCTCCATCTTAATTAAACCCAATTCCGGTCCCTGCCTTTGCTAGAAAACCTACCTGAAATGCAAACATCTCGCAAATGTTAATAGCTATAATCTTAGTTCAATACAATGTTACCCACCTCAGTTATTAAGATCCAGTTAACCCCATGTTTACCTCGAATGATCTGTGAACAAACAAAAAAGTGGGAAAATATTTACCACATCGATCAGATAATCTCTAGTAAGATGTCAAAAATAAACTTGTTAACTTGTTCCGTGAGACAAAACCAAATCAAGAACCTTGATACCTTTATGGTTTGCAAATGGTCTTTTTGTTCAGTAAGGAGTGGACTAACATTAAAGAAGATCACACTTGCGTTCAGAAAATATTGTTATTTTTCTTTAATGGGGAAAATTGGACTCCCGCGACTTAGATCTGTGTTTTTTAGGACTGGGATGGAAATTGGACTGACACCACTTTGCACTTTAACAATCAGATTTCGTCAGGGTACAAGTTGTTTGTTTAACCCGACAGCTCCGTGCACCCCGTCGCACGCTTTACACACTCATTAAAACGATTATTCACGACCTGTCGAGTGTTTTCTAGTTCATGCACAGGAAAGACTTAACGCTATAAGATTCAAGAATATACCTTCAACTATACCAGAGAAAGAGAGCGGGGGGAGATTATCTATGCGATCATCTGATGCGCTGGCATTTTACATCTACAAGTTGCAAGAAAGCAGTTGTTCAAAGTCAAAAAGCACTAATATTTTTAGATTGCGATTTGACAGCTAGGCAGGATCATAAACAAAGGATCCCACATTGGTTTCATTTCCCAACCTTTAGAACAGTATTGATATTATAATGCTTACCCTTAAACACTCTTCTGACAAACAGGAAAATTACCTACAGATGTTAATGACAGTTTTGGGGTAGATAAGTTGAAACACAGCTTGGGAAAGGTATGAATTCACCACCTATGCAAAATAAATAATTCCTTCTTGTAATAGAGTCAGATTCCAAGGCCAGAAGGGACCACTATGGTCATCTAGTCTGACCTTCTGTACAACAGAGGCCATAGAACTCCCCCCCTTCCCCCACAGAAATGGTGTGTGTGTGTGTGTGTGTGTGTGTGTGTGTGTAAATCCAATCTTGATTTTAAAATGGCCAGTGACGGAGAATCCACCATGACCCTTGGTAAATTGTTCCAACAGTTAATTATCTTCACGGTTAAAATGTTTTGGCTCCTTTCTTATTGTGGACTATAATGATCTGATGACTACCACAGGAATAATTCCTCCTCAGTGACTACGTTTTTACACTGCTTCTTTACAGCTTTTCCTTAACGATAGAGTGGAATGGGTATTTGTGAGCGGAATAATATTGCCGTTTGTAATATTATCATTCCTGAATTATAGGAAAGTATAGCAAACAGGGCTGAAACGTCACTGTATCTCCCGAAACAGCCGCAAAACAAGATGCTACTGTATCTTAATAAAAAGAAAAGGAGTACTTGTGGCACCTTAGAGACTAACCAACTTATTTGAGCATAAGCTTTCCTGAGCTACAGCTCACTTCATCGGATGTATCTTAATGTTCATTTAAAATGTAGATTTAAAAAAAGACCCATTTCAATCTATGATGCTCCAATTATTGAAAGAGTTCACCTGAATAACCTCAACACCTTTTTAATATATTAAAACATGAAGACGCAAAGGTATTTAAAGCATCTTGTCACTATATTGTACGACTGTGATATCTGAATGCAGATTTTTTTTAAATCAGCCCATGTCTGATTTATATATTCATATAACCCTAGATTCTGAAATTCTATCTGTTAGAAAACTCCTGAGGCTACTGTATTGCTAGGATCATATTTAGACTTAAACGAAGGGAGAGAGTGGGGAAATAAAGCCAAAGTATGATTCCCGTGTAATGTCTTCAGTTCCACCAAACCATTTATTTAAAAGGGTTATTTTTTAAATAAAAAAGTATCTAAACATAATTTATCTTTATTTCAAAGCAAAAACCCTGAATGCAACAAGAGGTTTTAATCTGGAACAGTTTCATAGTTGCTCCAAAAGCAAGCATGTATAAGTAATTTGTTAAATTTATTGGATTGCAATAATCCACTATCAAGTTTGCTAAAAATGGATCTGTCAAGTGTGTTTCCCGGTATAAGCTCTTTCTTTCAAACCAACCTGGTATAATAATCAGGAGATAAAGAAACCGAAATATGTAAGTAAATACCTAAACCTCTGGTTAAATAAACACACTAATCAATAGGAAGCAAGCCAACATTTGTCTTATTGATGAAGAGACAATCGATTTTGCTGTTCCAACTTACAATCTGCAGTATCCATATTTAATCATTAGTGTTTTTTAACTCCACCGATTTAATCATCAAAAATAGTGTTAATAACGCCTACCCTTCCATCTTGTCATAAATTATATTCATAATCTGACAGAAAAGGTGGCTTTCCGATTTTTCCAGAAGTAGACAACTTTACCAAAATAGAATAAGCAGCTATGGAAATAATAACATGATTACTTAATGCAGATTTAAGAATTTTCATGCTGAAAATGTACCCCAATATTTACAATCAGAATATCTTCCCAAAGCAGTGGAATGTATTTCTTTTAAAAGATCATTGACACTTTAGCTCAATGCAATTTTGATACGGTTCACGTGTGTTTCCCATTAATGCCTAACGTCTGATAACAAAAATACAATTTCCATTTCATGTCACTGAGATTCTCCCTTCAAGACGCACACACAGCGGAAGTGCATTCAGAAGAACAAAATTAGGTTTTCTAACCACTATAGCATTTGAAAATCAGCTACAAGCCATAGCATGAACAAATATTAGTTATTATCTGATACATTTAATCAGATCTGCATTTATTCCCTTGAACAGATTCCTCTAATAATCTGTCAGCATATAATTGTTTCAGCTTTTGTTTAGTTAACATATTCAGTTAAAGAGTCTCCTTGGTGGAACTGACACGCCTGTTTGGAAGTGTGTGTGTGTGCGCGCGCGCACCTAGGGAGAAAAAGGAGGGTAATGCCATCTTTGCTGTAACATCACTGAGATTTTTTACCTGAAAAGGGCAGTCGGGGTGTGTATTACTCCTATTAAATTCTCGAAAATATTGTAGCCATTTGGAAAACGCGAATTTTAACAGCAGGGTTTAACTATTTACATGCGGTTACAATTTTTTTTTTTAAAAAAAGGGTTTGAGCCTCTCCTCGAATCCACTGAAAAATTATGTGACTTTTTTTTATGTGCAGATCCTAACACGATTTTTTTGGCCGTTAAAGGCAACCTTATCTGCCATTGTATATGATGAATGTAATCGATCGTTTAACCTTAAATACCCTCTATCAGATCATTTCTGGGTGGACGTCCTGGCCCCTTTGAAGTCAGCCGGGAATTTAGCCAGGGTCTCGCCTATAGAATTCAACTTTTCCGACTCAGCTCAGAATCCCGAGAAAAACCGTCGGAGGTCCACCAGCTCCTGTTCCACAAGACTTCGGCAGATCCGGCTCATGTCACCGTGCAAAGGATATCTGCTGAATGCAGTGCAACAGAAAATAAAACCAACAGCCCGTCGGGTCCCTGCCTTCTTTGCAGTTCCAAACCCCTATTGACCTGAATGAGTCAGATTCGCTTGAATGAGGAATGCACTTAATATCAGTCTTAACATTAAGCAGCAATTTTCAGTTAACTTTATTGGAGTTATTTACTAATATTTTTAGTGCAGGACGACAAATGTAAGTTTTTTTCAGCCTCATGTGTGACCGTATATCCTAAATTAATTAAATCTGTCCGCTAGAATTAAGAACAGCTAGGCATAAACAGAAGGAATCCTATTTTAAGTATTGTAATGTGTCCTGGCACTCATCCACAGAATTATTAGTAATTAATTTATTGTTATTATTATTATTATTAATAATAAAAACGTTTAATAGTATATCTCCACTTTGCTCATTAATAATAGAAAAAATGCTTCCTATTTTATTTGATAGCCTTGGCGAGGTAATTATATGTATACACCATTAAGATGTTTTTGATAATCCTTTCGTTAAATTAAAACACTGATATCTGTAACATTTCTCCAGTGTTTTATTGAGGTGACTTCCTCAGATGCTGTGTTCTGTTAAATGGCATTGTAAAAGGGGCAAGAAGGCAGTTGCTTGGGTTTTGTGCTTTAATACACGATTCCCATATTGTTGTCAGCTCACAGGAAAAATCCAACACGACCCGTCCCCAGCTGCGATCACCGAACGGTATGTATCGTTAAAGCAAATGTAAACTTTGCCTGAGAAGCAGATCAGCCGAATCACTGTGAGTCGTTGCCAAATTGGTGAGGAACAGGAAAGAGAAAGGGGCAAAATCCTTTTAAAAATGTCTACCACAGGGAAAACAAAGTTTTAGCAACTGGCAGATAAAGTGCTGAGATCTGAAACAGGCACTGTGTAAACACTAAGAATCTACTTTTTTTTTTTTTTTTTAAATGGCTTTGCTCTACATTCATTTTCTCTGGCACCTGAAAATCGAACCTGTATGTGTGTGACAAGCAAGGAACTCCAGCTCTCCTGTTTGACAAGAGCGCCCTCACCTTGCTGCTTTGAGAGCAGCTCCCAGGCACGGCAGACTCCTCACTGCTCACATTGTTTCTGAGGACGGCAAGCGTAGCATATCCATCGCGATAGCTATATCTATATACCTCTCGATCTAACCATCTGTGGCTATCCCTATTGCTGTCTCCCTCTCAGCAGCTTTGCACTGGATGAACGACCGAGATAGCTATAGTGACCGATAGAAGCATATCGATATAAGCACCAATATATAAACCTATAGATTTCTAAATCCAAACTCATTTGTAAAGAAATCAACAAATGTCTTATTTATACCTTAAGGAACCAATTTAATCTATAGGCAGGTTTCTGCCAAACTGTCAACAATTTGTCAACTCTCTTGAAAGCTAAGTCATGCTTTGTATATAAATTTCCCCGGAAAACGAACTGTACACGGCTTCCATTTCCAGCAATGTGAATGGGGAGATCCACCCCTCAATACTTCATTACCATTTGCTCTGATTACCTTCAGCAGGTGTCTTATCTCACTGCGTTTTGGTAACTTAAATTGGTGTATTAAAAATAATTATTTTCATGAGATTACAAATTGCGGAACAAGGGAATTAAAATCATTAATGGAGGCGGGCAAGGTGTATTGTTCTCCCCCCCCCCCCACCCCCAACCGTTTCTAAGGCATAAAAGCCAGAACTTCAGTCAGTCTAGAAGCAGGGTTTTTTTTTTCCCCCTGGAGATATGATCAAGTTTGTCAAATCCATAGATCGAGCAGGACAATACTGTCACCACCCTCTCGTTTTACAAAGTATAGCACCTAAATAGATTAAAATCTCAATATCTCTGGCACGCAGGGGAACAGCATTTTAGGGGGGGGGAGGGGGAAAGATGAGCAGAAATGCCTTGATCTATTATAAAATAAAATAAAACAAAAACCCCTCAATCTCTAGAGTGGAGCTTGAAATTGTTAAGTGATTCACTCTCCATTTCTGGGGGCAAGCGTTTGCCTGCTGGTATATCCAGAGGAAAGGCGATGCTAGTTTTATATACATTATTTTAAAAGTCTCCATCTTTGTTCTCATATAATTTTTGACAAGAGTAGCTTCCTGTGCGTTTCGGAAACTTAACAATATTTTCACTATACCCGAAAGGCGTAACTCCCCGCCCGCGAAAAACCTATCCCTATTTGTAAAACCCCAAAGTTAAATGTTGTTATTTTATTTTTTACTTTTTAGAAACACAGTCCACCCCCACCTCCCCTCCAGCACATACACCGAAACGGCATCTATTACTAAGACTTCGATTAAATAGCAGCTTTAATTCTGGAAAAGGAACACACGTATTAAATTGTTCACGTTAAAGCATACTTCTACTTTATGGTGAGATCGAAAAGATCAATCACGTCCCAAGATCTACGTGTAAATATTGCTGATACCAGTGAGCACAGCCGTTTTACCAGTGCAGAGGAATAAAATGTACACTCACCAAGTCTGCACGAAAAAGTATCGCCATCACCCTGGCACCCTTTCTTTTCTTGCAGGTACAGGTAGGTCTGCCCAGCGTCTTAAAAAGCCAAACAAAACACTGCACATGTGTCACTTCCTTGGCTTTAGTCCTCTTAACTAGAAAAAGAAATAAAGTTAAAAATAAACTCATAGATTTTCTGGCAGAATTTATAAAATAATGAAGAAATGTGCAGCTTACCTGGTTAAAATTAAGTAGGGGGGCGGGGGAGGGAGAAGAGGAACAATCCTAACTTTGGGCACAAACAGTTCAGATGTAACCGGTGTTTTTTAAACTCTACTTCAGTCGTGCAGGCGAGCTGGTTATTATTCGGGTTGAGGAAAATAGTATGTGTAGACAGAAGTCTGTCATGTATTTTAATTCGCATCACAGGGATCTGCCCGTAGGGAGAAGTAGTGGAGGTTTTCTTTAACTTCACCTACCCTGCTGGCGGGAAGGCTTGCTGAGATTGCTGGGCAGGTTTTCTTTCTGGAGGGTCCCATCTCTCTGGAATAAACTGTAGTGGAGTTGAGGGCAGGTTCTCCGGTGAGGTAGGAATATGCAGGAACTCCGCCCTCTGGGCACAGCCACACAAACCCAGCAGAACAGCCACAGCCAGCCCTAAAACCTCTAATGATCTTCACCTTCACCTTTTGCTAACCCAGTTCTCCACCACTTTTTGACCCGTTTACCCTGGCACCTTCACCACAGGAAAACATTCTTCAAAACAAGAGCACTGGACACACAAATCTGCCCAGAACCTATTGTGAAAAATTATATAGATAATAAATTGAATATTTCTATATTCTATATATGTGTATATATATTTATATATTCTATAAGTATATAAAGAATATCTATGTATATTTAGTAGTGTATATATAGTAGCGTATATAAGACAGAGCATATATAAGGGTTTATCTTCGCTTCCATATGGTTAACTCTGTGTTCCTATATGAATATAGATTTAAATATATACACCTATAGATTCTTCTGTCCTTAGGAAAATATTATGACCAATAAAATAATACAAACACTAAAAATAACAATGGGTCTTATTCAACACCGACTCTGCCAAGGCCAAACTCTCATTGAGTTCAGCTATGGAGTAACTGGAATTCGGTGAAATTTGCCTGAGGAAGGGGTAAGTGCTGCCTGAGTCTAATCGCATAACGGGTGGTGAGGAGGTGAAGAAAATCCCCTTTGAATACTTTCGGACATAAACCTTAATCATCATGCAAAAGGAGTCACAATGAGCACAATATACTCCTACCAAAACTTGTACAGGGGTCAGACATTTTTTTAAAGGTATCATCTAAATAACCGTCGAATTTAGGGTAGGTTATATCATCCTTTTTTATCATTTAAATGATTTTGGCTCATATTTGTTCTACATAACACTTAGGATTTGAATGAAGCCAGTTTATGGTATATAAAATATCTTAGAGAAATATAAAATATTTTAAAGAAAATATCGAAATTAAACGAGGACGCTAGCTTAATGCCTCACTATAAATTTGGGCTGTGTTTTCTACTCATATCGGAGCTCATTACCACTCAATCATTTACTCAATCAAGTAAAAATACACTTGAAAGTTTCTTTAATATGAACTATACCGACAAGTGCAATAACCAGAAAAATAGCAATAGCTTCTTAATTCTAAAAAACCCATAAACAATATGAATAAGGAAACGCCAACAAAGGCCCCTAGTATGTCTTGACACGTGATAAATAATTTTTAAAAAATCAGTAAAAGTTCTTAAAAGTTCGACGTCAGACGTTCACATGCCAAGAGTTTATGGAAACAATATCAGATCACATCATTATTTGCTTGAAGGATAAAAAAAAAAAGCCTTAAATTCCATACCAAGCTGTCATATGTATGTGTGAAAAGACATCATGAACGAACAAAAGGTTTAACTTGTAGGGTGGGAAGGAGGTAAATCCAAGACAAATTTTGGGCCTTAATAGGCCTGTTACAATATAGTACTACGTTAGTACTTTGCCTTCGAAAGACATTTTTATCCCAGGTAATATTTATATGGTAACTTGAGTAAACTACCAAATCAAACATGTTCCTCTCCCCCGTTTCAATGGGAAGAGAAAAAGTAAATAAGACCTGAATCGCTTAGGCAGTAGTTTATCACTGAACCTTAAGTAAAGCATAAAGAATGAGTGCTTGTTTAAACCTTCTCTTTTGGAAGCATATATAAAAATACAGTTGTAACACCTTTTCTCAGAATTATTATCCATTACGTTTACCTAATTAATGCGTATTAACCCACGAAAAACATTGACATGGCGAGATTATGCTTTCAACCGATCTGGCTTCTATTTTCAATCCTCAATACATTATCGGCGTTTTCGGGAGCGGGGAGGGGGGGGGGGGCGGAAGGGAGATTGCACATGGAATAACACCTTAAATACGTGCTATTGAATTTCCCACAATATGCAACCAATTGCAAGTGTTAAATAATAAATCATGTCCTTTGTCAGCTGCAGCAGATGCCATTCTTTTAATTTGCTTAGGTAAAAACATACCTAACGGAGACTCCACGTTTTAACAGTTTAAACTCACACAGATTTTTTTCTGATCAAGTGCAATTTCAGATTTGATTGTTCCGAGGTCTTTTTATTTGTAGTTGTTGCGATCAATTATTCTTTGATGCATGAATTTAAATTGCAATAGAGTGAAGCATTTGGGGGAGGGCTTCAAAGAGGTATCATCCCTTTATACTAAAACAAAGCAACCTTTTCCTTCCTGTTACGATTCATCTGAATTGCAGCGATTTCTCTCCATCTCCCCATATGTGCAGAGCTTGCTGTCCCATCTCCCCCTTAACCTTTCACTCCTCTCTCTTCCCTACAGATTTGCTTACATCTGTTTAATTCTTATTTTCAGAAGATCTTTTTTTCTCTGTCCCAGTGTCGTCAATATTCTGGTTTCAAGAATTTAGGTTTGCTGTTACTCCTTCCCCCTCTACCCTCCAGTCTTTTAAGATCAACTCTTTAAAGTGTTTGCCGATAACATCTCCAGGATAGAGATTATTTTTCATTGGGCCTATTGTGAGAAGTAGCCGGCTTATTGCATTACTGCAGAACACATTTCAGACTATACAATTGTAACAAATGAACAACTTGTCTTCCACGGACTCACTGCGGGATCCAATTAGTTCGTAAACCTTTTTGCACAAGTTTTCTAATTATTTTCAAGAGTTGCGGCTTTCATAGGATTTCTTAAACTCATCAAGAAACTGATTCTTTTTAGGTTCAAGTACTGCATAAGAAAGTAGTAGCATTGCCCCCCTTAAAGCAAAAGGCTCAATTCTCCATCAAATGAAAGATACTTACGTACGTACGTTTTTATATGCTAGTGGGCTTCCAGTGAATATTTATCGCTGGAGGGCAGAATGTGTAAAAGATTCATTTTAGTGCTTCACATTTAAACTGATCATTATTTCTGAAAATATGAAACATTGCCATGCAATCCGTTACAACATGTGACCACTTCAGCACTACCTTTCACTGTAATATACGGCAACTTCCGCACATCTTTATTAGACTCTTTAACCGCGGGGGGGGGGGGAGGGGGGGCTGGAGGGAGGAGGAACAGCCAAAGGAACAATATATGCTGACTGATAACTATGAATACTTTTACACATATTTTAAGCAAACGTGTTTGCAGCATTAAAAGTGTATATGCTTCCTGAACCGTCTTCCCCCCTTTAAGGAAAGGATTGTCGTTTTATATGTATACACATGTATTACATCTAGCTATATCTATCCATATATAAGCCAAACACGGAAATTAAACACCTTATACAAAATATATAGAAATATAAGCCATTTATATGTCCCCAATTGACTTAAAAATAAAATTAACCCTTTCAGAAGAATTATTCCTTGAATTAGTTTTGGAAATGATCACAAAGTTATATATATAGTGGGTATATTTAAATTATCTCTTTTATACACATATATTTACATAAGCTCAAGATGTAACGTCTGTGACGCCTCTAATTTAATACGTAGTATAGTAACTGGGGCCATGCCGTATGAACAGTTTTTAAGCAGAACTCCCCATTGAAGTCAATGGGGAATTCTGATTAAAAAAAAAAAAATCTAGCGGTCTTAGCTTTTGATTAAATCGCCTGCTCCTTTAAAAATATAATGTAGATTTAAAAAAAATACAACGTCAATTAAGAAAAAAAGGAGCATGTGAAAAATGGGGGCCTACCTATCTAGCACTTTGAATTCCCTATAGCTTTAATGCCTTTTGAATATTAATTCTATTTAATAAAAGAGACAAAAAAACTATCAAGTATATATGAATTTAGCCTATTTTTTATTTCTGTGTGTTCATAGTAAACATTTTTGTAAGTGACAAACACGGGCATATGACCACAGTATCACAATCAAGAAATTTTAAGACGACATTAACAATCACTCAAATTTATGCGGCATTTGCGCAACACAGGTTACATATTTGCAAGGTTTACCTATAAGTACAATAGGTATTAACATTTCACTACATTTAGAAAAAAAATAAAGGTGACCTGTTAGTGACCACATACATCAAAATATACACAACACAAACTGAAGGCAATCATTAATTTTGTCCCCTTCTGATTCATTTGAACGGGCAGTGCTGCAAGCTGAAACAATGTTGTTGTTGGTTTAAATTACTTCGGACATTGAGTGCATTTTCTAAAACCCAATCTTTGGTCTAAAAGTAAACAAAAATAAAAAAATCAGCTCATTAAAGAAAAGGACAAAATAATCAATGGCCAAAATGTAGTTCTTGGGCATCTTTTACTATTACTTCTGCTTAAATACAAATTACATTTTAATTTTTTCATTGTTTTAATAAATTTAGTATTTTTTCAGGATCTGCATCCACCAACATATCCATGATAACTTATAATACTGCAAACATGGAAAATCTGGAGGTTTTTAGTGATAGACTTGTCATATTTGAATAAAAATTGCAAAGCAGTCACTATTTAGATACACATTCTACTATAATTTTGACTTCCAAACTTCATAGTCTACAATGTCATCTCCTCACATTGCACCTTGCTGACATTCCTCACCTTGTTGGAATAATAAACAACCCTAAAGACTGAACAAACGTACAGAAAATGGGGGACTTAATAAAAAATACCTGGACTTTTTTGTTTTTCTTTTAAGTATCATTTACAATGCAAATGTGTGTAAAATGTTCACTTACAGTCTGGTCCCATGGATGTTAATGTATTAAAGGGTTTGAAGAAGACCCCTGATTCTGATGTGTGAAATAATCAGAAAGTCCCCCGGAAAGTCCTGTTGTAAAACTTGGCAAAGAAGGTCTTAAGGACTCACAAGGGAGAGTGGAGGGCGCCTGTGGAGACGTGGAGGAGGAGGCTGCCCTGGCCGTCATTGAAGTGCTGCTTTGAGAAGTCATTGAAGGGTGAGGAACATGGGGGAAAAAGTAACTTGTCTGTCCTGCTAGAAGGTTTACAGAGCAAGGGTTTAGGGAATAGGTGCCAGAGCAGGGGACTGACAAGCCACATGGCACTGAGGCGGCCAGAGCTGCTGCTGTGAGGTGATGAGTGGCATAAGGTATCTCTCCATTGACTAGTCTATCAACACTTAACCCATTAGACGTGGAAAAGGAGTGGTTGTTTCCCAAAGAGTTTTGAGTCAACACTGAACTGTAGGGCATGGGGTGGCTGGGGTAGGCGGACGTGGTCCCATTGTAACTCAAAGTGCTGCTGGCCCGGGGGTGGTGCAGGGAGAGGAAAGGGGACATAGGCCAATACAAAGATCCAGCCCTATCCATGAATGTCAGTCCGGTGGAGGTGAGCCGAGCGCCTCGCTTGAAAGCCAGCTTGGCCCGGGAGGTGGTGGATCTCCGGCGGAGCTTGCCCGTGGTTCCCCCGATGAAGACGTCGTCGCTGGAAGGGTCCAACATCCAGTAGTTCCCTTTGCCCGGGTCGTCGTAGTGGCGGGGCACCTTGACGAAGCACTTATTGAGGGAGAGGTTGTGGCGGATGGAGTTCTGCCAGCCCTGCTTGTTCTCCCGGTAGTAGGGGAAGTTCTTCATGATGAACTCGTAGATGCCGTTGAGGGTGAGGCGCTTCTCGGGGCTCTGCCGGATGGCCATCATGATCAGCGCGTTGTAGCTGAACGGGGGCTTCTCGTACTTGCCGTTCTTCTTCTCCCCTTCCTTGCCGCTCTCCCCTTCCTTGCCCCCCTCCGCCGCCCCCTTCTTCTCCTCCGCCGCCGCCGCCGCCGCCGCTTTCTCCTTCTCCTCCAGCTCCGCGGCTGCCGCGGCCGAGCCCGGCTCCCCCTTGCCCGGCAGGATCTCCTTGGCCACCTCCAAGGTGCCAGAGGCGGTGGCCGCCGCCGCCGCGGCCGCCGCCACCACGGGGGGCGGCAGGAGGAGCTGGCTCTTCTCCTCTTCCTCCTCCTCGGCCGGGGCAGCTCGCTGGGGCTGCTGCTGCTGCGGGTGGTGGTGGTGGTGGTGGTGGTGATGGTGGTGGGGGTGGGGGTGGTGGCTGTTGTGGTGGTGGGGGTGGTGGCTGCTGTGGTTGTTGTCGCTCTGGACGGCTTCGGGCACCAGGCTGTTTATGCTGAAGGAGGATTTCGGCAGCATTTTCCCTTCCTTCCTATCTCCCATGTCCAACATCACACACTAGCCCGGGGGGGTGGGGGGAAAGTTGCGGCGGCGGCCCAGGCAGCAGCGCGCGGGGTGGAGGCGGCGGCGGCGGCGGCGGCGGCGGCGGCCGCGCTGGGCAGCGAGGTGGCGGCACCCCGGGCTGGAGCGGCAGCAGTGCAGGTGGACCGCAGTCGCAGGCGCTGGCAAGGCATGTAGCAAGGACGGGAGCCGCCGGGGAGGGAAGAGGAAAAACGAACCCCGATCCCCCGGCTCGGAGCCCCCGAGCGCAATCACAGCCCCGCTCGGCACTCCTGCATGGTGCCCGGTCCCCCAGCTTCCACCAGAGCCCGGGGGGGGACAGCGGCAGCCGGGCGGGTCGGCGGCGGAGAGCAGCAGAGGCAGCTATAGAGACAGCTTTAGCCACAATTAATTTCAGAGCTTCAGACACACGCTAGGGCTGTAAAAAAATTTTTGGTTTAACCTTTTCCACCGGTCGCCCAATCAGAAACCTCGGCGTGCAGGAGCGTCTCTCCCGGAGCCAGCCAATCAGAACTCCCCTCTCCTCCTCTTCCCTCGCCCCTTCTCTCTCCTCCTCCTGCGCCCCCCCCCCCTCCCATCCAGCTCCCAAGCGCCGCCAAAGCCCCCTGCCGCGCAGGGATACCAGGGGAAGGACGCATTGCCGCGGAGGCTTACCTTGCTCATGCCTCCCTCTCCTCCACACTCCACTCCTCTGAAACCAACATCTCCCCATCCCAGTGTATTGGATAATTTTAGTTTTATACTTCAGTATTTTTTCTAAGCGATTAAAGTTTGCTTCTACCCCCCCCCCCGCCACCTCTTTTTTTAAGGCGAAGGAAGTGAGAGGTTGGGGGAGGGGGCCGGAGAAGGCAATGGTGCTGGGAGAGGAGAGGTACTACTTTGCGGAGCCAGGCACTGTCTCTCGGCGCAGTGTATTCTTGTAGGCCCCTTGTGTTGATGAGCTTTTACTTTTTGAAAACATCAGTTTTAAGGGACAAATATTTTTGGAGCTTGCTTTAGAAACATGTTTTGGGAGGGTTTCTTCCCCTCCCCCCCCCGGGTGTGTTTGTTCTGCTCTGTTGGTTTTATGTCGCAGGGGGCTGTATCTTTTGGGGTGGGGGGGGGGAGAGAGAGAAGGAAAGATTTACTTACAACCCTCCTTGCGTCTCGGTCCTCTCCCGGGAAAGCGGGGATAATAGGACGTGATCTTGATCCAGGGGCAGTCGGGGTCCTGCACATCGGCCCTTCGGGGGAGAAACGAGCTGCGGCTACTTCCACCCAGTTATGGTGCACTTGACAAGCTCAGCCGTTCGGGCCATTGCTCTCTTGTTTGTTAATCTCCGAAATGTGTGAGTTAAAAGGATGGGGGGAGGGGAGATAAAAACAAGGTGGTGGTGGTGGGGGGGGAAGCGATAAGACTGAAAATAATGCACGTTGTAAGGATTTGCCTGTAACCTCCTATCTTCTGAATTTCATTCTCTGCGCCTTATTGCCACTTTAAAGTTTCACTTGCAATCGGAAATGATCCCCACCACTCTTTCTCCCCGGGAAATGCTCCTTCCTTCAAGGTGTTTCTTTTGAACATCAGCGTATGACGCTTCTTGTTGTTTGGTTTCTCTTCTTTTCACCGCGTTCGTTTTCAACCGGAAAAGAAAAGTAGGCCATGTACAGATATGTATACGTGAAATAGATATATAAATAATCCACCCACTATGTGTTGCAATTTGTTGCCTTTGTTTCTGCGATCCGTAATGTTGTGGTTCTGCTGTTCTTATTCTTGGGGGGTGGGGGGGCGGCAGAAGAGGCTGGGACCATAAGAGTTGGGTGCTGCTGAGTTAAATGAAATTATCTTGTAGCACTTCTTTCCTACTAATGTTCTTTAAATAAATACGATGGGAAAGAAGTGAGTGTACGCCTAAGATTTCCTGGGGACAGGAATTCAGTGTTAAGTCATCCAGATCAAATCCTTCCTTACTCTAGGCTTGAAACACATAGGCTTTTTTACTGAGGAAGCAGAAGGGCAAAATATCACCGAGGGAAAACATATGGATCACATTAAAAACAAAGCAATACAAAAGGGCAACAGACATTTTACTCTATCACTGCATAAATACCTTACACTTGTGTGCTACTTCTGTAGGATTATGGCGGGTAAAAGAAAAAAAAAGAACGATGCAGTAAAAAATATGTGAAAAGTTCAATTGTAATAAATGCTATTCATCCTATGGAAACTCAGGTTTGAACTCAGCAACGAATACGTGTGTGTGTGTCAGAGAGAGAGCGAGAGAGAGAGAGAGAGAGAGAGAGAAGAAGAAGAAGAACAACAACAACAATTACAATTGGCCAATAATAAACGATTGCAATTGGGGATGGCATGAACTCTGTGCATTGGATTAACCTCGAATGACCTTACCACAATTGTATTTATTTATCCTATTTTGTAACAGGGCGCTACTGACAAAAAATAGAAGTCAATGATCAAACTTTTTTTAAAATAAATGTTTTCGTATTTTAATCGTTTTAAAATGATAATCATATCAATGCACAGAACTGTATCCAGTGTATTGGAATTCTTCAGAAAACTTGTGGTGTGGACTATGGCAGGATCCTCTGATAGGACAGGGTCAGAGGAAAGGTAAGGTCTGTGCATATGATAATGATGATGCACATTTAATATGTATTATTACGGTGCATGGGATCCCTTTGGGGTGGCTGGGCCCAGTGCATTTTCTTACTCTGTCTAGCATGTAATGATTCGGTGTAACCGGATTCTTGAGAAAGGACAGGTTACGTAAACATTTACTGATGTGGAGTAACTATACTATTTGTACTCTGATATGCAGGAAGGAAAGTGTTGATTAACACAGAAGAAAAAAAAGCGAAATTAGCTGATTGCATGCTCATAAGTGCAAGCTGTCATTGAACTGCTTTTAAAATAGACACAGCTGGGTGTTTGTGTTGAAAAAATTCTTGTGTTTTTGCTAATAGTGAAATAAGCATGATTTTGTATACCAAACATTTTCAGATCATTAAAATTTGTAATCTGTGCTGGTTTTAAACACAAAGAAAAGAAACAGATTCATTTCGCTGTAAAATTTGCTGATATTATATTAACTCAATCAGGTCTGTGTAAATGGTGCATTGTGCCTTATCAAATCTCTTTGAACCATTTAATGCACAAAGTGCCAAACGTGTGTATTGTTTGTTAACATTGAACGTTTTATTCAAATCCGTGCTCTGCAGAAAACTGGAGGAGATGTCGTTTAATGTAACACTGACATCGCTTGTTGAAATTTTAATGCTCTGAGGGGTTTCTTAGGTCAAAGCTGAGTTTACATTGCGTTGTGACCGAGGATGAAAATGTAGCAGGGGAAAAAATAAACATTTCGTCATATTGCATTTCTGAACCCGGGCTTAATAACGAGAGAAACGTGCTTTTAAAATGCCTAATAATCTAAATTTAGTGTCCAGCCATTTGTCATAGCTGTAGAATAAAGCATTGTACCCAAATTTAGGATTTATTATATTATTTTTTAATACCAAGGGTATACAATTCTCCCTAAAAAGGAAATTCTGCTTCCAAAATGTAAGACGTATCTTTCTAAGGCCATGAAGGTTTCATTCATTGTTTACAGGAGAGGAAAGGATATGTAATAGAAGCCGCATCAATTATTATCTCTGACGGACTTCAACTTACAGGCCTGTTTATATTCTCAGTTTATAGAATATAGATATTTACTTTGGAAATGCAGAATGTGCTCGTCTAATGGCCAAACCCTACACTCTTTTCTTAGATCTGACCCAGACAGAGCTCCCTTTCGCTTCAGTGGCAGCTTTGCCTAGATCACAACGGAATAAAGACTGGGTGATTTGACCCCAAGACTATAGCAAGATTAGGAGTTATTTTGAGAGTGCCTCGAAGGGAAGTGTTTTCTAAACTGGAAGCCCATGTGGAATACCTGAGAATAAGAGTTGGGAAGAGTAGGGTTACCTGCGCAAGCCAAGAATAACAGGCGCAAAGAGTGTCACTCAGCTCTTTGTATGACGTGTATTTCCTTTCAGCAGTGCCCACTCACTGTTGGTGTATATTCACCTGGTGTACCTATTACACATTAATTTAGCATCTTGAACAGGTAGACTCATTTAATAAGCGATAGAATGAGAAAATAGAAAACAATGTCTAATTCAGAGGATAAAGACTGAACTAAATATTCTAGCTGAAATTCCGTGTTTGCCCATTCTCCTTTTATTCTTAATTTATTTTAAAGAACCAGGTAAAATCGTGCCATCCAGTAACCTGATTGAACCCTGGTATAGTGTAAACGTATTCTTCATATGCTTAAGTTGTAAGTTTTCTGTTTGTTTGTTTGCTTGCTTGCTTTCACAAGAAGGTAGAGGTACCATAGTCCAAAGATGTTAGGAGCTGGTTAAATGTAATGACACCTTAAAAATGAATTGGTGTTTCTTCCGCCATGTTTAATACCCAGGCTTCGATGACATCATGAATCCATGAAATGAGTCAGAACACTTCATTTTAACATCCAAATAATGACATATTAAATACAATCAAGTGCTCTATATTTGCTCCGGTGGGTATAAGCTTCCCTTATTTGTTTCACGTTCCTTGACCAATTAAAGTAAGCGCTACTTTCAAACCAGCCTAACCATCCACTGATATCTTGCTTATAGGACATTTTAGATGTGTAGGTAGCAATGCACTAACAACAATATGTGTGAAGATAGATAGATGATAGATTAATTACTATAATACACCGATATGTTTACATATATACAGTAATGTATAGGTGTCCTTTCTCTAGCCAACTCTCATCTAATCCTTAACAGCTGGTAATGGTGCTAACATTTAGTGATTAGAAGTTACTCTATTTAGCGTGTTGTATCCTTCTTCTGTGCGTTTTGGTTACAGGTTATACGATTAGGTTTGCGAGAACAGTAGTGAACTAAACTTCCCAGTGAGAGGTCTTCACACCAGGGAAGTGTTACTTCGCTGCAGCAGCCCTGCCTCGTCACTCATTAGGAAGCTGCAGGTTGTCAGGCGTTTCTCTTGCGCGCACACGCACGCACACACAAAACCTCAGCACTAAAACTAAATTAAGAAGCCGATGATTAAGACAAGCGTCTGCGAGGCCTGTCATTTCAGCATCCTTCCATCATAACATTGTGGCACAGGGAAATTTGCTTGAAAACCTGGAAAAAAAATTCTCTGGGAGAGCCTCCTATTTGAGATCCATAAATGCTAACTTCAAGGATAGACTGGGAGCTGCTTCGGATGCAAGCTAGGAATCCACAGAGGAAATGGATGTTGCAAAGACCACTGGGCGATCCAGGCACTTCCTTAAACTCTGGTGAGTATCTCTCCAGTCTATTAAAGCAGGTCCCTAGGCACTAAGCGAATCAAACTGGATCATTTTGAAATCCACTGCCGGGTTTCTTCACGAGACGTCTGGGGAACTCCCCCTAATGATAGATCTGTAATGAAAGGTTCCTACTGGATGACTAATGGTTGTTGGCACTGAGAGCCCCTTTAAGGAGAGCAGCACATATTGTGCCGAAGACCCTGCAAGTACCCTTTAAATACAAACATTTTAAGGTTTTTTCCCCCCGTTGTTTTCGGGCCACTTGTGTGATTTCTCCCCGTGGCCCCACTTTTTATAATCCCACCTCCTCAACCTCTTCACCCCGCCCCCCCCCCCCCCGCCGAAGGGGTGAACTACTCTGGTGGTAAATGATTCAAGAAGAGCTAAATTTCTCATTCGATGATCTTTGAAAAGCTGCACTGTACCATAAAGAAACAACTGCCAGTGGGGCACTGTATACTGTATAAGGAGGAGTCTATCCAGCTCCAGGACAGATAGTATTAAAACAATGAAAGCAATCAACCATGTTTAAAGGGTTCCTCTAACGTTAAATTTATTTAAGTTTCTAGCGTATGCTAGAGGGAGGAAAACCTGGAAATGGGAAACCATTGCTGCAGGGGACTGAAGCGTTTATCGATGTTGTGAGGGTGAAACAAGATTGAATTAAGAGTGACAGAAACAGAGACGAGTAAACATTATAAAGCATACATTTCCCTCTGCGGGTATACAGAACAGAACGAAATCTAAATCTAATCCAATCCAATCAAAATAAAGCTAGAGATCTGACGGGAAATGTTAAACGTTCATAATCTTATCAGATTAATAAGTGTTGGAGTGTTCAGACCCTCGCAATAGTTGACTTGCTCGTAACTGTAAGAGAATTTTCTCACGTTTGCATTAAATATTAAACTTTTATGTTAAGATGTTGATTTAATTTTCTTCAGAATCCAAACTATCAAGAGTGTTTTGGGTATCTGTCTACAAACACATGCATACATTAAATATGCTCCACATAGTACAGCAAAAGTTCTTCCTATCTCACAAGGGAAATACAGGAGTAATGATAATGATAATAATAAAATACCAGTGACAATTATCTCCAGAATCGATGTAGAAGATAACAAAATTCACATAAAAATGGAAATAAGTTTCAAGTCTCATGCTGCACATTTAAAGAAATCGCTTTACCTCTATGATCGATTCTTAAAACATGCCTGGACAGAAAGTCTGATTATATATAAACTTGCCAAAGCTAGCCTCCCGAATTAAATAATTGGCGATAACATACGATGAAAATGAAGGGAGCAAGAAAGATTTGCAAATCTCAGCGCTCCACACCGAGACCTTTAGCTGCTGCTGGACTGAACAAACACACACGATAACCCTTTCCAAATGCTACCTTGGGGCGCCTAAAATGTACTATTTTGGAAACGACAAATATAAATGTTTTGCGGTTTACAGCTGTAGCTAACGCAAAAGAAATACACAACACATTCCCCAGCCCCCTCCCCCTACCACACACACACACCCTTTATTTCATTCTGACGCGTTTAAAAAATAGACTGGTGGGGAATTTTCGAAGCCAGATGACGCTCCATAGATCTCTTAGCGTTATACCTGGTCATTTCAACGAGCCATCTTTGCTACAGCTGTTCCATCGCTGAGGTGGCTCAGCGCCATTCTTTCCAAAGCAGAGAGTACAGATTTTTCTTAAGAGTCCCAATCGGACACGCTAAGTTATGGACCTAGGATTTGAGGCCCTAGAGAAGCTGAGTATTCTTTCTCACTGCCAAGTGGTAGCAACATGCCATAGACAACATAAAACATACAGATAACATAAGCACGCACCCAAACGGCACTTGCAAGCCAGGTAAACTTCTACACTTTCAAATACAACTTCAGCTTTCTCTGTGTTTTGGGTTCAAACGAAAGCGCTGCGTCTATATAAGGTGCCTATTTCAGACAGTATACGGTAGCGGTGACTGATAAATCCCAAGTATCAGGATAGGATTTACCCTAGTTTGAAAGACTGAGGTTGTGTACGTACCGATTCTTGATTGCCTCTTGGGACTACTCGCGTGAGTAAGGCTACCGGGATTTGACTTTCTATGTACATTATTATCAATACACTTTATATCGGGCAGAACGGTCTCCATGTTTTCTTCCTTTCTTGGGGAGGTGGGGGTGGTGATGGAAAGACGCTTTGTGCCTTATCCTAACTATCATTGTTAAATAAGTTTCTTTGGGAAGGGCTGGTACCATCCCATAACAGTGGGTGTCTCCATTTATTATTTTAATAATATGATATGTCTTTTATACAGAGCCTGCTTTTTTGTGTTTGTTTTGTTTTTGCTTTGTTTCTTGAATTGTTCTCTTTCAAGCCCTAGCACAAACACAGAAAAACAAACAAACAAAAATTACTGGCAACAAAGTTAAACCCCATTTGTGTCCCTCCCACCAAGCATGGACTGTGCTTCGCTAAAGACCTGAGTTTGTGGTTTTGCCTTGACGTTAATTTGTCCAACAAAGAGAAGCGGCTGCGGACAGACTCTCCGTGCAATGACAATGTAGAGAGGAAAAATATTGAAAGAAACAATTCTCCAGAGACCTTTCTCCTTTGTGTGTTTTCTCCTCTCCACCTTTCAGATGAGGCACACGCACATACGCACACAGACAGAGGTTGTGTTTCTCAGGAAGTTTTTGGAAATTAATGTTGAATGTTGTTATTTTTAATTGAGACATAAACATCTAAAAAATAACTTGGTAGCTCAGGAAACTCAAGCAAATAAACTGCTCCCCCTTTGGGTACTGACAAAATATTATTAGTAAAAGAAGCGTATTGGAAAATATTCTCTGCTCTTAGTTCCAAACACCAATAATCATGGGATAGTATGAAGATTTATATGTACAGGAGAAGTTCCAAATTACAATTGAATAAAACTATACTAGTTTAAAAATAGATAGTATCTCTTTTTTCTTCATGATGGATACAACTAATCTTTCTGATGATAAATCATAATAGTATAATACATCGGCAATAAATAAATGAGATTTTATCATAGATGGACGCCACCAGTCATAGGTTAAATACAACTAACTGGCTCTTAAATTAAGCAACCTAGATTGTAAATTACAATGCTTATTTTTACTTTCAGATACAAAGAATTAAGAACAATGACTACCTTCGGGTCTGGCCATTCTAAGAATATATAAGCAATACCATTTCACATATTCTAACAATTTGCAAATCATGTTCAACTTTTTTTATGTTGTGGATATATATTTTGTCATATTAAATTCAACTGTGAGAGTCTTTGTAGCATTCTTCGAGCATTTTCTGGCATCAGCGTATTATACAGATAGTTGCTTATCGTGTTAAGATCTTGATTTATTTGTAAAACTATACGTATGCGTCTTAGCATATTGCAGCAACCCTGAGCGAAATAACCGAGAGCGCTGCATCTTTCTAATGTGCATTATTTCCATACGTGAACAGTTCATTTGTGTGTCTATCTATCTAGAGTCTATACCTAAAGATAGTCAAGTACCTCTTGGACTTGTTACCTGTAATCGACCCAAAAAAGAACATACGAACAGTATACAGATAATTGCTCTAATTGCTTGGAGGAATGTAATTGGCGTTATATTTTTCTGTTGCACTGTGTCTATACTTATTCTCCCTTGATAAATATTAAAAACTGAACTGCTTGTCTCGACATGTTCCTCTGTTTTGAAGCCCAAGAAGCACAACAAAATCATTACAATAAAGTGATCAAACCCTATTACGCATGGAACATTTTTGTGTTTGTGTACTGCCTTCTCATACGACAGAGTACCACATTGAGCAAAGTACCCTGGAACTGTATATGCGTTCCTCTGGACTTTCGGATTTTAAGACCAAAAAGCTTTAAGGATTTACGACTGAAAAATATGGTTTTCCACATTTCAAAAAGGACGAGGCTCTACTTCTGAATTTTAGAGAAAGGTACATTACTTCAGAAACAGCAAAACAGGAACAGAGCTGCAATTTTCAAGAAAACAGGATTCCAAAATATAGAAATAATAAAAAAGTAGCAGAGACGATGTATAATTCAATCAAATTACAGAAAATTGCTTTAAAATCCAGAATAGTAGCGATCTATTATGTCTCTGTTTTATTAGTGACAAGTACAATTACTCTAAAATAAAGAACACTGGTGAATATATAATTGGCTGTAATCATGTTAGTGTTTGAATAAAAATGACGGGAACATTTAACACTTTGACAACAAAATGTTCAGAAACAACTTATTTATTCAAACAGTTTTTATTTGCGTCCACGTGAAGGAGAAACACACTTTTGCCTATGAGAAATCAATGACTTTCCCCTCGCAATAAATAAATATCTAAAAAAGAATACTAATTATTTTACTACCCGAAGCTTAATACAGCCTCCCTGAGTTACATTGTTACTGGTTACTCGGTGTTCAAAGGACGCCATCTACAGGAAAAGATCTTTATGCTTAACACATATCTAATCACCGATTACCTCAAAACTCAAAGCTAATATTCCTCTTTACATTCTGCTCCGATTTTACCCATAACAATGATCACAATATTTGCTTCTTCCGATTCAGTTTGTTAACTGTTGACATGATCTAGGAATCCTTTTACAGGCGGCCTCTTCTATGCCTGTGGGAGATGTGAAGATTTTTTTATTTTCCTTGAAGAAATACTTTTGTCTTATTATCAGAAACTGATGTATTTAAGGATTGTTCAATCAGTCGCTAGAAATGCAGGTTACACTGTCCAGGTTTCTATACGTGATGATGAGCGTGGAAGAATTCTAATGAGACCTCAAAACAAAAAACAAAGTGATTAAAGGCAGCCTATGCAATGATTGTGTCATATGAAAACTAATATTGCTTTACCTTTAATTCATTTACTCTTTGATATATAAAAAATACCAGGTACACCATCAACAGACTAATCTGTTTAGACAATAAATACCTTGCCCCCATTGCTTAGTAGTTATGGGTACAATTCAGTTGTGTCTGTTCAGTTCTGAGCCCTTGCTGAGAAATCCAGAGAAGGAGAAAGAGTGCCGCTTAATATTTTGACCATACAAATAAACCCGTGGAGTTGGTTTACACGCAAGACCTCAGTGATGTGATTCAAACACCTTAGTTCAAACATTAGAAAACACAAGGGGAGTTTAAGCAAACGTTCAAGAGTTTCCTTATTCTGATTGCCTCCGATTAGAACAATATATCTATTTATTTATCTTTCTTTCTTGCCAAATATTTGCTCCTTTTTAGTGATTATTACTACATAAAGAGTCTGATCCTGCATTGCCTAGAACATCCATTGACCCCAGTTTGGGGAGTATCATATGGATCCCTGAATTTGCAGATTGAAATCAGACCCTAAGAGTCAATTAAATATTTCGCCTGGAACGTGCAATTCGTTGATACAAGTTTACAAATAAAGCATCACACGTGTCTGAATTTATTTGTTTTAGACCCAGGGCATAGATGGCTTTTGAAATTTAAGTTGCGGATTAAATTTTACATCAGAGTGTTATAAGGCAAAGGTAAAACGTGCAACAATTTTGGGACAATAATTCAGAGATCAACAATTGTTTTTAGTTAGAGGAGTGTATTATTTTGAAACCTGTTTTTTTTTTTTTTTTTTTTTTAAGTCCAGACTATTTGTGTCTGTTTCCCCAGCGGATCCTTAATAGACTAAGAATGGCCAACGTTGCTCATACTTTCTTTTCTTCATTATTCCACTCCTGTCTAACGATAGTGAATGTTCAAAACAGACAGGCTTTGCAAAAAATATTGATGTTTTAAAACTTAACAAAATATTAAGGGGGGAGGTTCCTTTCTCCCTCCCCACTCGCCAACAAACAATAGTGAACCTGGTGGTTACGTTTCTTTTTGTTATGAGCCAAGCGAGTGGCTCCCATTTGAACTAACAGGTCTATCATTTCTTTTCTGCATTTTATTAAACCGCAGATGTTAGCCTTTTTCTACGTGTTTAGGCTGCTAATGCCGACCACTTAACACAACAAAAATACTCATCTTTCGAGCCTTTCCGAGGGGCAGCCATGGATGTGAACCGTTTCCCTTTATTTACAGGACACAACCTTTTGGGGTGGAAAAAAGGGGAGGGGGCTGGTGGAGAGGGGGTAAGTCTAACCACTTTTTAGCGGGAGCCCTGGTTTCTCCACTCTTTGATGCCAACAATTTCAACTGGTGTGTGAGTTTTCCCCTCCTACGGCAGTCAAAGCACACGTTACAACGAGTTACTCCACAAATATCCCCTACAAGAGACCCTAAATCCCGAGTCTGGAGGAACTGAGATCTTTAGCTAACCCTCCCCTCTCCCCGTTTGTAAACTTCCACCAAAGCACGTCTTATGTGAAGGAAATTCACATCAGCTGCCTCTCCTATTATTGGCAAGGGTTTATTTCAAACCCCTTCTGCGATCGCATTTCCCCCCTACCGTAGTGTAGGTTTGTCGTTTTTAATAATGACTGACCATTAACGGTGACCAATTTTCTCATTTTCCTTCAAGCTGCTCGAACTTGTAAGAAACACAAGGACTCTCAAACACTTCGAATAGCCAGTAAAAAAAAGTAATGCCAGAACATTCACAGGGATGCAAACAATCGCAGAGAGAAAAAAATCAGAGGATCCTGGTGCCCCAAACATTATAATTTATTTCAGAAAAATGATTAACCTATCGGTTACAAATCGAATATTTATGTGGTAGGGAGATCCAAGAACTTTCATTATAGGATTATAACTTTTCATTACAGCGCAGTTAAAACAAAACAAAAACCTACAACCGTGATCTGAACTGCATCAGCGACATCTCGTGACCGAGACGCGCAACTGCAGCGTCTGAATTCAAGGCGCTTCGACTGTGCACAGTTATTCACTGAAGCCCAGCTTTCTTTTCCTAAGTAATGATGATACCTACTTTCCAAAGTAGCACATCCACCCCGTTTCTTCACGGACACAAGACATGTGCTATACCTGTTAGATTAATAAAACTGGCAATGAAGTTTAGTGAAGACCCATTCATAGGCCCGTTTACCATTTGCACAACGAATGCAAACTTCTTAAAAGATTTCGCCTCTGATTTTCAAAGCATCAGGCACTTCTTCGTGTAGATGTTCCAAAGTTTTCGGTACAAGCTAAACTGTCTGTGCCCCTAACCTCTATAAATGCAATCGTTTTCTTGCTTACTGTGTTAGGGTATTTTTGCATTGAGGTATTTCTGTAATCAAGGCATTGCAAAAGAAAACACGCACACCTCCATTTCTCCCTTTCCATGCAGAAGACCGACATTAAAAGAAAGAATCAAGACCGATTAAGGAATCTATATTTCCCAGGTATAACAGTTAAGTGGCAGCATCATTAAAACGATTGCACAAAGTGTATAATGGTAACTTTCTGCG
The DNA here is from genome assembly GCF_965140285.1 of Lepidochelys kempii. Lineage (NCBI taxonomy): Eukaryota > Metazoa > Chordata > Testudines > Cheloniidae > Lepidochelys > Lepidochelys kempii. Next base: position 82,552,154 of record NC_136385.1, on the reverse strand, counting down.
CGTTGTAAGAAAAATAGGAAAATCTGACGCATTCTTGACTAAATGAAATCATCCTATTTAAGAATTAGTGTCAACTCTCATTAACAACTCAAATAATCTTTCCCCTTCGGCAGACCTTGTCGGGTGTATCGATTTAACGGAAAACAAAATAAAACAACAACAAACAAACGAAACAAAACAATAAAGAAAACCCTAACAACTTTTCAGTCTATTATTGCAGTTTCATTGGTTGCATTGCAAGGAACTTGGCAGACCTCGACTGGATTTTAAGCGATTTCCTTTTGCGATAGCACTTTTTATATCTTTCTTATCCTTCCCCAAAGAAAAGTTAAGAAACTCGGCATCTGGCTTCAGTCCTTTCTCGTGAACAGACGTTGCAACAGTAGCAAAAGAGAAGGTTTTGAATGACCATTTGAAAACACAATGGATAAAGAAGTCCAGAAAGGTAGTTACTGGCATGCTCAGCCAAACTCAGCAATTCAGCGAAGGCACAATAGCCACCGCTATGCAGAGCGCAAGGGAGAGGGCAAATGGGAACTGCAGTTGTTCTAACTTTAGGGGCTATTTCTGTATCACGTTAAGTGCTAGCCAGACCTGATCCAGCTGCTAGAACTACAGCACCATACGGATACAGAATGAAAGAAGAAAATGGTTATGGGCACTGAGGAGATCAGCAAACTAGGAAAGAACGAGCAGGAGACAGTTTAAAGGCAATCAAAAGACAGTCCCATCATCAGGAGGCTGTGTTCCACTTCAATAATAAAGCAGAGAAAGTTTTGAGCAATTAATGTTCTGCAAATATCTTTTTAACTCGATCTCCTATAACAATGGTCTGTGTGTGGGAGAATGAGACAAAGGGCAAGAATACACTTTTAAAATAAACTGAATTGAGAAGGGATTCGAAAAGAGGTTGCTGTATGAACGGAGTAAGGGAGTGGGGTCATGGAGTCTGACAGACACAAATGATTCATCGTAATTCGGTTCTCAGATGCTTTGCCACAAAGCAGAGCACTGAACTAAACCGAATGCCTTTGCTGATATTAACCGAGAGACATAACGCATGGGAAGCGATATTCCAGCAGTCCCCTGTTTGACTTACTTAACCAAGTTGGAAAAAAAGTTGCCCTCACAACGACAGTGTTTTTGCTTTAAAAAAATGCAGAGTTAAAAATACGTGTCGCCCCTGAAGACCGAACCCAGCTTATACCCTCATTCAGGGCGCTCGCTGGAGAGACAGAATATTTGTTCTCAGTTCAACAAGCAAAGGCCCGATCCCGCGTTCCGGGGAGCGTGGCGTGCCAGGACTGCAGAATGGAGCCCAAAGTTCCCATCTCTGAAGCGCTGGGTGCTTTCAAGAGCTGACTGTAAATAAACCCCCACCAATAACAACACCGCCTTCAGGCGGAGCCTGAGCTGAGGCGGCCTCTGTACCTTTCCTCTGCAACCAGAGCCATCGGCGTTTTAACTCCAACTCCAAAGGGAACCTGCAATTATGACCCCCCCCCCTCCCACCCACCCTGCGCATTCTCTTTTTTGAAGCGTCCTATGAGGAAGGTTATTTGGATCGCGGGTAAAACCAACCCGGGGGTGGGGAAGAGAAAATCAAATCCTTCCATTTGCTATTTACAAAACTCATTGTCATGCTGCACTCCGTTTCCTCTCCTCGCTGTCTATCTGGGGAACTAAATGTGGGGAAGTGAGTGAACCAAAGACAAAGCCAGTGCAGCTGTATTTGAGTTTCTCACACACTGTCAAACGCGCTCCTGTCTCATTATTCTCCACGTTTGTTGTTATTATTATCATACCTAATGTGAACATATTCTAAAGAGAGGTACTTGGCGGCAAACAGACAGAGCTCCAATTTAATGCTCTCAGATTCCTTTAGGAAGAAGCCAAAGGCTCCTACTTCTCCCTGCTTGGAACCCTTGGCAGATAGCTCACTAAAAGCTGAGACATGCAATTTGCTTCCCTCTCGTTCCCCATTTCCCAGAGCAGCAGCTAGATTTCACTGTCTAATAGCCCAGCTGATAAACTTGTTATATTGGCAACCCGGTGCCGCAGCCATGCATACAGGAAAATATTGTTGAGCCACTGATAACTCAAGAGGGGTCCCGTTTGGTCTGTGGAATGAACGGGAATCAGTCAATTCATTTGTATTCTGCTGCGGAGTGATGATGTGAGTGGACCAGTGTGACGGATTTCACCAAGGCCAAACCTGTGCAAGGCCCAGCGCCCTGTTTCTTCGGGACAAAAGCGTGGAACTAAATGTACAGGATCGTCACGTCCTGGAGCATATTCATAACAAATAAAATATGGTCGAAACGGCCGTAGGTGACTGTTTATACTACGGATCATATCCTGCTTGCCTCTACTCCCTAGAATAATCCTATTGCAGTCAATGGCGCTTGCCCTTGTGAGTAAAATAAAATGATCTTGATTTACACATGGATTGAGAGTCAACTACTTTGCTCAATTAAACTATATCATAACAACGAAACAATACAAAGGGCCCTATTTAATCATCCGGGCCCCAGGGAATTTCCCATAGACTCGCAGAGCGATTGGGGGCTTTCGCGGTGTGAGGACTGCGGGGTCGATTCTTTTCAAATTAATATCTGAAAGCAACAGAGATAACTTTCCAAAGGGACTAGGATTACTAGGAGATCTCTCTCTCTCTCTTTCTCTCAGTTGGTAACTGGGAAGCAATTTTTGCCTCCAGAACTGTTGGGATAGTCACAGCCACATGTTAGTAACTCAACACAATGGACACTTCAGCATCCGAGGCTAGACAGGGTCTTAAGTGATGGCTGCTTATATTTGTTTTTCTTTCTGTAGCCAGCCATTACTTTAGAGCAACGTTAGCGAGGTCCCTCCCTGGAAGTAATCCCTTCCCATTCCATCACGTGCAGGGAGGATCCAGAAACCTGTCAGATCTCGATCGCAAAGCACTCGGGTTTTTAGTCCACTGAGAACCGATGCATGGTGAACCAGACGCAAGGATACTCCCTGCCCGTTCTGTCATAACCAGAGACTGAACTTCTGCCGAATGCGCATCTAAATGATTTCGGATTCAACTAGCATCCCTTTCTCTTGACAGTTCCTAAAGCAGCTATTATGGGTCGCAGAGGTCTGATTGTTATGTCGCAACTATGCAAGTTTAACACGACACACAAAAAGAAAAGGATGCATCATCGGATGCATTTGAGCTGTAGCTCAGGAAAGCTTAGCCTCAAATAAATTGGCTAGTCTCTAAGGTGCCACAAGTACTCCTTTTCTTTTTGCGAATACAGACTAACACGGCTGTTACTCTGAAACCTGTCACGACACACAAAGTAAGGGCTTTCTCTAATTGGATTAGTGGAGATTTCCTAAACAGGGGGTTCCTATAGACAGCCCGGAAGCCTACTTTTAGTTTTGGTAACACATCCTCAACGTATTTTAAAAACATTAATTTTCTAATCAGGTTTTGCGTTGTCATACTTTACAAAGAGAAAACACCTGAGTGCAATACACATAATCGTTATTATGTCACTTCTACTTATTAGGACAATTGTCTAATTCCAGTATCATCCTTACTTTAAGGCACTCTTTAATTTTTAACGTTCATGACTTTTTTTCGTTAAAAATGCTCTTGCTCAAGAGGAAACAGAGTTTCCATTGATGAAAAACAGAGCAATCAATTGTTATTTTAAAAACAATATTTATAGGGGAGTGCAAGTAACAACAGCTATTTTCCTAGTCAAAGCATTGATTTCACACTTGGTATATTTTCTGATCATTGCAATCATGTTACCAACACGTAAAAATCAAACACAGATAAATTAACCGAACGAAACCAACATTTTTTATGTGGCCCTTTAGACCCTTTCCCTGACTGATGTTCTCGTATGCTTCTTACATGTGATATTAATTTAAAACTATGGAGGGACTATGTTAGTTACTAACACCGAAAATATGTAACCATCAAAACAACCACGTATTTGTCTGGCGTCCTTAAAAAAATAAGAAAACTGGAGAAAAAAGCGAAGCAGCCGGGTAGAGTAGGATCATTGCAAGCTACAGTGAGAATATATTTCGGTTGCCCCGTTTCCATATCCTCGGTACTATTTCCTATGCGAATAGATTATTTTCATATTCTCCCACCCGGTATGTTATTACCAGAACTCATTTTATATTCTCAAGGCAGAGCTTTGCGCTGCACTCTCTTTTATCCTCTTCTGTCCTGCAGTAATCTGCTTTAAGGCTTGCTAGCTTCACTAATTTGTTAGACACCGTTCGAAGCGCCAAGTGTAAGAAAAGAATAGTGACAAGGTCAGAGCAGTACAAGCCAAGTTAGGGTTTCTACAGGGGTGATAATAAGGCTTTCACATTCATGCATCAAGGTCCCCTCGAAGACTGGGAAGTGGGGGATAACAAAAGACACAATTCAATTTTGTGTGTGTGTCAAAGATTGCATCTAGAAGAGCACATGGTACCAAGGTAATCCTTTCTTGCTGCAGATGCAGAGTCAGCTTTGAATTGCCCTGATTTTCTCGTGTTTCAGTTTTTATTTTAACTAAAACGATTGTGGCCATCTGTGTCACAGGTTAGGTAACTGGCAGCAGCTTTCTTGGTGCTTGCAATGGACAAGAAATGGAAAATGACCCTAGACAGATAGAAGATTCCTACAAATAAAACACGCCTGATATAGAACTGCATTACAAAATACATTGATTCTTACTTTGACATATTATCACATAAACATCTTTCAATTTAAAGAGTAAGACTCCGAAGTTGGAGCTAAAGTCAGCGGTCAAACACAAGTCCAGCGCTTGATTTCGGGTTGTATAAAAAATGATCAGCCCTTTGCAATGGTCTGGAACATTTTCGACAGCTGTAGAATTTGGAATGGGCCAGGGTTCCGTCTCAAAAGGCAGCCAAATATTGCTGTAGGGATCACATTCCGCTCCAATTCTCTTAGATTTTTGTCTTAAGTTAAAATCCTCTACCTCTACCTTGCGTGAATGGAAAACGCAGAGCAGTTCTGGAGACCTGGACTCCCTCAGTGTGAGAGCAGAACATCTTAGAAAGCTGAAAAAACTGGTCCATGCCTTGGAGACTCCGAAATATGCTTCTTCAAGTGTCCCCTAGTCGCTAAAATCTTTACTGAATATCTACCTCTACTGCCAGAGCTTCATATGTATCCTCAGCAATGTACATTATCTGTCCCCCATCTCTCCCGTCCTTTAGTGTCTTTGAGCCATGTAGACAGAAAAAGCTACAGTCAAAGTTTTAAAAAGTGTTGCTAATTTACAGTTATTGAGCTCTCCAAGCTATTTCCTTGGGTTCTGTTCCACTGATAAAAGGGACACAGCTTCAGAGTAAACTAGTCTAAGGAATTGTGTTTAAATATAACTCTTTCTTAACATGGCCCTGCACATAAGTAATGGAAGAGTGCGTTCCCCATGTCTTCTCGCTCCCTGATGCAAACACCAACTTGCTTTGCCTTGCTTCCTTCCCCTTACAGAGAGGAGGCCTGACTTATACAGAAAACATATAGAGATATGCATAGATGAAATTCCATCAATTAATCAGGAGGGTTTCAGTAGGAGACCTCTATAGAGTGATGTGTGGGATCTCATTTAACTACTGTAGGTGGCTAGACCACCTTCCCTCCAGCCTCCTAGGTCCCTTTTCAGAAAAGAAATCCATGGGAGGGAGGCAGACGGACCAGAAAACTGTGAGGGTCAGCCTCCCAACCCAGCAGATCCTGGGGATCCATAGGGAAGGTGAACCTCAGACAGGAGGATGCTCATTAATTTGTGGGGAGGCCTCACTCCGCTACACTACACTGTGCCTGCTTCCTCCAGGCAGGACAACTTCTTCAGGACGCAAGCATCAGGACTCCCATAAGGCTATCCCCATGGATCTTCCCAAGGCTAGCCCTGATGAGAGCAGCTAGTTCATGGTTCCACTTTTGGTGCCACTTATCCAAAATCCAGTGGACCTACCTCTGTAGGTTGGGACCAACATTTTTACCTTCTCCGGAAAGTTAGGCTATTATAGAATCATAATAGCTAGAGATGAAAAAGACCCAGCATACCACCAAATACTTGCCAATACTCCCAAAACCTTGGGTAGCAAAAGGAAGGACACTCAGATTATATACAACCACAGCTCAATGGTTAATTTGGTTACAGATGTGCATTGTTGAATGCTAGCCAATTATTACCCACTTCTACCAAAAATACCTGGAATGCATATAAAGTGCTTCAAATATGTTAGCTAATTAATCCTCACGATAACTCTACCAGATTGGTGTTATTGTTTTCATCTATATTTTACAGAGAAAGTGAGGCAGAGAGGTTAAACATGATAAAGTTTGTAACCACAGTTACTTCTTTGTTTTCTCAAGTGAACTATTTTAATCGAGGTTTTTTCACACTGCTTTGTAAAAATAACCAACCATTTGAAAGCTATTGGGACATTTCAAATATATAGTAACAATCATTTCACTGACGGCCTTCTTCACCAATGGGAAAGAGAATTGTTTAGTCTTACCATATATTTAATATTATTGAAATATGCCTTTTAAACTATACCAGAGTCTCCAACAAGTCATGAGAACAGTTAGCTGCAGAGCAGATTCCTAAACAAAGCAGTAAGGGGTAACCCCATTATATCTATTTTTAATATTCTTAAACAAACGCTTGTAAATCTGTTAAAAGAGCAACATTTTAGTGTAGAGAGGTTGTCCCTTTAGCAGGGTCCTGTACTTTATTATGATAATCAGAGAACACTAGTCATTAAATCAACCTGCACTGAATGTACTAGACCCATTGCACTGGATCCACTAGAACTAACTGTGTAACTTAGTTTCTCAACAATATGTTCAGATGAAAAACAAAGCACCTTTTCCAAATACTGGATATGGCCTCTTAGTTGAGCTCTCCTAAACAAATTATTGTTGCTTAAAATGGCAAGTGTACGTTTCATGTTTCTGGTGGTATCTTTAGCGCTGAATTTGAGAACACTCAGGTTGGCTCTTACCTAGAAAGCACATGCGTAGTTTTAAGTAATCCACTGAAACTAATGGGACTATGCAAATACTTAACTGTGTTGCTGCCTTTGAAAGTGGCTCAAGGATTGTCTCGGTGGTGTTTGACTCCTTTTATCCATTCAGCATGTAATGGATAGAAACAGAAGGAGAAATGACGATCAAAGGAGTACCAAGGGTGTTTAGCAGCGATATCATCTCTCCAGACCTTCCTGCTGGTGATGTATTTACTCTGCATAAATTTAGGAACACTTTTAACTGTGTGTTGGATGATATACCTTTAGTACCCAGTAATGTATACCGCATTTATATGTAGGGCGCTTTGGGAAACTTTTGTAATTATAGTAATGTCAATGCAACCACATCCACTCTATCCGTCCTTTCCTCCCATCGGTTTTCTTTGTTCTCTTTTCTTGGCGTATCGCATAGTAACTATAAAAATATGCTCGTCCAAAACACACCCTGTCTGTTCTGAATGCCCACTCTGATATTAGCGGGTAGAGTGTTTCAAATTAACTGCTGAGGGTTTGCTTCCATGAATAGCTGCTTCTCAGCTCACACTCGACTAAAAAACCCTCATCTCTATCTTTTGAATGCATATTTTTCATTAGGAGCCTTCGGAGCACAAAAGGAAGGTGCCAGGGGAAAATTAGATCTTTTGCTTGATCACAAACGGTTCTATGCTGAGTTTTCTCAGTTGCGACCAAGATTTTCTCTCGAGTGTATAGCGTCCTTATTCCCAAGAGGTTTTTATATAAGTTCTTTGAACACTTTTCAGTGCTGTTGATGCTGTGAGTCTACCTGGAACTATTGCCTAGCCGACCATTTTCTCATTGCCTGTAATACATCTGCCATAGTTAATTTAGACCCTGGGGTGAAATGTTTTCTTTCTGTCCCCCTTCAGGACCAAATTGTAGCCCATACTAAACACCCATGCAGCCGCAGGAGGGAGAGAAAGATCTCCCCTCATTTCCCTATGTAGACTACCAGGACCTTTGGTCTGGGTGCTCAGGGTAAAGGGGCACTGCATGCCTGCTTGCATCCACGCAACGCTGATGGGGAGCGAGTGGGGTGAGGAGGGCCAGGCAATGCGAGAAGTCTTGCCTCCACCCCCTTTCCCCAACACTCCAGCTGGCGGAGCTGTGGCATGGTCAGGATAGCGATTTGCTGCTGTTTATTTCCAGCCATCCCCTGGAAGAAGAGAGAAGCAGGGAAGGAATTGTGACTCAGGAGTGGTCTGGGAAAGCACAGCAATGCACCACCTCTTCCTGAGCTGTTCAGAAATCACTCAGCGCTGATCTGCCTTGCCTCACATGTATGAGCTTCTGCCCAGCGCATCCGGTTCCAGCCTCTGAAAGGTACAGCGCGGAGCCTTTGGAACACACAGCATTGCCAGCTCTCACAATTTCATCACAAGTCTCATGGTAGCTAGTGTTTACTACAGCCCATGCCCTTGGAGGGGAGAATCTCAGGTTTAATTTAAAATGACAAAATGAAAACAAAAACAAGTTTCCAGCCCTCATGGTTGCGGAACAGAAGGGAAATAAAAAGAATCCGAAATGTATTATTTAAGAAAAATCTAATGATTGCTAAATCATATCTCTGAATTTTTGTGGCCTGACTCGTGATTTTTTAATTTTTGGGGTTGTCAGCACTGAACGTTCTAACCCTAAGCTGCCCAAATATTTCCTTCAAAAGGACTTCTTGGAAGCTTTTATAAGATAAACATTGATCTTCATTTGCCTCATCACATTTGAAACATTAGTTTGAAATTTCAGCTTCCATTTTTATTTGGGGATTGTTGTGCTGTGAAGAATAGGACCCCAACTGGGCAACATTTTCTTTTTCTTTCTTACAAATTTGTTTTTGTTTGTTTGTTTCTTTTTTACTTTAAAACCCAGGATTTTATTTTAAGTCTTTCTTATGCATTCAATGATGCCAGATTGGGAGTTCCAGATACTGGCTCTAACTACCCACAGATCAGGTATAACACAGGCAATGCAGTGACATGCAAATTTATTCCTACTTCCCAAATAACATAGCCTCTAGTTTTACTAGACTGACAGCAGTGACACCTGACTTGAGGGTGTGACAAAGTTCCTCCTCTACCTTGGTGGGTCTTGTGCTTATTGACGGATTAGCTTGCCCTGGAGCTTCACAGCAGCCCTTAGTTTGGCTGTTTTCATGAACCCACAGTCCAGGTCAACTCCTCCTGTGTCTGACCAGGAGTTGGGAGGTTTGGGGGGAACCCGGGCCCACCCTCTACTCCGGGTTCCAGCCCAGGGCCCTGTGGAATGCAGCTGTCTAGAGTGCCTCCTGGAACAGCTGTGCAACAACTACAACTCCCTGGGCTACTTCCCCATGGCCTCCTCCCAACACCTTCTTTATCCTCACCATAGGACCTTCCTCCTGGTGTCTGATAATGCTTGTACACCTCAGTCCTCCAACAGTCTGTGTTCTCACTCTCAGCTCCTAGTGCCTCTTGCTCCCAGCTCCTCACACGCACACCACAAACTGAAGTGAGCTCCTTTTTAAACCCAGGTGCCCTGATTAGCCTGCCTTAATTGATTCTAGCAGCTTCTTGATTGGCTGCAGCTGTTCTAATCAGTCTGTCTGTCTTAATTGTCTCCAGAAGGTTCCTGATTGTTCTGCTGTCTCGTCATCTCGCCCACCCATCGCCTCCACTACCATCAATAGCGGCTGGGGCCCCTTTCCCACCATGACCAGGAAACACAGCATCCATTGCCTCCTGGTGCCCGCCTTGCCCCACGTGGAGACATACGTGCAGGCGTTGGCGAGGGTGGTAGGACCCATGGCTATTGTGGCGGCCTCCAAAATGTACGGGAAGGTCATCCTTTTCTTAGCATCGAAGGCTAAGGCAAGAGGCAGTGGAGAAGGGCCTGGCGGTGAGGGGTGGTGTTCACCCCCCTGGAGCCGCTAGAGGACCTGGGCATCCGCCTAGTCCTGACCTCCGTCCCTCCTTTTCTACCCAATGCCGCCCTGTTACCCTCTCTCTCCACCCTGGGGAAACCCGTCTCTTTCATCAGCCCTCTCTCGTTGGGTTGCAAGGACCCCACCCTCCGTCACATCCTCTCCTTCCGCCGGCAAGTGCAGCTTCTACCGCCGGCGGCGGCACGTTACGGAGAGGCTCTCGAGGGGTCCTTCCTAGTCCCCTACCAGGGAGCCCGCTATCGGGTCTTTTACTCCACGGGAGAGGCCCGGTGCAACCTCTGCTGATCAGCGGGGCATGTCCGAAGAGACTGCCCCTTGGCCCGGCGGGGAGGGGCACCCGAGACCCCCGAAACCCAGCAGGACATCAGCTCCGTTGTTGCCGATGCCCCTAGCCACCCGGCACCTGAAACCACTTCTCCTTCTGCTCAATCCACCGCTACTTCCGCCCAGGCCCAAGGGACACCTCCCCTACAGTGCCCAGATGAGCGAGGGAGCCCCGCCCTCGCTGTTAACAATCCAGCAGAGTCCATGGAGGAGGGTGCAGCAAAGATAATACAGGGAACAGGAGAGGGCCCGCCCCAAGGGGAACTCCCCCTCCCCCATGCTGCCTCACCGTTACCCTCCTGAGCCCCTGAACCATCGCATTTGGCCCCCGACACGACCCCTGCTAACCAGCCCCCAGACGATGCTATGGAGGGCTGGAACCTTGTCCAGGGGAAGCGAGGCAAGCGGAAGGCTCGAGCTCTGCTTTACAAATCCGATGCAGAGGCCCCCATGAAGACCAGGAAGGAGGGCACTGACACCGAGCCTTCCCTCTGCCCATGAGTGAGATCCATCCGCTGGTGTCGGGTGGGGAAGACACGATAGCACTGGAAGGTAGGATCTCCCCTTCGCGGGAGACCCTTCCCTCCGAGAGCCCTGGGGAAGCCCCTTCTGCCCGGACATCGCCCAAAACTGCCGCGAACCCTGAGGCGACTGTCGAGGCGGGCGCCAGAGGGGAGACCCCTGGGGTGGCGGAAGACAACCTCTCCTCCATGTATGAGGAGATTGAGGCCCTAGGTTTGACCCCGGTCACCCAGGGAGAGGATGACCTTCTGCCAGCTGGCCTCGATCTGGGCAACCTCACTCCAGTCCCCCTTTCCCCATGCTCCCTCCCCCTAACCACCTTCCCAGGTGGGGACCCTACAGAAGGTAGTCCACCACCTGATGCCATGGCTGCCAAATCCACCACAGAGCCTGCACCTGGCATCACTGGGAGCCCCCTCCTTACCCCCTTAACCCTCGAACCTGTTCGGGAGGTGCCACCTCTCAGCTGCTTGCCTCCTGAAGCCCAGAGCCTCGCCTCTGCCCCTGCCCCCACCCCTGTCCCTGCCCAATCCACCTCCTCCTGCAATGCTATTGCTGCCCCTAGGGTTATTTCTTTCCCTTTTTTTGTGGATCCCCCCCAAAGGGCAGCCTTTGCATTTTCCTGCCGCGACCCATTAGGAGCTGCAATCTTCCCTCTGCCATCCCCTTCTACCCCAAGGCTTGAGACGGACCTAATAACTTTGACCTGTCAGACACCCCGTCGGTGGTCCGCACCCTGTTTGCCCGCCTCAGCGGACCATGAGGCTGCACCAAGAGCCCCACCAGGGAATAACAGAGAAATCGCAACCCCACCCCTCCATGAGCTGTGAAAAGCATTGCGGGAGTTTTTAGAAGACGTCCGTGGCTCCCGCAACAAGGTACAGCTAGCTCTCCAGTGATGGGGGGACTTTGACCAAATCCTCCAAGCCACAAGGGCCCTTATAAGAGAGGGTAGAGGGACAGGAAGGCAAGGTGCCACGGCCTATGGGCGGGTCCACAGCTTCTGTGATAAATTACTCACTTACGGGATGGGTCACGGATTGTTGAGCGACCCGCTGGGGGCTGCAAACACCCCCGCCAACAGGGAACCCCCACTCCCCCCCGCCCTCCGCCTGATGCCTCTCATTATTGCAACTTTGAACACCAGGGGCTGTAGGATGGCTCTCCGCAGGTTCCAGGTACTCTCTTTCCTTCAGGAGGGGGGGGACTCGGTGGTCTTCCTGCAGGAGACCCATACGGATCCGACCGCCGAGGACAGCTGGCGGCTGGAGTGCGGGGACGGGGTCTACTTTAGCCATTTCACGGTTCGACAGGCTGGAGTGGCGACCCTGTTCTCCCTCGACCTAGGGCCCGAGGTGCTAGGGGTCACTGAGGCTGTGCCTGGCCACCTGCTGCATCTCCGGGTTCATATGGAGGGGCTCGTGATCAACCTTGTTAACATCTATGCCCCAACCATGAGACCGAAGCGGCTGCAATTCTATCAGCGGGTCTCCGACTTCCTCAGCACCCTAGATTCTCACGAGTGCCTAGTCCTGGGAGGGGACTTTAACACCACCCTCGAGGAGCAGGACCGCTCAGGGGCCGAGCTGATTCCGGCTGCCATGAACATTCACCGAGAAATAGTCAAACATCACTCCCAAGTGGATGCCTGGCGTGACCACCACTCGGATGACACTTTCACCTTCACCTTTGTCCAGGTGGAGACCCATCGGTCACACCACTCTCGGTTGGACCGTATTAATTTATCCCGTTACCATCTTTCATGAGCCCACTCCTCCAACATTCGGCCGGCCCCATTTTCCGACCATCATCTAGCCACCATAACAGCCTCCCTCCGTGCAGAGAGGCCAGGGCCGGCCTATTGGCATTTTAACAACAGCCTGTTGGAGGATGAGGGCTTTGTGATGTCCTTCCGGGAGTTCTGGCTGGCCTGGCGAGAGCAGCGGCATGCCTTTCCCTCGGTGCGGCGATGGTGGGATCTAGGGAAGGTGCGCGCCAAGCTCTTCTGCCGTGACTACACCCGGGACACCAGCCGACGGAGAAATGCGGCGATACAGCAGTTGGAAAGGGAGGTCTTAGAGATGGAAAGGCATCTGGCCGCCAGCCCCGAGGACCCGTTCCTCTGCGGAGAGAGCTGGGAGAAGCGGGAGGAGCTCCGGGCCCTCGAGGACCACCGCACCCGAGGTGCCTTTGTTCGAACCCGCATCCGCCTCCTTCGGGAGATGGATCACGGCTTCCGTTTCTTTTATGCCCTGGAGAAAATGAGGGGGGCCAAGAAACACATCACCTGCCTTCTAGCAGAAGACGGCACCCCCCTCACGGATCCGGTGGAGATGTGTGGGACGGCCCGTAACTTCTACACAAGCCTTTTCTCCCCGGATACGACTGATTCTGGCACTTGTAGGGTGCTCTGGTAGGAACTCCCTAAGGTCAGCATGGGCGACCGAGACTGACTAGAGCTGCCTCTCACCCTGGCCGAGTTCTCGGAAGCCCTCCGTCGCATGCCCACCAATAAATCTCCGGGCATGAACGGGCTGACCGTAGAGTTCTACCGCGTGTTCTGGGACATCCTTGGCCCAGACCTAGCCACTGTCTGGGCCGAGTCCTTGCAGGGCGGGGTCCTCCCTCTTTTGTGCAGGCGAGTAATGCTCGCCTTGTTGACGAAGAAGGGGGACCTCTGCGATTTACGAAATTGGTGCCCCGTCTTGCTCCTTAGCACGGACTACAAAATCGTAGCGAAAGCAATCTCACTGCGGCTAGGATCCGTGATGGCGGACGTGATCCACCCAGACCAGACCTACACTGTCCCGGGCCGCAGAATTTTTGACAACCTATTTCTAGTCCGAGACCTTTTGGAACTCTGGCGTAGAGAGGGTCTGTCACTTGCCCTCCTGTTTCTCGATCAGGAGAAGCCTTTTGATAGAGTAGACCATGGGTACCTCTTGAGCACTCTGCAGGTGTTTGGATTTGGACCTCAGTTTGTGAATTTTCTCCAGGTGCTGTATGCTTCCGCGGAGTGTCTGGTTAGGCTCAACTGGACCCTGACCGAACTGGTCAGCTTCGGGCGAGGAGTACGGCGGGGTGCCCCCTCTTGGGCCAGTTGTACGCTCTGGCGATTGAGCCCTTCCTCTGTCTCCTCTGAAGGAGGTTGACAGGGTTGGTGCTGCGGGAGCCAGAGCTGCGGCTGGTCCTGTCGGCGTACGCTGATGACGTGCTCCTCGTGGTCCAGGACCCAGGCGACTTGGCGCGGGTGGAGGCTTGCCAGGCCATCTATTCGGCAGTCTCCTCCGCCCGAGTCAACTGGGTCAAGAGCTCTGGCTTGGTGGTAGGAGACTGGCGGCAGGTGAGCTCCCTCCCACCCGCGCTTCAGACCATCCGGTGGAGCACGGGTCCGCTGCTCTACCTAGGCTTTTACCTTTCTGCCACACACCCTTTGCCGGAGAACTGGCAAAATTTAGAAGGCACGAGGGAAACCCTGGCACACGTATATTTAGAGTGTGCCAGGCTGCAGCCCCGTTTCCGGGTCCTCACGAATATTTTATTACGCTTTTGGCTGTACTTTTCCCCTCACCTTTTTATTTACACACTCCCCATCCGTGGCCCCACAAAGTCGCAGGATCTCCTGGTTAACCTCTTCCTAGCCCTAGCTAAAACAGCCATCTATAAAACCAGAGAGAGGAGGTTGGCCAATGAAGTGTCCTGCGACTATAGGGCTGTTTTCCGATCCTCAGTACCTTCACGTATCCTGGTGGAGTTCCTCTGGGCGGCGTCCACCAACTCCCCTGATGCCTTTGAGGAGCGGTGGGCGCTGTCCGAGGTTCTCTGCTCAGTGACCCCATCCAGTTCCCTCAGTCTGACCCTTTGATTGAGGGGAAGAGCGAGAGACCCCAGCCCCAGCCATTGCCGCTGTGGATACCATCATCACCGTCACCTAGGAGGGGTCCTATCACATGTGGGTGTATGTCCCCCACCCCAAACTGCCCACCCCTCAGCCGTGCCCATCTTGTCGGGCACTCTCAGGAGAGGAATAATTGGTGACACTGGGCGTGGCACTAGGTAACTCGATGGGGTGGAAGACCACGAGTGTCGAGGAAGCCCCCCCCGCTCTAGGCCACCAGGTAATTCAGGAGGGTGGAAGACCGTGAGTGTCGAGGAAGCCCCGCCGCTCTGGGCCCAGGCTAGCCTGAACACTTCTCCCTCCTGAAGGCTGCTGTGTTATACCTTGCGTTTGTTTTTGTTTTGTTGCATAGTTTTGTTTTATCCTTTTTGGTGATTTTTTGTAAGTGTGTTATGCAAATAAAATTCTTTTCTGCTTCAAAAAAAAAAATTACTCTCCTGTAGCCATCTGGCCTGACCCTGTCATAATAGGCATAAGGGGCAGAGAGAGCTGACAGCAAACTAGAAGAGCATCTGTACACCTGAGGGGACCATGCCCAGGTTATATAATAATCTTATTCCAAAAAGACAAAAATCTAGTAAATTGCAGTTTAGAATAGTCCAGCTTCAGGGAATTGAATTTGCAACAGCTTTTTATGGTTTTCTTCTTCTTCTTCTTCTTTCTTTTTTTTTTTGGTGCATGAGAGTTTCAGTTTCAGCAATGGAAATTATCTTCAAACATAGAGAGAGAGGAGAGATAACAGGAAAGCCGTAAAAGATTATAAATTCCTTGGAGTATTGTGCACGGCATGTAGCACAATGGGGCTCTAGTGCCTGACTGGGATCCTCAGTTGCTACCATGCTAGTGACAAAACCATACAGCTGTATTTCTCTCTCACAATCTTACACATATGTTCTAGGGTAGACACATAGAGAACGGTGTGCTTTACACGTATCTTTCACAAATAGGCATTCACAAGTTTTGCTGTGTTTCTTTCTTTTTTTCTTAATTGCATAATTTTTCTGCTAGCACCCCAAATGTACTAGTTAATTTTGCAGTAATTCAGTTGTCGCAGAACCCTTTTTATTGTCATGTTTTTTGGACTGTGACTTGGCATCTGTTATGTTAATCCGCGGTTCTCAACCAGGGGTCAGGGGCCCCCTAGGGGCTGTGAGGATGTTTCAGGGGGTATGCCAAGCAGGGCCAGGGTTAGACTTGCTGGGGCCCAGGGCAGAAAGCTGAAGCCTTGAAGTGTGGAGCTAAAGCCCAAGGTTCCCAGCCTTGCAACCTGCAGCTGAAGCCAAAGCCTGAGCAACTTAGCTTTGTGGGGATCTTTTGTGGCATGGGGCCCTTGGCAATTGCCCTGCTTGCTACCCCCTAATGCTGGCCCTGGCTTTTATATGCAGAAAAAAGTTGTTGTGACACTGGTAGGCCATGGAGTTTTTATGGGGGAGAGGGGTCAGAAAGAAAAAGGTTGAGAACCCCTGATGTAAATAATGGAAATAAAGACATACCTATAAGTTGGGATTTTCAAAGGTGCTTAAGTGCGTGAGGGGAAAAAATGACCCATTAAAAGTAAATGGAGCCCCACTGAAAGTCAATGGGATTTGTGCTCCTAACTCACAGAGGTGTTTTTGTAAATCCCATCCATAATGCTTTCTGACTGTGCTGTGGTTTAAAGGGGCACACTTTGGATATGCCTCTTGAAGTCATGGTAACAAAGCCTGTCAGTTATAGGTATCGATACTCACTGGCCAGGAAAACAGTCTTTGAATTATCTCCAGTGCCAAAATGCTTCCCTTTCAAAAATTCTACACCAGCTCAAGAGTTTTGCACCCCTGATGAGTGTGACCAAGAACACGTTAACACCAACTGGTGAGGAGGTTACAGCAATGTCCTGTTTCTGGTATGTACATTCTGATTTACCAGACAATGTCATGGGAGATTTTAAATGAAAGCTGAAGTGACACTAATCATTAACATCATTGTGAAATGTATGTACATATACTATGTAAGGAGTAATATATATATTTAAAGTCTGTATCAAGGCATTAGTCCCCATCAGAGGTGAAAAACAGGTTTCCCTTCAAACAGAAGGATTGAGATGTGTATCTCTCTGTCAGGGTGTAAATTAAGCATTGTACACTAATACAGTGGATGCCCAATTACATACAAAGTCAACAGGAAAGAGGCACACAGGAAAAAAACAAGCCATGGGCGCGGGGGGGAGTTGACCTGTGTGTAAAGACAAATAACTTTGGGGATATTTCTAGAAGGCCAAGAAGATAGCCTCTTATCCTGCAGGGCTGTGGGTTTACAGTCATGAAAATGGGATCTCAGCCAACCTTGATTGAAAACGCAGCAAAAGTCTTTGGGTGAGATAAACTTCTTTAGACAGGAGGTTAACCTAATAGTTAAGTTTAGTGTTTAGAAAGCATGTTATGATTTTCTTTTATAGACTCACCATTTCTTTCCAAAATCCTTACTCATTATCTCCTGAATCGCTAGACTTTGATAATACACTCAGTCTTGTTTTCACCATAAATATATCTCAGTGCTGCGCTGTTAAACAAAGTGCTGGTCCTGAACTGAATCTTACAAGATACAGTGGATACTGCTCTTTTGGTGACAGCAGACCTGACATTTCTGTGAGCATTCAGCGGATAAGGGGCTGGACACTACAGGAGAATGCTAGGAGAATGGGGCATGAGGCACACCTATTGTTAATATGCAAGGCAAACTAAGGACTGGCATAGCCCAGAGGAGAGTGCTTGAGTGGCTAACAGTCTGGTGGTGTCAGGGAGCTGACACCCAGATAAACACAAGCAAGACTCCTTCATGGGGGTAGCATGAGGTAACAAGGTGACTCAGAGTCCTGGGTTCCCTGAGAACCGTCACAGTGAGAAACTTTGGATGTCCATTTAAAGCTTCAGGCTGTATCATAAATGTAAGTGCTGAACAGATGAGGGATTGCGGTGAGCAACCTGTAACAGCACAAAACCACCATTAGATGATAGTAACTTTCAGTCACTAATAACATTGGTAGATGTTTCCCCCCCACAGGGAAAGCATGATAATGTGTTAATTAAAATGATGTGTAAAAAATTTCATGTTTTTCAATCAACCCTAAAAAAAGACACTCTGCTGAGATCACGGGTGGTGGTGGGGGATGTGGGGAAGGGGACATGGGGTGGGGAGGTGTAAAATCAGCTGGGATTCTTTCTGAAGAAAGATTAAAAGATTTGAATAGGTATACCTTGGTTAAAAATGATTAAGAGGAAGGGACATGACAGCTACTGATATGACATGACAAATATTTAGAAGGGTGTGAATTATAATAAGGGAACAATTATTTTAGGGTGCACAAATGAATATGTACTATAGGGATAATGGAGTGAAACTGAGAAAAGGAAAACAGCCCGAATATCAGGAAAATATTCCTAATGGAGCTATAAGAGAAGCTATAAAACTCTAGAATTGTCTTCAAAGGGAAATAGTGAAAGCTATATCACTTGGGGAATTTAAAAACGTATTGGACAAATTACTAGAAAATGTACCCCCAGGGAACAATCTAGCTTCGGTGGGGGATAGTCTAAATGATCTAAGAGATCTTTAAAATCTCTAATTTCTATGATTATGTGAGTCTCTATCCTGCAGTGAGGATCATATGCCATTCCTGGTGATACTGTGGAGAGATAATGAGAACTGTGTATGCTATGCATGGAGGCTGTGTAGCCTACTAGCAGGGTTTCAGGTCTACTGAGTCATCTGCTGTGAAAACAAATGAGCTTGGTGGATTGAGAACCTTCTGCTAGGACAACAATCTGTATGTTGCTTCTAATATTCTCCAATTTATGTAGGTTGTATTCCAGCTGCTGAATCTTGTGTTCCATAGCTCTGTGACTATCTCCAAGGAAAATCTCCAAGGACACATCTTCAGAAATTATCTGCAAAGGAAAGCTACATAAAATATGTTGTCTATGCAGAGCTACCAACCTGTCTCAGATTTAATTTTTAATTGAGATTAAAAAATCATCTCCCTGGCAAAAGATGAGGGGAGAGTTGTTCTAAAACATATAGAGTAAAAACATAGTTGCTGATCTCCCAGAATATAATATATTTAAAAACTCATTACTTAATCTGACTAGATGAAGAGACATTTTCATAATATTTGAAATGAAGAAAAGTCTACATTCATAATGGCAAACAGATGACCCTGGAACCTGGTATACTTTAGCTAAACAAAAGATATGCTAGTAAAAACTTACTGAAGTTTTCATAGTAGGAATCCTGTATTTGCATTGCTTGAGATTTCACTGGTAAAGGAACATGATTATGTAAGCAGGGAGGATGCAAATATAGTTTTCAACTTGGATTGCAGTCTCCTTTAGTTTGATGGGAAAATGTAATGGCACACTTTACCAACATTAGCTAGCATAAAGTACCATAACCAGTCGCACAAAGGATCCTGCGTGAAATACTGGCAGCCTTAGAAGTCATTGGGAGTTCTGCCATTCACTTCTGTACAGCCAGGTCTCAGCCCCAAGTTCTAGAAAGTTTCGCAGACCCAGATTCTTGGCTTGGTTTTGGTCCTTTTGCACCATCTGAGCAGTGCGAAGAGTCCAGACAGCAGTTAGACCTGGTCTGCAGCAGATTCTCCAGCACAGATGCACTCTTATTTTGACACCTTGTCCCTATGCCACCCTGCCACTCAGTCTCAGCATAGAGGGCATGTCAGCAGCATGTCTAGCAGATGTTGAGTTCTGGCTTTGCTTAGCTAGTGTCTGAGCCTTTTGGAACTGTAACCAGCTGGCATCAGTTAGAGCAGTGCCAGGTTCCTCTGTCTTATTCTGGGGCCCATGGTGGCATAGATCTGCCCCCTACTCTGCTGCCCTCAGTGGAGGCTGAATGAAAGAGAGAATCTTTGCCTCAGTATTCACTTCCATGTACAATTCCTTATTGCACAGTTTGTTTTTTCATCACAATAACAGGTCAATCAACAGTTCCAAATAACTCATAACTGTATCAGATTTTATTAGAACTTGTCTCTCCAACGTTCGTATGACTGTCCAAGAAAATTTACCCAAGATAACAGCAGGGATAAATTGGCCAAAGAGTAGCAATTTCTTTAATCAAGAGAACATGATGATTAAATCAAAAGCTTTAGCTAGTTCTATGGATATCATCAATGTTCTTTTGTCTATTAAAAATGATATATCGTTAGTGAATTTTAAAAAGACAGTTACTATACAGTAAAAACATCTGCCGCTAGATTGGAGAAAGGTTAGAACAGTATTCTTTGTAATTAAATCCATCAACAGTAGAATATATAGTTTTTCAAGTGATTTGGATTAAGTTGTATTACTGAAATAGGGCAATGCTTACAAAGAAAGATACTCAAATCTTCTAATTTCTTAACATTTCCCTGGACACTTTGATATTCTAGATGGGATCTAAACATTACTAGTTTAAAGAAAGAAAGAAACCACAGCAGCAAAATATTACTAATGAAGGGTTCATTTTTGCCTTTAAATCATAGCCCTGCGTTGGGAGTGGTGCAGAGCTATACTGCATCATGGGGAACGTCCCCTCCCAGCATTAAGGAGCAGCATGACTCCCATAGCTCCCTAGTGTGCAGGGAAACGTCTTCTGCTACACCCCTTAATGCAGTCCAGGGTACTTCTCACTTCATACTGCTTGTGCCCCAATGGCTGTTTAGGAGGTGGGCAGGCCCCATCTCCTCAAAATACTTGTAGGCTCAGAGAAGTTATGGTTATGCAATGGGTGGGAAAGGCTCCTTTCACCCTCCCCCTTATACCGTACACCATGTCAGAGAGTCAGGCTGTGATAAATGAATGGGCGGGAGGTAGGGTGTGGGGGTAGCTCCCTTTTATGGACACCCAGCCAGTCAGTTAGCTATAAAAGTAGCTGTTTTCTACTTGCTTTAGCTGTAAAGAGTTAAAAAAGCCCATAAGTAAAAGAAAGGGAGTGGGCACCTGACCAAAAGAGGCAATGGGAGGGCTAGAACTTTTTAAAATTGGTAAAAAACTTTCCCTTTGTCTGTCTGTCTGTTGTTATTGTCCGGAGAGAGGAGACGCAGAGCAGGAACAGGGCTGAACTATGTTGAAGGAAGCTTTAAGCCAGATATGAAAAACCATCAGATCATACCTAGTGTGATACAGCATGGCCAGAAGGCAGCAGGAGAGTGATCTAGGAGAGATATGTAAGTCCCAGGATGAGGAGAAGCCTTATTCCCATGTAGAGGGAAGAAAGGTTTCTATAGATTTAATTAAAAGCACCTGAAGTCAATTAGAGCAGCTGAAGCTAGTCACCTGATAAAACCTCCCTGCTTCAATCAGCCAGAAAAAGGAGTTGGAGCAGAGTGCAGCTTGGAGAAGTTGAAATAGAGGAGTGCAGTTTGGAGAAGTGCCGTGGCTGGCTAGAAGACCAAGACCCTAGGTAAAGAGACACCTGGCTTGTGCAGAGAGAAAGGGCAGGAGAGGGAAGTAGCACAGGGGAAAGAAGCACTAGTTCAAGTGGTTTACCACTATTCCTATGGCCCCTGGGCTGGGACCTGGAGTAAAGGGTGGGCCCGGGTCCCTCCCTCTCCACTACGCTTCTCTGGGTTACTAGTGGGACTGTAGATACCCTAGTTCAGGGGCAGGAAACTGTGCCCTGAATTCCCCTCCCTCCCCTGCCACCCAAGAAGAGGAAGCATGGGACCCATCATAATTGTACTGGCAATTTGCCACACTAGAGATTACTTATTTGAAACCCCCAGATATGTAAGTAGATCAGGGAATGTCTAGGAAGATGTGATTAGGTTTATCTCTCTTTTTTTTTTCTTCTTCCCCATATTGGCTTGTTGACTCCTCTGTGCTAATCCCCAGATGCTTCTGTTTTGCTTGTAACCATTAAGCTGGACCTCAAGAAAACCATTCTTGATGCTTAATTATTATATTTGCTCTTTTTAAATCTAGCAATAACCTAAGTTCCAGATGTATTTCCTTTCTTTCTGTTCTTAATAAAATTTACTTTTTTTACTTTCTTGCAATTGCAAATGGGCTAGGGTGGGGTGGGGTAGGGGATTGAGAGACTGTCTCTCCTTTGCTCTCAATATTTCCCCTACTGGGTCCAGGCACTGTGGAGGAGGTAGTTGCCTGATTCAAATGCAGAATGGAGAAGAGCTGGACCTGGTGTGGGGAGCAGATAGGGACAAGAGCTGGACCTGGTGTGGGGAGCAGATAGGGACAAGGAGCCTTGTGGGGAGGAAGATTGGGACTGGAGGCTGGTGGAGACAGGGAGGGAAACTGACTCTAGGAACAATGGAGGGAGGGGACTGGGACTGCCTCGGCAAGGAGATTATGATGGGGAACCCGTGGGGCAGAGGGAAGGAAGTGGTGGGAGAGGGGAGGCATATCTGATGAGGAATTGGAGTCTGGGTAACAAAATGAGACTGGATGGGCAAAGAGACTGTGAAAAGGAGCCAGGGAGGGATACACACACTGAAACTGGATGATGACCCCAGAAAAGGACTCTGAGAATGGGATCCAGTGGGGATGGGAAACATGGATGGGGATTGGGGTTTCAGTGGGAGTGACTGGACATGGAAGTGGGTGGGAGACCGATTGGATGAGGAGCCAGGAGAGGGGAATTGGGACTGGCTGAATAAGGAGCCAGGGGAAAGGAGCTGAGGCTGGGTGGGTAGGGAACTGCGAATGACAGGACAAGGACACTTGGATTAGGATGGGGGGATACTAGTTCTGGGATGGTGAATCTGGAGGCATGAGAGTAAGACTTGATTGGAAGGAGACTGTGACGGTGATGAGAAGTGGAGCCTGGGACTGTCTCTGTGAGGAGAATGGCACTGGAGAAGGAGCCAAGAGTGGGGAGGAAACAGGACTGGGACAGATGAAACAGAAGATGAGATAGAAGGCTTTAAGCTTGGGGTAAACAGGCAGAAGAGTTTATGCCCACTACAACATAGTCCCCTCCCCAAGGAACCAAGATTCCCCAGTCTCGCCATTCCTCCTCTGTCAGCTAACATCTGTGAAAGCCATTGGCATAGTTTCCCATCCCATTCTAGCTCTAGTCCACTGAGAGGATGACAATCCTACTCCATTATCTTACCCATATGGTTGTCAATATGATGCCACAGAATGGATTTTTTTCAGATTGCTTTTTTAAAAATATAGGAAATTACACAGAAAAAAAGACCACATTATTAAGGTTGCAAAATCAAGCACTCAAAAGTCAGGAAATGCCAGAATTAAGGCTGTCCATGCAACCTCAATTTGGCTCCTTGGTAGGAACTGTGAAGCATTCTGTAATTACATGATTGTAACATTCCACAGGACTCTTGGCTCATTTGGTGCACAGGATGGATGAATGGAATAAAGGAGACTATTATGTGTAGGACCCCTCATAAATTTGTTGAAAAATTTGGAAGGAGAGTTATGGATGAGGCAGGGCATTGCAGGAAGAGATAGGATGCTCTCATAGATAAGGCAGTTAGATGCTTCCCCAGAGAATCTCTCTCTCTGCCATGGGGTTCCTAGGTGATCTGGGCAAGTCACTTAAACCAAACCTTTCACAGGTGGTCACTAATAGCGTGTCCCGCATTTTCTCGGTGCCTGACTTGAAATCCTGGGATTTAACTTGTAGAAGTGTGGTTCGCTCACAGCTACAGTTGAAGTCAGTGGCAATGGTGCTTTAAACATATAAAATGCTCTATAATACTATGAAAAATCAGGGCTTCAAATTTGGCACCCAAAATTAGTGAACACAGTTCTCTGTGCCTCAGTTCCCTATTTGTAAAATTGTGATAATATTCCCCTTTACCTCCCAAGGGTATTGTGAAAATAAATGTTTGTGAAGCCTTCTCATACTATAGTAGTGAGAGCCATAGGAAATTAGTAATTCTGTCTTCAGAGCTGGGTTTGAATAGTGTGCAGAAAGTAGGGCACAGGGCCACATGTTAAACAATGAGGGGGGAAAAATATTGAACAGCATCTCATTAAGTGAGCACTGCGCATCCTATGCATTGAATGAGGCAGGGGTTCTGTGGAAAAATAATATTTGATCATATAAAATTAAAGACTGTGTCTTAATGCTTATACACAAGGGGATTGAATTAACGTACACAAGCAGCCATAATTATGGCATTTCCTAACTTTTGAGTGCTCAGCTTTGCACCCTTAATAATGTTTTCTAATGTGTAATTATATATACAGAAAATAATTTAGAAACTTTATATACTGGATAAATTAATGTACCTCTGAATGATTTACCTGTATACCCATGAATCAATCCAATTTATTACAAACAGAAAATAAGGACTACATTATAAACATAGTCACCTATATTTTTAAATAGTTTAAAGCAGCTATTGAATTAAATGGATGTCTGCAAAATAATTGTCACCACATTTTGTTTATCACAAATTCTGCAAGCTCATTTACAGAAGTTATTTTCTCTGTTATTTTAATCCTTTTTATTGTATTTTTTTATTTTTCTTTGGTCTTTTTTATCTTTATTTTTAGTCCTAGATTATTCTAGTCCTTTCTCCCAACTTCCAGAAAATGTAATTTTCTCTTTCCAAGTTCTCATATAATATGAAACTTTTCCCCTGTCCTGAACATGTTCAGAATATCTATTTCGCTACATTTTATAAAACCATCTACCTCTAATATCAACAGCTTTTTATAGTTAGTCCAGACTGTACCTCATTTGTTGAAATTCCTAGCATATCTTCTAGAATATACTGATAATTTTAGCTTTTTAATGCGAAGGAATCCAGTTTATCACAAATTGCCAAAAATACTGAAGTACATTGTGCTGTTGGTAAGTTGAAAGTATCCAATATGTACTGTTCTTTCATTTTTTGGTCAGCCTTATTTAGTTCTGTTAGCATTTTCTCAGAACAGAGTGTATTCCATTTAGAAATGATTGGATCATCTGTTTTACTCTACCAAGTGACATTAATTCACCCATTAATATCTCCTCATTTCCATCCAGGTGTCCTCAAGAGATAATCTGTCTTTTTTTACCTCTTTTAAGTCTACAGGATAATGGGAAGTCAACAAATGCAATTAAGTGTTTCATGATGGAAAATGTAATGAAATCAGAAATAACATCGGAATAAGAAAAAAAAAAAACAAGGAAGAGGCAGAAGAACATCAGAAAATTAGTCTGTTAAATAAATTACTATATTACCCATTCCTTTCCATAGAGCAAGCAAGCGCTTACTCAGGGTTTAGATGTGCCCCAGATATTCTATTACAGATATAACTAAATAGAAATTATGGGTCTGTTTGTAATCAGGGTTTCATTATAAGGCAAATTTTAACTCTCTTCCTTCATTAAAAACAAACAAACAAAGAAAAACAAATGACACACAACAAGAAAACATCCCACAAAACAAAGCAAAAAAAAAAAAAAAAGGCACCCGCTCCCTGCTTACCTTAATATTTTTTAGCAAGTAGAATTTCTCCTGAAAGTTTGAAGGAAATTGAACAAATGCTTTCCTGGGTGAAAAGATTAAAAAAAAAATTTTTTTAAATGTTTTGACATGTCTAATGTTTCTTTGTGTCCCTGATTGGGTGAATGAACTCCTGCAGATGACTTCACAGGAAAAAAACACCCTGTTCTAAATGGACACCAGTCTCTTGTTCATGCCACACTGACATGCCTATGAGTCAAAATTAACTCTGTAGTTCTGGATTTCTACATTTACTCCTGCTCTGATCCTAGGCAATGCAATGTTTCCCAGATCATCAGTGTTATTAATGGAACTTAGAAGCTCAGCAGACCAAGTCCATGTGGTGCTTTTACTGGCAGTGTCAGGTCATACTGAACTTCAAAGCGCCAACTTGGCTTATAGCATCTGAAAGGGAACATGATACTGGGAACTCAGACCTGCAGTTGGAAGAGAGAGCCTGTGTTCTCTCCTCTTCTACATAGGTTCTTGTACTGCACTTATCACTGTAGTATCTGAGTGCCTTCCAGCAGTGATAGCCACATGGTGCTTTGTTCTCTCATCCTTTCTCCAGGGGGACAAGTATATGCAGTGGAGTGTGTTGTTTTGGAGAAAAATATATATAAAATCCAAAACAAAACTTCAGAGTTCAGCATGGCCAGATACTGCCAATAAAAGCACCACATGGACTAGTGTATATATCTGTCTCTATGCACTCATATTGCTATATGTTTCTGTTAGGAGAGGCAAGATCAAAGAATGCACCTTGCTCTTGGAGCAGAAGGTGGTGAGCTCTGTGAAAGTCTTTGGTTCCAGGGGGAGTTCTTTCCACAGTCTCAGACCAGCCCCTGAGAAAGTTCTGTCTCCTGCACAGCTGAGCTTTACCTTTATTCTAGAAAGTTTCATTGAGCTAGAGGGGCAAAGTTGTCAGCTAAGATCTTCATCCCAGAGCTTTAGGTGATCTTTTAGATGCTCTGGGACCCAGGCCATTGAGGTCCTTGAAGATAAGGACTGAAACCTTGAACTTGATTTGATATTCTATGGGACACCACTGCAGAGAGCGGAGGACTGGTTTGATATGTTCATGGTAGCCGACGTCGCTGAGGAGATGTGCTGCAGCATTCTGTACCAGATGGAGTTTTCTAATAATAACATGTAGTTCTGATATGGTGTTTTCCGCATTAGATATCTAAATGATTTATAGTTATCCCCAATTTACAAATAGACAAAACTGAGGCACAGAAGGGTGAATTGACTTCCTAAGGTCACCCAGCAGGGGAGTGGCAGAGACAGTAATGGAATGCAGGTCTCCTGAGTCCCAGGCCAGGGCACTATCAACTTGGCCACATTACCTCCATGAGCAGAAAAGGCTTCATGCCCAGGTATATTGCACAGCCAAGAGGCGATGAAGATATGACAAAGTGAGGCCAGGTCATTGTTCATTTCCTAGGCAACTGGATGTGGTAGAAAGCAATATTAGCAGATGTTGCTACGTGGGAGCTTAGAGTCAGTGAAGAACCCAGGACATTCCTAAGCTATGGACTGAGTTGTCCAATTGTGTGTGTGTGTATGTGTGTACCTTTAATCAAAAGAGGCTGCATCATGGCTGCAAACTCTTCAGAATACT
Organism: Lepidochelys kempii; assembly: GCF_965140285.1. NCBI lineage: Eukaryota > Metazoa > Chordata > Testudines > Cheloniidae > Lepidochelys > Lepidochelys kempii. Next base: position 82,525,339 of record NC_136385.1, on the reverse strand, counting down.
ATCTTCTGTCTACAACCTACAACCAGTTGTTCTTCAGCCATGAGCTGATTGCATCCAAGCACTGGGCAATCTTGGTGGCATTGGTGTGGTTCTATGAGCTGAAGGATAGGTAGAGTTGTGTCATCTGCATATTGTAATCAATGTGAAATTTGGATTTTTGCATCCATAAGATGACGTGGGTGTATTACAGGAATATGATGAGCCTTCATCTCAAACCCCTCAACCCCAGAGCTGAGATTCAAACAAGACTGAGTATAAAAAGCCAAAATGAGATATTTAAATAAATTATTCTCTTGCACAAAGCCAGTGGTAAAAAGATGATTTTTTTTAAGCTACAGAAGGTTTGTACAGGGATCACAATACTCAATAGCACATTTTGTTCATTTGTGTGATTTTATGATGAAGGTCACCAGGTCTTCTTATCTAATCTACTTACCATGTGAAAATATTTGAAGTAAGACACAAATTTTTCTATTGTATGTTTTAAAGTTAATAGGATCAATTTAGTTTTGTTTTTTCTAAGCAAGAGTCTATTATTTTTCATCTAGAGGCAAATATTAACAAATGCAGATTGCATTTTTACCATTTACTGAAGGCAGTACATTTGACACAGGAAACAATAACTGTGCCATCAACATATAATAAGACGTAAAAACATTAAGATCATGGAGAAATAACAGAGAAGTAGCTAAGCTCTCAGAATGGAACCCTGAGGCACATAGTTAACCAGAAGGGAAGATATAATTCAATATATTTTAGTTCAATATGCTGAAATTTACTAGAGAGAAAAGTATAGGAACCAATTAGTAACGTAAATGCTGAAACCCAAGTTTATCTGTTTTAAACCACATAACTGGTAATTGAAACAATGTGTGTCTTTTGAAGTTCTAGTAAAGTGGCTAGTAAGTATTCTTAGGGTCAATACAGTATTGTCAGTGTTCAACTACATCATCAATACAATCAAAAAGAGCTACAGAGATATTTGTATGAGCACAGTCTGTTTACTTGTTTTTCTCCTCATTTGTGTTAGTATGAACATAAAAACGGCCATACTGGATCAGACCAAAGGTCCATCTAGCCCAGAATCCTGTCTTCTGACAGTTGCCAATGCCTGGTGCCCCAGAGGGAAACAACAGAACAGGTAATAATCAAGTGATCCATCCCCTGTCACCCATTCCCAGCTTCTATTGGAAGGTCTGATGTATGAGTGATCCCCCCCAACCATGTGAGGGGAAGAGATAGTTTCCTTTTCACTGTTTCTTCAACTTTTATGATTTATGTATCTGTTTGATGTGGAGGTGGGAAATTGACACTGCCCACTTTTCGGGGCTTTGTGCATGTATGGTGGGAAAAGGCTTCTTTTGAGAGGAAAGATATGGGAGAGATAAAGTTAGAGGTGAATTGGCCTTGGAAATAGCAATATTTTCAACCACCAGTGTTCAAAAATTTACAAGTCAGGCCACAGAAAAGCACTGGAATGTCTTAAAATCATTTTAAAAAAAGATGTTTTTAGATTTGTTTTTTGAGCTTCTAGGGTATACGTAGGTATCAGTGGCACAAAGTAGTACTCTGAGTAAGGGTGGCAGAACTGAGTCCCTAGTTAGTCATTTAATTTCCTAACTTTCTCCTTCAACAAATCTAATGTAAATAGGATTAAAAACACCAAGAAATATATTTTTACCAGATGAATTATGGCTGGGTTAACTGATGATTTATGCTAATATAAGAGCAGGCCCTAAATTAGAAACAATCAAGGAGGAAATAATGAAAAGCAGTGCTTCTCCTCCCAAAGAAATCAGTGGGAAAACTCCTATAAAATAATTTCCTTCACGATGCCAGAATGAAAAATCGAAGAACGCTTTTTTCCCCCAACAATTAAAATGAAGTTATATTATTGCGGAGTTTTTCTGGATACGATCAATTAACATCTCATTCCGATTATAGAAGGAACTTTCTGTTGATTACAAAGTGTTTAAAATGTTGGTTACAGTTTTTAAAATTAATTCCTGAGCAGGTAGGTGGTCCACATGTTCATCTGTGGTACATGGAGAAGAGTAGACTGGAGTGGAAATATCCTCAAACACAGGAAGGGAGAAACCTGTGCCTCCACAGTATACTCTCATCTGGCCCCAGACACTAGTGAATCCCCTCTGAGTAAGAACCTGACCGAGACTTTCTCTTGTTCTACTCCTTTAGATCAGAATACGTGAGCAGTTAAACTATTTAGGAAGCAGATGCAGGAGGTTAGATATTAACATATTCACATGTTGATGATTAGTGTCTCCATCCTCTGTCCATTTTTGAGTAGAGAAAACATTTCTACCCATTATTAGAGGAAAGGGGATTTTACTTGCCACATTCAGAAAACTAGGTGACAATAGGTCCATTTGGATGTTTTATTTGAAAAAAGAAGTTTGTATATACTTGGGCCTATTATATTGAAGGAGGTAGTCAGATTTTACTTGCCACATTCAGAAAACTAGGTGACAATAGGTCCATTTGGATGTTTTATTTGAAAAAAGAAGTTTGTATATACTTGGGCCTATTATATTGAAGGAGGTAGTCATCACAAGTTATTTCTTATATTAACCTTCCCAGGACTGAAAATATCATAAGAGCATTATAGAAATCAATGGCATGCCCTCATCTGGAATGCTGTGCTCAGTTCTGATCATCATATCTCAAAGAATATATCAGAAATAGAGGTGGTTCAAAGATAAAGGATGGTTAGAATAGATCTGGAAAAAAAAAACAACCCTTGCAAGTGAACCAAAATTGAAAGGATGGGGACTGTTTGGCAAGGAGACAAGTAAAGGCAGACATGATAAAGGTATACAAAATAATCAACGGTATAGAGAAGATAGAGTGGAAACTTCAAATTGCCCATTCTTATAATTGAAGAACGAGGAGACTTACAGTGAAAACTGAAAGGTTTCAAATAAAAAAAATCATAAAAAGAAATACTATTTCACACAGCACACAATTAGCTGGTGGAATTCATTGCCACGTGATGCCACTGAGGTCAAGAGTTTTAGCAGGATTCAAAAAGGGATTGAGCATTTATATAGACAACAAGAACATCCAGAGTTACTATATCAAGGACTAAACACCCCTCAAAGTTTGGAAGGGCTATAAAGCTTCATGCTTCAGAGATAAGCTAACTAACAGGGGTTAAAGAGATGCTTTTGCTTTTACATTAGGCAGGTTATTTCACAACTACATCGTTTCCCCTGAGGCATCTGGGGCTGGTGACTGTCAGGAAACAGGATCCTGGTCAGGATGGACCACTGGCAATTACTATGTTCATATGTGAAAGTGGTCTCAAAGCGCTGTCAGCTTTGTTATTACCAATAACTGAATTTCATCAGTTTGTAACAAACTTTATGGTGTCAGACAGCTTGTTTAAATATATTTAGGATGCCTATTTACTAATAACTGATCAGTAGAGCAACATTTCTCATGAAACTCCATGTGTTTCATCATTATGATCAGGGGCTAAAATATTCAAAAAACATTGAGAGCCAAACACAAAATTACATCATGAGAGTTAAGCAGATATATCATTGTGAGAGAATTTCACTAATATAGCTAAAAAATAAAGCTGCAAAAGAATAAGTAATTTATAAAGCATTACTATATATATATGCTGTGTATTAAAACTAAAGTATGAAGAACAATACAGATATAAAGTATGATGGGTTCAGTCTTTGCTTCACTTCACATAAACCATAAAAGGTTCCCTAATTACATTAATTTTCTCATCTGTAAACCAATAAATCAAATTCTCAGATGAGGCTATTTGAATAAAAAAGTGCAATCCATTTTTTACAAATTATTGGCAATCACCTATTTCTCCAGGATGATATAAGGACTGATCAATCAGAAGAGAGCATCATGTGAATTATACATCAGCAAAAACTAAATATATATTTTGGGAACTCCTGACTACAAAAGTTTCGGCTTGCTTTTAGTTATTTATTAATATTATTATTTATTAATTGTTTGTATTCCAGTAGCACCTACAAGCCTCATTAGAGCCCCATAGTGCTAGTACAAGGCATAAAAACACACAGAAAGGGATTATCCACATTGGAGTTTCTCTTAAGAGAGAGAACATGAAAAAGTGTGACTCTTGAGAGTGAAATTAACTTTCACTTCAAATTTTTACAATTTCAGCATTAATTCTTCAAAAGGAAAGTGCTAATTTCTCTCACTTTTAAACTTTTTAAAAAAAATATATTTCAATGAGAAAATGAGAAAAGGCAGAAATTTTCCTATAAATTTTGCACTGAAAAAAAAATCAAAAATACAAACACATTTCACTATTTTTTTAAAAAAAATTGTTTAAAATTTTTTTCATTAAAAAGTTGTTTTTGACTAACCATATTTTTGTCCAGAAAAAAAGTGTAATTGAAAAAATTTCAACCAACTCCAGTTATTATCCCTGTTTTACAGATGGGGAATTGAGGCACAGAGTTTGCTAAAGGTCACAGAGGAACTATGTGCTAGAGATAGGATAGAATCCTGATCTTTTAATCCCAGTCCAATATCTTAGCCAAAGGACCAAGATTATTTATGGGCAAAAGTTTCATAGATTTTAAGGCCAGAAGGGACCATTAGACATCCATCTAGTCTGGCCTTCTGTAAAACACGGGCGATAGAATTTAATCTATTTATTCCTGTATTGAGCTCAGTAAATTGCATTTAGCTAAAGCTTGTCTTCCAGAAAGGCAACCAGTCTTGATATGAAAACTTCCAGAGCTGGAGAATCCACCCATTTCCTTGCTAATTTGTTCCAATAGTTAGTCACTCTCATTATTAAAAACGTGATAAATATGTTAAAGAGTTAGACAGTAAACTGAAGTAAGTTTCCTACACAGTTTACAGTTATAGGAAACCTCTTATGAATTCAACAGGAATGAAACCAACAGGGGTTTTGAAGAAATGTAATCCAGTGGCACAGAAATTAAAGAAAAATTTTTCCTAATTTAATAGAAAATTTACAATCCTTATAGAAAAGTTCTATAGAATCAAACAGGAATGAAGCCAATAAGATTCTGTATAATTATAAATAGTTGAACAGAAATAACTCTAAAGCTTATTGAATTTATTAGAGAATTATATTCTTTGTGGGGGCAGAAGCAGCTAAAACATACCTTTGGACATTTGAAGAACTTTCTACAACTTTGACTGGACTTTCTCTACCCTGTGCTGATTGGATGATTTCTCCAACACTCCTCCTTCCCTACCAGTTTCTTCACTGCAGCTTCCTTCCACTCCTTCCCCTCTTCCCCCGGCCCATGCGCCGCTCCTAACTTCCCTTCCCTATTCTTTTGATTTAATTAATCTCCTCCCAAGTAATTAAAAAAAGAAAAAAAAAAGAATTGTGGAACTCATGAGGCTGTCATCACATTGTTCACTCTACTTGTGTGTTATACCCCATCTTCCACTCTGTCTGTTTTATCGATTCACACTGCAAACTCTTTGGGGCAGGGACAGTCTACTTTTCTGTTTGTACAGGGTCTAGCATAATGGGGACCTTAGGCACAGCTGTAATAGACATTAACAAATAAATAATTTGCATAGATTTTTTTATGTTTATGGAATTCTATGGAGGGGATATGAGTCTTCATTATACAGTATTATATAACATAATTAAAAATGTATAGAAATGTAATGTTTTTCTACAACTCTCATAGGACTTTTCAAAAAGGGAAATTTTCTATAGGTTTTTGAGCCATTTTATGAGATTCTACAACAGGCAATATAATTCTCCATTTCGATGAAAAGAAGGTTTTAAAAAATCTATAGAAGACTTTATCTTTATCAGCAAAGTAAATGAACACAACTGGCTAATTAAAGATCACAAATAAAAAAACCTAGTTGTTCAAATGATTTTATTTTCTACTCTTAATCTGAAATAATATTAACCCCCCAAAATCTGCAATGAACTATGAGAATTTGTTGCACCACGATGCTTGCAAGACAAGTTTACAATTTAAATAAATTGATTAGAAGGCCTCATACTTCATTAAACTTAAAATTCGTTGGGTCAAATTCTCAGGCCCAGTGTGGCTTCTTGGCACTGCCCTGCTGGCCGATTGTGGTTACAGAACTGGTGTATCCAGGCCTAGGAGGATCACACCAGGGCAAGAAACAATCTAAGAGTAGATCATATTAGGGCATAGGCTCTTGCGTCACCTCTTCTCTGTCTTCAGCATAGTATGCACCAGGGGACATGGTGAAGCACAGGGGGCGTGGCTAGGACACCCCCATGGCACATAAATCCCTAGCTGGGGGTTCAGCTTCTTGGGATTGTTTGCAGCCAGCATAAATTAGTCATGCATGAGGACAAGCCCGGCACATAAGGCCTCAAAAACACATGCAAAATGTGATCTATAAGCCACTTTTGAGTTTGGTTTATCCCGTGTGCAGTTCAGCCTGCCCTCAAGATCTACAGCTCTGCATTCCAGATAACCATAAGAATACTGTAGCAGAACTGGAAATGATTTTGAAAAGCTTGAAAAACTGCAGGTGAGATTGTTAAATTTGTTATGCAGGAATTTCAAGATCAGTGTATTAGATTTCCCAAGTGATTTACATGTAGAATCAAATGAAAAGACCTCTGAAATATTGAAATTATTTAGATGAGAAAAGTGATTTTTAGCAAAGTGGAACCCTCCTCCCTCCTCCCACCCTTACAGTATAGTCAAAGAACACACTAGAGCATAAATTTAATGCAATGCAAAAATTCTCATCTTACTTTAAAGGTAATTATATAGAAAAAGGGGCATTCAGAATGTATAAGGAGAAGCTTTTTTGCATTCATGCAGTATGTAATTAACAAACTTTTTTAAACCTATTCATAAAAGAAAGTAATAATCCGCTTGTAAATAATGGCAGCCTTGTATGCTTTATAGTTAAATGTCAATAATATGAATGCCTTTTTTTTGTGCTCAGTTATAAAAATATATTTTTGACTTATGCAAAAGCAGGTATCATTACTAGCACTGCATTTCAATTTTCTGGAGACATAAATGTATTAATATAAAAAAGGAAGAAAAACTAAGCCATAGAGAGTTGGAGTGCATATATATTAAATTAATACACTGCTTGAAAAACACAACAAGATGATAGAAGAAAAGTGAAGTTGGAGAACATTTAATAGACCAATTAATTAGTGTAGGTGTTCAGACTTTAACATAATGAACTGTAGTGCAGAAAAAAGCAGCATTTGCAAGGGAAAATACCAATCCTTTTTGCATTATATGTAAATTAATGGTATACCTAATTAGTTAGGATTTGTTTGTTGTGACTATTTTGAATGCTTTACAATATTTATTTTTAAAAAATCCCCTCAGGCCCCAGGGTGATCCAAAAGGCTGCATCAATGGACAGAATAAATCCTCTTTTTTTGGAGCGGGTGTTTAGATATTAGAAATTCTACACGGAGCATGAATTTCTCACAAAAATAAGAGAGAAACTCTCCTTTCCCCCAAATATATGCGATAGAAAAAGAGTGCAGATCATGTTTATTTAAAATAAGTGATTATTTATTTAGACTGTGTTGGATTTTTTTTTAAGAGTTAGGCAAATACCTCAACAATTTTTGTGTGGATTTTAACCATTTTTGTTTAGTTAAAAAAATTGGCAGCCTCAGGGTTGCTCTAATTTACACTGACTTGTTGCATAGGGTAGTTGGAGTGCAAGATGATCCAGTCACACCCCCTCTCATTGCTGACATGGCCCCCTGCAGGAGGGAATCAAAAAGGGTGATGTAGAGATGGGTATGCAAGGAGAATTTCCAGTTGCCCTACTGTACCACAGGAGCAGAGTAAAGGGGCTAGACTGAATCCTAAGGACCTTCACTGGGACAAAGATTTTGCTCTAAAATGTACAGGTGCTCAAATATACTGTTTGACGTATTAAACTGCTGTCCACTGAAATATACATCACTTCCCTACTAATTCAAATTCATAGCAGAGTGGGGAAAATCAGTGGTACCCTGAAATGAAGCATCAGTTGCCCTTCTTACAATTCATTCACCTCACCTTCATCAAGGCCAGTTTCTTGTTGCCCCAAACTTCAGATTTCTGGGCTTGTCAGCTTTCCAGACTATAATCCATATGGACAAACTCTGTCTAGATTAGAAATAGTTTAAAACAAATCTCAATTATATTTTCAATATATTAAAACTGAACTGCACACAATAATGGTGAAAATATCAGAACATGCCGTTCCTTACTGTTAGCATGTGCAAGAGTTTTCAAAGGAGTCTAACTCTCCTAGGGTCTTCTGAAAATCCAACCCATACTGAACAGCATATATTTTACCTCCAATCTGTCAGCTAGTATATAATCTCTCTCTAAATATATTCAGGGTACCATGCAGATCAAATATAATTTAATACTTTGAGTCAATTTCATAAAACAATTCATGGAGGTATTAAAATGGCAAAACAAAGTCTCTGGTGAAGTTTTGCTTGCAGGCAAAAAGTTAAACAAAAATCTAATGATTTGTGTGTCACAGCAGAGGAGTTTCTGAAAGTCAAAGGGCAAATTCCGCTTGCTGCTATGTATTTTCTGCAACTGAACCTTAACTACATGATCAGTAGCACTCTCACTCACAACACAGAAACCTCTGAGGGAAGGAATGGAATAGAGAAATCTCAAGAAAACTCCCTTTGAGAATTCCATGAAAACAACAACCATTATTACGGAAACTGGCTAAATAATTCAGTTTATATTCTTTATCCCAACTATCCCACTCCTATATAGCAGAGATGGAATCCTCTGTACCCTGATGCTTCCCCCTCCTAATGGGATTGAGGTCAAGCACCTCTATGACACTATCTCCATCCCATCCCTGAAGCCCTAAAGACCCCTTATCATGTCCACGGTTCCTACTGAGGAAGGGATAGAGAAATCTTGTGAGAAAACACTTTCTTGAGATGTTTCTGGAACTTTATTTCCTGAACCAAGATGGAACTAGCATTGAAACATAATTTTTTTTGTAGTTTATTTCCTTATATATCCTTATTTCCTTTATATCCTTTGGCACATCTGGTTCTTATTCCAGTTCTGTCCTGAATGGAAATAATAGACTTTGACAAAGAATTGATATGACATTCTGGGGTGAAATTCAGACAAATGAGGTTACCCCTTCCCTGCAATCTTGGGAACCTCATAATTCTTTGCTATTGTATATTCTGACTTGGGTCACTCACAAACAACCTGCCAGCATTCAGGTCACTTCCAGAGTGTCTGTGTAAAGCCACAGTCCTGGTCCAGCAACTTTGAACCCAGAATCCTGTCAGCTACACTCTGGCTTCCAGCATTTTTGGTTACTATTTGCAGAGTGATCCCAACATACTCCTCGTTACAAGTTTCCCTCCAGAACTGTGTGTTCTGCAGTGTCCAGCCCTCTCCTGGACAGTCTAAGGACTAATGGGGTTCAAGATACAACAGATTGCCACCTTAAATGGAGTTTTCCCCACAGTTCACAATACTGGATTAATTTTGATTAAAGAATAAAATATGTTTATTTAACTACAATGAGATAGGCTTTGAGTGAGTAATGAGTCAGAAATGGCTACAAGAAAAACAAAGAAAACTCTTCCTAGTACTAAACAAACTAGAGTTGGTTCAAGGTGAAATTCTTACCACAGGTTCCCAGTCTATTTGCTGACAACATTTCAGGTGAGGATCTGCTCCTAAGGTCCAATGCCTGTTTCTTTTGTCTTCTTAGAGAGAGATGGAGAGGAAGAAATAACTTGAGGTGTTTTTGCCCCTCACTTTTTATGGTTCAGTCACCCTTTGAAATGCATTTTCCTGGCCTCTAGATGAAGTTCTTTGCAGATGAGAGCAAGGAGACATGGAGTCTTGAGGAAGAAGGAGGGTTCATGCTGTTTTTTTCCATCTATGTATGCTGAAATGCAAATTTTCTTTGTCTTCTTTCTTCACTCTCTCACTGTCTGAGGACTCTGTTTACAGTTGATATGCAGGTTGAAATAAACACATATTCATTTGTCTAAGACAGGCCTGCTAGACCAGTTCTACCTAACCAGAGCTATGTGAGTTTGAATGTATGCCTTTAACGTCATATGGGGGGATTTAATAACTTTACTCATAATGTTGCTACATACATTTCACCATGATATTATTGACCAGTGAATTATTAATTTTCAAATGACATCTCATAAGGCTTATTTTTACAAAGATTACTAAAATAGTGTGTTGGGTGTGAATACAGGAGTGCATTCAATCACAGTTGGGTTTTAAAAATGGACAAAAGCCAGGGACGTTCTTATTCTCTTCTATCTGGAACGCTTTGCCTACCTTTAGAAATGATAACAACAAATGATAACAACAGCATACATCATTCCAAGCTCTAACACAAACACTATCACTTCCCTGAACTGAGTTTGTAGTCGACATGGGCTGCGATTCAAATTCAAATTTCTCCAGTGTTTTGGGGTTTTTGGATCCTGAGCTAAAGTTCCCCCAAGTTTGCTGCTGTTCTGAAATTGGGGTTTGGCACATCACTAGTTTGCAGATGATGATGGCTGTAACTAGACCACAAAAGGCATAAGGTTAATGTTGAGTTTTGATTCTGTGAGATACACAAACACACACATACACGCAGCTGGCATCTGCGACCAACAGTCAGATTTTGTTACTCTCATCCATAAAAACAAACCTGTAGGAGAATCTGATCTTCCTTTTTTCTGTGTTGCTGTGGATGGTGGCGCTGCCTTCAGAACTGGGCAGCCAGAGAGCAGCTGCCACTCTTTGGTGTGCAAACCTCTGAAGAGAGACCACCTTTGCTAACTCCCATGAGTAATCATTCTTAGCAGGTTTTACTGTATATGTGTGTGTAGATAGATAGATTAGATAGATAGATTTGAAGGATACCTAAGATTCTAAGATTACAGTATAAAGTCTACCAAGATAGATTTTATGGTTTTAACAGTTTGGTTCTAAACTTAAATTAGTAAATCTAATTTTAATAATTGGTGATTTGCTGAGCTTGGGCAGCAAAACTGTGTAGTTGATTCAAAGATGTGACCTCTGCCTTCTGCACTATAAGGTGGGTAGAAAGCTGGCTAGATTGTCGGGCTCAACGGGTAGTGATCAATGGCTCCATGTCTAGTTGGCAGCCGGTATCAAGTGGAGTGCCCCAAGGGTCGGTCCTGGGGCCGGTTTTATTCAATATCTTCATAAATGATCTGGAGGATGGTGTGGATTGCACTCTCAGCAAATTTGCGGATGATACTAAACTGGGAGGAGTGGTAGATACGCTGGAGGGGAGGGATAGGATACAGAAGGACCTAGACAAATTGGAGGATTGGGCCAAAAGGAATCTGATGAGGTTCAATAAGGATAAGTGCAGGGTCCTGCACTTAGGACGGAAGAACCCAATGCACAGCTACAGACTAGGGACCGAATGGCTAGGCAGCAGTTCTGCGGAAAAGGACCTAGGGGTGACAGTGGACGAAAAGCTGGATATGAGTCAGCAGTGTGCCCTTGTTGCCAAGAAGGCCAATGGCATTTTGGGATGTATAAGTAGGGGCATAGCGAGCAGATCGAGGGACGTGATCGTTCCCCTCTATTCGACATTGGTGAGGCCTCATCTGGAGTACTGTGTCCAGTTTTGGGCCCCACACTTCAAGAAGGATGTGGATAAATTGGAGAGAGTCCAGCGAAGGGCAACAAAAATGATTAGGAGACTGGAACACATGAGTTATGAGGAGAGGCTGAGGGAGCTGGGATTGTTTAGCCTGCAGAAGAGAAGAATGAGGGGGGATTTGATAGCTGCTTTCAACTACCTGAAAGGGGGTTCCAAAGAGGATGGCTCTAGACTGTTCTCAATGGTAGCAGATGACAGAACGAGGAGTAATGGTCTCAAGTTGCAGTGGGGGAGGTTTAGATTGGATATTAGGAAAAACTTTTTCACTAAGAGGGTGGTGAAACACTGGAATGCGTTACCTAGGGAGGTGGTAGAATCTCCTTCCTTAGAGGTTTTTAAGGTCAGGTTTGACAAAGCCCTGGCTGGGATGATTTAACTGGGAATTGGTCCTGCTTTGAGCAGGGGGTTGGACTAGATGACCTTCTGGGGTCCCTTCCAACCCTGATATTCTATGATTCTATGATTCTAATTCAAACACATAGGGTGTGTCATGGGAACACCGAACTGCTAACCTTATAATCATTTATCTGTTTTTTTCCAATTCCAAATATTAATTTATTCATAGAATGGGAATCTTTGTATGCTTTCCGAACTCAAAACTTGACACTGTGAAACAAGCTGTTATGTTGATATTCACTTTGGGAATTGAAAGCTATTTGCTTTTCATACTCCTAAAACTTGAATTTAATATTTTGTTAACTGTACCATAACAATTCCCATACTCAGCAAAGGGAACAAATATAAGAAAGAGATTTTGTAGAAAAGTTTCAGTCCAAAGGCTGAAGTTAATAAATACATTTTAAAAAAATAAGGAACAAAAGAAACCTTAAATTATCTGAAGTGTGTAAAAAGTGACCAAGGAAGACAGTTTCCATAGTTAAAGAGAAACATAACTTCCAACAGTCTATTGACTAGTTTAAGACTAATTCGGTTCGCTCATTTGAAAATCCTGGCTTTTTGATTTTAGTTTAATTTTACTTTATTCAGACTTAAAACCGTAAAGAAGATGCTCAGTACATTTGAAAACCAGGACAATAATTTTTATTCTTATATAAGTATAATTTTGCAGGGAGTGGTGGAGAATTCCCTGGAAAATTCCATGGCTCAAGAATTGCAGAGTACACAGGTTTCTGCAATACGCTTTCATGTGCTCAGGGCAGCTCATTTCTTTGCAGTGCAATGAAATCTATGCCAAGTGCAAAAAAACAACAAGTAAAAGGACCAGAAATACTCCATGGGTTCTGTGACAGAGTGTGGAGCTTGGACAGGTAGGTCAGCACTCTGATCACAGTAGCCTCAAATAGGCTACTCAATTAGTTCCCCCAGTAACGGCGGATTAAATACCTAGCTAATTAGAAGGAGAAGCTGGGGAGGTAAGGAACTAATTAGCCCTCAGCTGACTAACTTGAAAAAGGGCCAGGAAGGAAGTGTTATGGGCAAGGAGGAATGGGCTAGCTGAGTCTGGAATGAAGGTGCTCCCTATAGAGAGGGAGACTGTCTTTCCTCCTAGGGACCTAGCAAAGAAGGGTTGAAAGAAGTAGTGGCTAAAACTGATGTTGCAATGTATTGGTGTTGGTGGACAGGTTTAGAATAAAATAAAGCCTGCATGCAAGCAGAAAGTGGGTCTGAGCAGTTTCTGGGATATTGGAGGATGGGAGCAGAGCATGGCTCTATCACAGGTTCTACCAGGTTGTGCAAATCATCCACAATCACTGCTCTGGTGAGGCTCTTAGAGCTGGCTAGCATTGAACAAAAAAGTGGATGGGAATAGGCTAACATGGTGGTTATAGTTTCTATACAAATGAGTTATCTCAGCAGGGTGCAGAAACAATAACGATTCATGCCAGGACTGCAGTGACAGACATTATTCATAATGACTCAAATTAACCATAATGTGTATGATTGATGATGAGTACAAAAAATTGTGTGGTATGGATGCAGGAAGACTGCAGTTATTGTTAAACATGTCTTCAATCCAAAATCGGAGGAGATTCCTTTGTGTCGCCTGGAGATTTCACTTACCTATTAATATGAATTTACATAACAAATAAGGACAATCAAAGGCACACTTCAGTTGCTACTGGCAACTTTAAAATATCTGAAAGAAGAGACTATGAAGTGGTCCTTCACCAGATTGTTGTCACTGAAACATGCCAAAGACATGTATGTTTAAAGCACAAGCTCTTCTCCTGTGTATGTGTGATGGGGGAAGGTCACAAGAACTACTTTGTCTCAGATCAAAGGGAAACTTTAAAAGCCGGTAGCGATATTTTCTGATACAATGAGGATTTGACTTTGCTAGTCTGTCTGTATTTTGTTCATAACTATATGCTGCTAATTCAGAGTTTAGGGTCAAAATATTGCCCAGGTTATGTGGCTTTACAGGAACACAAAGCATAAGCCCTTCCCACTCATACCAGCATAGTCTCACTGGACCTTAGGATTGGTGTGGGGTGAAAAACAGGGTCTCTCCACCTGCTATTCCTTCCTTCGCTTCTTGCACAGATGGCCAGGGAGAGAATGGAGTTTTGATTTGGTCCCCTTCAATATTCCTTCCAGAAGAGCTGAGCTGGCACAGGGAGGGGAAAGTACTTTTCTCCAGGTAAAGGGGCTTCTTTCCTGGAGCAAGAGGAGTTTTCTGAGTCACAATTCCTTCCCTGGACTGCTCTTGGGGTGGTGCAGCTGTGCACAGCTCCTTACATGGGTAACTGAGCATTAAGAGCAATTTGGCCCTTAATAAAGAAGAAATCCTAAGACTGAGCAAAATTGTTCCATTCCATGATCCAATTTACTCATAAGAAGACACAGCACATCTACAGAAATCTGCAAAAGGCACAGTAGAAGCAAGATGTACAATATCAGAGATGAGGATAAATGATTGAATTGCCTATTGGAGGAACTATTAGTTCCTTGGATAACTCATTATTCCTAAAACTGCTTATTAAGTTAATGGACAGTCATTGTTGTTATTATTATTATCATTAACATTTATTGTTTGTATTATGGCAGCACTTAGAGGTCCCCATCAGAATTCAGGGCCCTGTTGTGCTAGAGACTGTACACGGATATAACAAAAAGACAGCACCTGTCCCGAAGATTTACATTCTTAGGCTCTGACACTGCAAAGATTTATGCACATAGTTGACTTACCTACATATGTAAAGTTCTTGTAGGTAGGGACCTGAGTCTTAAATGACTCATTAAAAGTTTCCTTTAGGGAAGCAAAGACCCTTAAAAAGCAGAACAATTTTTGAAAGATTCTGCTTTTTTGAGAGGAATTCACCATAGCGATAGCCTGAAATGGTAAAAACTTTCAAAAGAGTCTAATAAGGGTATGTCTATACATACAGTTTCTGGTGAAGATTCTCTATGCTGATGGGAGAGCGCACTCCTGTTGGCATAAAAAAACGCACCTCTATGAGCAGCATAAGCTATGTTGGCAGGAGAAGGTCTCCCGCCGACATAGTGCTGTGCACTTGAGCGCTTATGTCACTGTAACTTATGACGCTCATGGGGTGGAATATTCACACCCCTGAGCGACATAAGTTTTGCCGACATAGGCTGTAGTGCAGACATAGCCTAAATGTATGTGCTATTAAGAAGTACCTGATGAATCTTGCTCAAGAAGTTGGTCAACAAATGAGAGAACTGACCCTGCTGAGAAACGTTAGGTTCATTTCTTCAAGAGGATTATAAATGAAGAGCTTTCCTGATTACTGTGTTTAGGCTGATGGTATGTTCCCTTCCCATACTGGTGTGAGATGCATATTTATATGATGCTTTAACACTATCATTGTCAAAACTGAGCACTGTAGCAAGTCACTCTGTATTGTGTCCAGTAGAGAAATACTTTATCAGTCATTGTTCTAAGAAAAGATTGTAAGTTGTTAAAAAACTGATATTTTAATAGATGCTGAATAATGAGCCAATTAGGTACTTTGTCATTATGCTTTTTTATTTTTAGCAGTAACTACATCTCTTGGAGTCCCACACCCTTTTCTTGTCCATTAATTTTCATTACTTAATTTGGCAACCATAATTGATAGTAATTTTAGAACCACTATATATTCTCAAAGTAACTCCCATCATAAATACATTAACAGTGGGAGCTTCACACTCCATGTTCCACTGGAGATGTCAGCACAGAACATTTTGTTAGGAGCTTCCTTACCATGTAACTTAATGTATTTGACAATGGCTTTGACTTAATACAAAATATCGAAATAATGCTGTGCTAATTTCAAACCATTTCATTGGCACAAATGGAACTGTGTCTGCTTAAACCTGGCCTGAATTTAGTCCAATATGTCAATGTTAATTTATTTATAAATATTTGATCTGTCTGGTAGCTTTGCTCTCAAACCGTGGATTCTAATCAAAATGGCTAAAATTATTCAGCAATCCCCGCCCCCCATGGAAAACTTGTTACTTTTGGTAGCTCATCTAAGACTTAAGAACTATTTTATATATATAGATTATAGTAGTGTATTGTACACTATCAAATTTCCTTTTGAGTCATTTCCTACGTACAAACTGGAAAGAGCCACATACTAACAACTATAATGTAAGTTTGTCCCCGCCTCCCCAGATTTCTAACTGAACTTTTCATTAAAATCTATCTCTAAGGTACAAATCTCTCTCAGCTCACTAGGAAGTTCTTGACCCTGTAGAGATTTAATTTATCAAGGCTTCACTGTTGTATCCAACCACACTTCAGTGACGTAGGATCAGCCCCTGAAATGACTTGTCCAAAGTACCACATGAAAACTGTGGTAGAGGTAGGAACAGAACTCAGATTTTCTGTATCTCACTCCAGTGCTTTAACCACAAAAACACCTTCTCTGAGCCTACCATCTTCCCTAAAGTTTCCCACATGATATCATTGCAAACAGGGCTGTTAAAACACTGCGGAGCTGTCAGAACCAGTTAATAGAGCTATTTTCCATAGCATCCCTCCCAGAACATACTGGAATTGAACTTTGTGGGGCAATATCACAACATCAAACCCTGGTGACTGGTCAACGCTGTGACATGATTCCTTAATGAGTGGTAGTGCCTGAAGTGATATCATTGAGATGGCAGCCTTGGTTCCCTGACATAACAACAGAAAACAAAGTTCAATAGGATTTTTTCAATGAGAAGGGTAAACAGGTGGCTCATTCACTGCCTATCTAGCTCTACTTCTCAATTAATTTTTGAAGAATGCTATTGTGTACTCTGAGGCGGGAAGTGAAATAATCAGGTAACATTCAGAACCTGAGGAGGAGGGAGAGAGAATATGCTTTCAGAGGTCTGTCAGCTTGAAATGACCATTTCTAACTGCAAACTACATATATTCTACAATAACAGGGACTTACCAACAACATTTTGTTTTTTTTAGTAAAAATACTGCCTCCCCCAAATATTTAGAATCCTTTGGACATTTCCTAGTGGATGAACATGTATTTGTTTTTCTTAGGCACTTGTGTGGCCCCCATCACTGTACCATCTGAGTGCCTTACAATTTTTCATGTATTTATCTTCACAGCACCCCTGTGAGATAGGGCAGGACTAGCATTCCAAGCTGTGAAATGTGGGAAACAGAGGCACAGAGAAACTAAGTGACTTACTCAGGGGAGACAGGAAGTCTGTGGTGAAGCAGGGAATTGAATGCAGATCTTCCAACTCCTTGGCTAATGCCCTAACTGCTGGATCATCCTTCCTGTTCATAGCTGATATAGGTGCTGGTTTTTCTAGCTGATACTGTCCATTTAAACTTTTCCTAGAGGAATTGGATTATTAGACGCTAGGCTGACATGAGAAGGGAACCAAACTGATTCACTGTTTTATGTGGATGGAGGAATCAATGGAACTGGAGCTGCAGTGATTTCTTTTCAGGAGCTGGGTGCCTAAGTGAACTGACAATTCATCCTCCCACCAGAAAGAACTGGTATACAGAGCCTAGCTGAGTTAGATGGGATAGAGGGGAACCAAGCAAATCTTCCTGGATCCCGAAAGCCTGCTTTTCCAGGGATGGCTGATAGCAGGATGAAGACCCTCCATATTCCTGAGGTAGCAGCAGACTACTCTATGTAGCTTGGGACAATAGGTCACCCCATGCTTCATATGGTCAGCATCTTAGGCCAGTGGGCCCCGAAGGTTCCTTTTCCCCCAAAAACTGTGAGCATGGGGTGGGGGTGGGGAGGGGGGGAAGTGGGGGCATGAGTGAGTCCTGGAGAGTGTAGGGAGGATGGAAGGAAAGATGAGGGGACCAAGTAAATGAGAGAGACAGAGATAAATCAGAGGACCTGAGAGAGAACATAGATGAGAAAGATATGGGAGGACCATGGGGAATGGAGGGGCTAGAGACAGATATGCAAGACCTATGCAGGTGGATACATAGGTATGAGGTCCTGGAGGAAAGAGGGTGATATAACCTCTTTTCAAGACTAGCTTTACGGGGGGCACAAGAATAATCTTGCTAGTTGCTCTCAATTCTAAAAATGGCTCTGACTGGGCATCTTTTAATAATACAAAATGTGCTAACAGCTCTATGTAGTTTGGAAGGCGCTGTCAAGGAGTACAGATTGGCAGTTCTAATATTCATTGATATTACCCTGATTCAGTCATTCATCTTCACATACACAATTTAGAGGATTCTATTTTTGTCCTTAGAAATTTGTCTATATTGTAATGTACATGCAATTCAGTACAGCATGCTCCCTCCCTGAAGTGGATAGGTGGGAAGTGGGTGAGGCAGGGAGGGGAAAGTTGGGCGTCATGGCCCCACCCCCTTACTCACTGTTCAGCACAGCTTAGTTGGTAGTGGGGGAAGAAAAGATGGTATAGGCCAGCAGCAAATTACCTCTGCCCCAGAGCAAGGAGGAATTGTGACTCAGGTGTGTCTGTGAGGCCAGCATGGGCTACTCCTGGGGTGGTGCAGAACATAGCCCTGACTGTCTGCATTTTCTCTCATGATCCTAACACACTATTCCAGTCAGTCGCCTACATGTATGTCTTCACAACTTCCAAAAGCTATGTTTGCTCTAAGGTTGCTTCTGTCTTCTTTAAAGGAGGTAGTGAAGTAGTACTGAACACAGCTCTGCCTACACTTGTTTGGAATCACTTCATGCTTATCTTCTCTGCTGGCTGATCTCTTAATGCCTATAAATATAGTTCTCTCATGGATGTTTCATTAATAATATTTTTCTTTCCTTTAGTTTCTGCAGGCACACACAATATGAGCTTTGCTGTAGAGCAGGAAGAGTGGACTCCAGAGGGAAGTAACCTTTGCCCTGCAGTGGGTTGAGGTTTCTGTTGCTGACTTATTTTCTTTACCATTTATTACCTCTAGTTCCCATTTCTTCTATGAATTTGCCTAGTTGTTTTATAATATAATACATTATAACCTGCTAAATTAGGGGATCCCATTACAGATTATTGGAATATATGAATTGTTGAATGAACAAATATGATTTTAAAAAATCAAGAAAACTCCCTCACATAATGGACAGTGTACTTCTAACATTCATTGTGACAGGTGAAATTTTTATTTTAATGATTTGCAGTTATAGTTCATAGCTGCAATGGCAACATATTTCTCTTTCAAGAGCAGAATGGCTAAGTCACAGGCCAGCGTGCCCACTAAATGGTGTAATTGATAAAGTCTGATATCTCAGGGGCCACTCAAACTAGAAAAACCTGACATATATAACAGGAAAGCCCAGATTCCCAGCTCTCCAGTGCAGGACTTCACAAGATGTCAAATCTGAAAAGTGTCACTGGTCACAAGACAATAAAATGATTAATCATGTGCCATTTACCGAAGAGGCCAGGATGCTTTAAACAATACATACGTCCTGGATCAGCACTGTCTTGCAGGCCATGCATATTGTAATACTCTCTTAACAAGAAATCCAGCTGGAATCTGTCACTTGCAGATTCAGAATGCAGCAACACATTTACTCACTGGTTCAAGCAACTGGGGTCATATTTCATCTGCCCTTTTCTTTTTCTTTTTTAAAATTGGCTGTCTACAAAAGGGGCAGATTGATTTTAATTTGGCCCTTGAATTTTTAAATTTCTTAACTGTATAAGGCCTGGCTAAATTCCAGACCATTTTCTTAAGTCTTGTCCTAATAGCTTCTACAATCAGAGACCATAAGCCATTCTGTGATGCCACCACTGATTTTTAGGGTGGCAGGTGATCATGCTTTTTGCTGTGGTGGGAACTACACTGCGGAATTTATTGTCCCTTGACATCCATCTCAGCACCTACCTTGTCACTTTCAAAGGGCAATGGCATTCTTTCTTTTACAACCGTGTTTTTATTATGACCACTGTATGGCTTCTTGTTGAAGGTTGTCCTTTTCTTTTCCCCTTTATTTTTCTTATTTAAAAATTTTAGAGACTGTTATTTAAAATGACACGTCATTAGTTTTTAGAAGATATCTCCCTTCTCTTCCCCATTGGCTATGTCTATCACTGCTGCAGTTGGCTTGCATTTCAGATGACACTTCTAAATTATCAAATAAACTTGTAAGAACAAGCCATTTGCAAGACCTAGATTTACTTCCAGGCTCAGAACAAAGCAAATGTAAATATTGTAATGGCAGAGATGTATTAGTTCAGATTTAGTGCTCCACTAGCCTGCTTAATTGTCTTACACATCATACTTACCTGAAGGCTCAGATTATACAAAACCATCTATACTGAAGGTAGATGCTGAATTAGAATTCAAATTGCCATAGGAGGAAATGAGTTCACAACCCTATTAGCATATAGCTGTTATTGGTCAAGCAGAAAAGGCCATGTCCTAGGGCAAGTTGTAGAGCTGTAAATGTCAGCAAATTTTGTGGCACTTCAGCCACAGTGATGGATTGGCTTAAAGATTTTACCATTTTTTTTTCTCTAACAACAGGAGACATTTCAGTTTTTGACTACATCCAAAAGTTACATGCGTCCAGGGAGACGGCACTGAAAAACCCAATTATATGGTAATTCCCAGTTTTCTTGGGCCTGATACTCCTCTCACTCACACCAGGTTTACACTGATGTAACTCCGTTCACTTCAGTTGAGTTACTCTTGATTCACACCAGTGTAACAGAGAGGAGAATCAGGCCCCTTGAGCCTGGCATACTCCTTCTGAGAGATTTCTCTCCTCACCTCTCCAAAAAAAATATTCATATATACTTTGACATACTTTTAATTAATTTAATGAAATGAACAAGATCGTCGGCTGGTAAAGCTCCATTGAAATCAACAGACTAGATCTTAAGATGGTGTAAATCAGCATAGCTCTATACACCAGCTGACAACATTGTTCTGGCAACATTATTTACTATTATTTTATAATTAGCTCAGCATTTTGTGGGCTGCTCAAAACTTTCCCCCCCATGCTATTTTTGCTGCACTCACTTCAAAGGCCTCCAAGCAAAGCCTCAGTCTACGTGTTACCACAAGCAAGGTTGAAGGAAAAGACAGAAGGTAAACAGGAAGTTAATGGAGCTATACCAAATTTCACCAGCTGAGGATCTACCCAAGACATTTTTGGTTCTTCCTTCAGTCTTGCTGGTGCCGGTGCATGGCTTATGCTTTGATTTGATTCATCTTAGAGGAATGTACTAGATGCAAGTCCAGCAAAGTGTTTTGAGTGCTATCTTTAGATCTCCGGAAACTCTGGCCATGGTTTGGCATAAACATTTAGTTTTCAAAGAAAAGTTAACCCACTCCATTTGGTAACACGTTAAAACATTCACCTATTACTCTATACCTACTCTTCTTTTTGAAGTTCATAGTAGAGGTAGTCAGAAATTTTTCAGTAAAAGTTTTTTGTGTATTTGATGGTACACAAACTGCATACTGGGCAATACAGGGTTAATGAGCTAATGTGGGCTCAGGTGGCCGTGCCCTGTTGCATCTGTAAGAGAGGTCAGGATTGAAGGAAGGGACCTTAAGAGGGAGAAACCCACCCCAATTGATAGCAGCCCTGGGTGATGAATAGACCTTAAATCTTCAGGTGCTGGAGAGAGGGTTTAGTGAAGAGAGGAGCTCCTCAGGTGACTCCTGTCCAATGGCCCCTCTTTGAGGGGAGGGAGAGTGAGCCATAGGCTGATAACCTTGAGAGGAAACCATTTCCTTCTATTATTGTGAACTCAGTAAAAGGCTGCAGCCCAATGAGTGCAATCTGAAGAAAGATGGCCTTAACCCAACTTTGGGACAATTCATTTGTGTTAATTCCCCTTGTTTCTGTTCACTGGCTGTCTCAGAAGGGGAGAGGCATTAGAGTGACCTGGCCAGAGGGCCAAGTGACAGGAGAAGGCAGGCCACTACAGTGCTGGAGCGACCATTGGCAGAAGATACCTGATGGGGAGAGAGGGTCTATGCCATGCCTGGGCACAAGGAGGTGCTAGTGGGAAGTCAACCTCTTCAATTTGTCAAAATTGAAACTGTGTGAAAGTGTTAGTTTCACAGCTGTATAGATTTTAAAGCCAGAAAGGTCATTATGATTATATAGTCTGACCGCCACACAGGACACAGAATTGCATCCATGTTGTGTCTTCAAACATAGGCTTACAAAAACATGAATATCCTTACCTTATACAAAGACATTTAGGAATTTTGCTGATAAAGATGAGTAAGATATAGATGACAGGATCACACAGTTACATCTTAAACATTTGGCTTTTTGTAACAATTAAAAACAATCTTTCCTCTTTTAATTGCCCGAAACATGTTAGAAAAAGTGATTCTCTTTGGTTACATTTGTATTGAACAATATTATGTGATTGTGATATGTTATATGACCCAATGTAACCCCACACAACATGATTCTAGTTAGAACTAATGACTTTTTTTGCTCTCTGAATAGAATATGCCTTAGGAAACAGGATAACTACATAAACTTGAGACTTGGTTACAAGCCTGCAAAGTACAGTGGATTTAGAATATCTATAACTAGGGCAGTTTTCTTTTTTGATGAAGTAAAGATTTACATGTGCAATTATATAAATGTAGCTGTAGTCAACATTACCTCAGTAACTGTGAATGAGCAAGCAAGCCAGTGCAGGAGTATGCACAGTTAATTGGGGGTTCTTTGTTAGACCCCAATCCTGCAAGGATTTACACCCATGAAGTCAATGTGACTTCTTATATGTGTAAAATTAAGCACATATGTAAGTCTTTGCAGAATTGGAGCTTTAGTAACATAACAGTACAATTAGTTTTGACTTCTTAATATTGTGCAAGCTGATGAGAAATTTGGCAACATTGCTTTCACTTCCAATATTTTGTAGAGCTGGTTGAAAAAAACTTGCAGTTTCTGCATAAAGATACCTTTTTCATGAAAAGATGTTTCTATTTTTTCAACCATCTGTAGAGCTGATCAAACAATAGCAATTTTTTTGGTTACAATGAAAAAAGGAAACTTTTTCCCAAGTGGGACCCCTCTGTTTTTGACCAGCTCTTGTATTTAGATACACTAAAATATAGTAGAGAGCCCTTTCATTTGGCAGAAAAAGGTATAAAAGCTCCAGTGGCTGGAAGCTGAAGCTTGAAAAATTTAGGCTAGAAATAAAGTGCCTATTTTTAAAAATGTACCAAGGGACATGGTAAGTTCTTCATCATTCTCAATGTTTAAATCAAGATTTGATGTCTTTTTAAAAAGATATGCTCCAGTTCATCTACAAGTTATTCTGGAGTAACTCAATAACTAGCTCATCAGTTTTTAGACATTACATTTAACAAAATATAATGGCAAAAGTAAATGCAGAAGCATCAAAATCATTTGGAGTTAATTTGTTTTAGGTAAACTGATATTAGGATGTTAAATCATGTTTATAAAACATTACAACGGTCTATAAGAGAATTGCGACAGAAGAGCTTGAAAACATGATTATGAGTCAGAAGTAATGCTGGCCTTTCAGCGTGTTCTGCTTTTTCCAGCTGCCTAGTCTTTGTGCCTACGGAAGTGATGCAGAGACTTGGCAGAGTATAAATATTGCTTGGCGCTTACTCATCAACAGCTTAAGCCCATCCATCAGCATGAGTGACACTAGGCGACAAAGTAAATTTTTTCTGGGACACAACATGTATTAAAGACTTTCTGTGGGCTAATGTAGCACACCTGACAGATATGTGAGTCATTTGACACAATGGGTGGTAGTCATGAACACTGACTTGCAATCAACATGATGTAGTGTTCCTCCTTATTTACTGAATCCCCTTTTCTTCAAAATAATAAAAGAAGTTTAGTAATAACTATAAGCTAAAAGATTCACTGCAAAATCATTTATCTGCTCCATTCCTGAGATTCTACTACTAATGATGTTCATGACACTATCTGAAATGTTATTAGGAAAATAATGACTTCCTGAACTCTCTGCCTGAAAGATAGGCTCCATGTGCTCCCTGCCATGCACTTTATATTACTGTACAAAATGTATCTAGTAAAGACTAATTGGCATGAGTGAGTAACATAGCAGTACAATAAAGATAACTTGTCACCTTTTGTTCCTCTGCTCACTATTATCTATAAGTGAGAATAGGCTTCATTAAATTCCTGTGTATTACATCTGAGATGCAGCAGACAAAATATGCAAAAGTTAATTAATTGGGGTACATGTCTGAGTAAAAAAACCCACATTTTGTTGAAGAGATGTTCAGATGTTTTATGAATAATGTGCACTATAAATGTAGATACTTGTTTAGTTGTTTGATTTTCTTTGAGTGTACTCAAATGTTTTTGTGGAATACTTTGGATGAATAATTTTTAGACCATGGTTTGTTTGAAAATTGTTCACTTTGACAATTCTCTACAGTTGTGTATTTGGTCACCAAAGTAAAATGGTATGTTTTCTGGTCTCTGATTAGTTAACAAATGTTTTAAAGAGCCGAATAATGAATAAAGCATATTTGGTACTAGCAACAATTCATGGTAACTTTTGGTAAACTTTCAGGATATGTGACAATTTTCACCAGTGGGTTTCTGAACACTTGTGAAAACTATGACCTCATAAATCATAGCAAATTGTACTCTGTGCTTACTTTGCTATTTTATTAATGAAAGTATACTATTTGAGACAGTCTATTTAGTAGGCAAAAAATGGCTAATAAAGAAAAGCAGAAATGGACTCAACCATTTCAGCCAACACTCAGAAGAAGATCCCTATAAAAATAAATGTTAGGTCAGGTTCTCATATACTTTAAGGATTTTTCACACCACTCTTGAAGTGTAAAGGGAGATTAGTGTAAATGGGAATTGGGCTGTGTGTGTGTAATGAAATACAACAAACTTGAAACCCTCTCTAGTAAAGTTTGTCCTTTAGCTTGAGGAACTCTATTAGGCAATAGTAATGGAGATAAATGATTGCTGATGTAGCTTATGTTAAAAGCAGTTCCAATGCTTTACTTTGTAAGAGTGATTTATCTGTCATCTTGGGCATGTTTTTCTTGAGTCTGTTTTCAAGACTCATTTTTTGTAAGAATGTATGCACAGGCTACCTCCCTTTCAAAAAATGAACAGCAGATGTTCCAAATTATCGAGAGGAGCCAATCTGTAGAAAATGAGGTTACAGGTAACACTTATGGTACAACTCCATGTTTCCTTATGACATGTGGCAGCTAAGCATGGGGCCTTGTCCTATATGCTGTTACTGACACAAAATTCACTGATTTGTTCAAGTAACAGGGGTGTTATGAACATGATGTCTCTCAGCTTGCTTCAAATCACATGCACTTCTCTTCTGCTAACAGCTTGACAAAGCTGTGGGATAACCTTTTGGAGATTAATGTGTGGGGAAGAATAGAGTAAGAGGGCTCAGCTGCAACCATGAAGTTGATTCAATTAGAGGTGGGCGAACATTGCTTGGCTGAATTATGAATGTACTTAAACATTGGAGGGTGGACATTAAGCAGTGATATTAGGCCTTTAAAGCATCATGTGTTTTTGGCAGATACTCCTCCCCCCCCCTTTTATTTTTTACCCTCTCCACTCCAGTCTACTTCCCGTTGCAGGCTGTCATCGGCTTTGCAGAGCTTCTGTGTGTTTCTCTTTGCAAGACTCCAGCTAATTGTGAGCCACCGAACCGTCATCCAGTGTCACAAATGGAATCATACAGAAGAACAGGGGAACACAAAACTTGGATGGAGGGCCATGAATGACAGAGGCTGAGTCACATCATAGCTTGGAAGGCTACTTCAGTTTTCTGTTGCTGGTCTGCTTTCCATTTGTGCTTGCATATTACTGTTGCTTATTTGTCCTGATCCTGAGAAGCACTCATTCATTCATTTAACTTTGCTCATGCATGTAGTTCCATTGAAGTCAAGGGCTAGGGGATCAGTTTTAAGCAATTTCCTGTGAGGCTGTCTTCGGGATAGAAGTGCTAGCTGCACGTAGTGCTGCTCACACTCTCCTCTAATATCACTAGATAGTATTGTTACATAGTTAGAAAGGTGGAGGGACTAATTGCTGTAATATAAGGGAGTGCAGCTGAGATGTATGAGCTGGAACATAAGTGGCTGACATATGTATGACTTGCAGAGTATACCTAGCACATACAGGGACATGACTAACAGGACTAGGTGAAAAATACATACAAGTAATTTAATCAAATGTTGCCTATTTTTTTGTGTTTTTTCAAATATATATTATACAATTCAAAATTGTCTGCTAAATAATGTAGTATATGTAAACACAGTGGTCAGTGAGCATTATATATCACCCTTTGTACCTGAGCCACAGGTTGTGTGGGTATATTACAACCTCCAGGCTACAGAGCTCAACTTGCAGTAACTCATGTTTTCAACTCTAGTTCCTGCACTGGATTTGGTGGAGATAGAGACTGTCACCCATGATTCTTAAAAATGTAGGTATTATCATTCTGAATCAGGTCAATGATCTTTCTGCCTGGTGAGCATTATCAACTTTTATGGAATAACCTGTCCACTGAAGTTACTTTCTAAACAAACATGCAGAAGTGAAAATTCCACAATCCATAGGCTAAAATATGTTCATATGTGTTTGAGTAATTTTACATAATAAATACATTTGTAAACATCAAAGCCTGTTCATGGATAATTCACAAATTGGGTGTGTTGGGGGGAGAAGGTTAAGTTCATTCAATATATAACTTATACCAATAGCTTGTCTGGGTCCACTACCTAAACTTATAATAACAATAATAATAATTAATTAATAATGTTTTGATCTTCCTGGAAGCCTGTTTTCCCTTATGCTAATTCAAAGGCCAGGTGCTAAAATTATCTTTTCATGAGAATAGAAATTTCCTTCGGAAGTTCCCATTTTTGGTTAACATTTTTTCAGTTGGGTCAAATGTATCCCTGGCATAAATCTAGTGAAGGAAAATATAGTTTGGGGGTTTTGATGAAATCCCCCAAACTTCTGAAGAAAAATATTGTTGTTTTTTTAAAAAAAAGATGAGTTTTGTTTTCAGGGACAAAGTACATTTTCTGACATTATCTTCTTTCCCATCAATTAGTCCATGCCACTCCTTCTTTCAAATTCCTAACCGGATCCCCTTTCACACTGCGTCAAGTTTAAACTTCTCATCTTTGTGATTATGGGCACAAGCCATCCCATCTCACAGATCAGTTCTTGCCTTTTTATCTGTTTCTCCTTGCCCCTTTACTGCACTAAAAATGGAGCCAGCCTCACCAAGTTATTCATTTCCTTCTCCCGTGCCATCTCTGTGGCTTCTTCCATATTGCCCTTACTCATGGTACAACTGTCAATTTCTTTGGACCAAATCACCATTCCTTCACTGCTCAAATCCCTCCAAAAGGCTTACTCCTTCTGCTAGGCTCACATACATTAGCCCATGTCAATCCAATATCCCCTGCAACCCAACATTATATTTGAGAATAAGACAGTACACATTTCTAAGGGCTAAATTGTCAGTTCTTGACAGTGCAGGAGAGTAAGTGGCAGGGCTGGAAGGGAGGGAAAGGGTCCTTCTTGCTCTCCTGCCTGGTTGAGCTGTGGCTACTCAGATTCCCTAGCCATGAGGGAAAATGTAGACTTTTTGCCCAATACAGGCAATTGGTTGGGGAGGAAATAGAAGGGATAGAGAGTGGGGAGAGTCCTTACTCTCCCCCTTCCCACCTGTTAGATGGGTGCACAGCAGGAAGCAAGCTGCTTTGTGAAAAAGGATGAATTCCCCTCCC
This sequence comes from Lepidochelys kempii, assembly GCF_965140285.1. NCBI lineage: Eukaryota > Metazoa > Chordata > Testudines > Cheloniidae > Lepidochelys > Lepidochelys kempii. The sequence goes on along the minus strand of NC_136385.1, from coordinate 82,497,489 downwards.
CTACCAGAATTCCACTCCCCTACCAGAATTAGTAGGAAGCAGGTAAGGCACTGTGATTCAGAAAGCCACCATTTGTTTTCAGGTCTACTCCTGATACACCCTAGCTCACACTACCCCTTAGTCAGGGCAGATTGTAACATTACCAGCAATGCCCAAGTGAACACTGCACTCGGGGCCTCCCTGTACATCTTGATTAGCCTCACCATCCCTTTAAACTGTAAACTGTCTGGAGCAGGGCTGTCTTCAAGTTTCATGCGGCAACAAGCACATTTTTTGATCTTTAGAAGTAAAGAAAGAAATACCAATGAATAATGCAAATGATACTCCTTGATCATCTCCATAAGAATGGACTTTTCTGTCCTTCTCAATAACTATGAAGAGGCTGTGGATAGAAGAAGGGAAACAAAGGGAAAAAAATACCCCCCTCTACTGATACCTATGTATTCTTTTCTCTAGGCGGTAGGCAGACCTCTATACCCACTGCCAGTGGACTTGATCAGAAAAATACCTAAGACAGTAGATGCTTGGAGTGGTGATTATTCATTTCAAATGCACAACAATTCCTTTCCATAGGGAACGTGCAGGAAAGTTGAATCAAGTCTTTAAACACACTTTTTTCCATACTAACTTACAACCTAGAATGCTCTGTCAACCCATCCAGTTACTTATATTTTACCATTTTTTCAGAGAGCCAATTTTTTTCTGCTGACTGCCCTTGAACAAACTACTGTTGGACAGCGAAAGAATTGCCCTGGCAATCCATTGAGTGAGTTTTTGTGTCGGTCATTAGGAGACTTGGTACCTCTTGGGGAGCTGGGAATCTATTGGATATGCATTGTTAGTTCAGATAAGCAGGAATCATGATCTTTCTCCTTGTTTTCAGTTTGCAGATGGTTTCACATTGTTTCCTACAGAAAAGGATGCTGTTCCACTTCAAAGCCACAAAAGCAAGGTTACAGAATGCTTAGAAATATATTATGGGCTTCATCCCTCACTGGCAAAAGGCAAGTTTTATGCCAGCAAGAGCAGATGCAGATTTGGAAGGGAGGTCATTCCCAATCCCTGGGAAGTCATATAGTGTCTGTACCACTCCCATCCCACTGCTTTGTCTTGCAGATGTGTGTCAATAATACCCTGTGGGTGCACACTCAGGGATGCTAGCCCCATGCTGCTGCTCACTACTACCCCTGCTACTGCGGACACACTTCCAGTTTGTGTTTGTACATGTACTTGAGCTGGAATTCACGTTCCCAGCTCCAAGTGTAGATGTAACCTTAATGGGAGCTGCTTGGAGGATATCCTGACACGGTTTATCATCCCCTTGTCAGCTTGACTGTATACCCTTCCTACCCAATGCCATCTACCTTGGGGGCTGTGCTGGTTGCAGGCCCATAGGCTGAAGGGAGAAACTGAGAGCAGCTGGTTCCATTGTCATCTCCTGGTTTTCCTTATTCAGTTGAATAAATGTTCAGGATTGCTTGTGACATAGGCTCCTCCAAGTGACATAGCAGATAAAACAAAGTGAAGCTTTAGAGATACAAAAAAGGAGCCCTGTACCTACATACACACAGAGATGACTACTTGGAAGCATACCTAACCGAGGAACAAGACGTTGTCTGCACCCAGAAACTATAGAGAAGCCCTACAGCTGACAGACTTAGCATTGACTACACAGTACTACACTATCGCAATACCATATCTTCCACCCAAGAACAGTTTTTTAGCCTCATTGTATTGTCCTCACTGCTAAGCAAGTGTCTTGTATTCAAAGTGACCATGTTTATTTTTGTTTTATGCTGGTATGGCCTTCCTGACCCCTGGTATTATAGGATTGGAAGTTACTGCCCCTTAATCCTGTTGGAATCTGTTTTTAAGTACCAGTCCTAATTCATAAAATTAATCTTAACTTTCTCAGGAGACAGCCACTTTATATCAGTGGTCTTAAAGATAGTTGAATTCTACAGCTGAGACATGCATTTCTAGATCAAATTTACAAACAGCTTTTCAATATCAGCCACCTCCTATCTCCCACCATAGAACAGACACACATATATGTCTTCTTTACAAGGACTTTGGGTGTGATCAGGTGATACTGGACAGCAATAGAATTTCATGATCAAAGATAGGGATTTCTTCACTGACAACAGAAATCAGATTTTATTTTCCATGTGTATATTACAGCCCAGTGGATGTTAATTTTACATCTAATTTAGAAGAAAAAATAGACCTGCTTAGATGGGAACACAAAGATTAAAAGTCAACAAAATGACAACATAGCTCAGGCTTAAGAAAAAGGGGAAATAACGGGCATGAAGTTAAGGGAATTATTTTACAATATTTGATTAAGGTTTAGAATTTTGTTCGCTCCAGTTATGTGATTGTTCCATGAGATTATTGAGCTGAGAAATATGAGATGGGAAATATTAATGATCCATGAAGAGGTTTTCCCATAAGAAGTAATTCAAAACTAAGTTTGGGTACAGATACAGAACCTGGTTTGTAACTGGAATTTTACTTTCTGATTGTTATTTTAAGACACACATTTGTGTTTGTAATTTTCCAGTCAGACGCTAGGTGGAGATATGTTACTTCATATTGCATCTGAGATCATTCAGGACTGAAGTCTCAAACCCCCACTCAAATTAAGAAAGGTACTAATAAAACACCAAGTGAAAATGAACTAATTAGACCAGTCAGATCTCCCTGCAACCGCCCAAAATCTGGCTGTTCAGTAGCTGAGAAAAAGTAAAATTGTTTTAGCTGGATCAAATATTTAATCAGCATAAATGTAGATGCTTTTGACAGACATTTGGGAATGTATGAAGGGAAGACAAGAAGAAGACAAAAATGCTATTTATTTCTGTTGTGAACCCTCACCCGGGTCTTCCAGTCATTCCCAGCCCTCTGCATAGGTAAGTAAAACAGATGGCATGTTCTGCAGATAAAGAGTAGCAGCCTACGTACTGTTATGCCATTTTGGCACACAGATGTTTCATCTTGTATTTGCCAGCAAGGCGAGCTTGTGGGGGGATTAGCTACAGATGGCTTGACAGAAAGCAAGGGGGAATGGCGGTAGCCTCATCAGTCAGAATTAGAGTTGTATGAATCTTTCACACTAAGCCCTCAAACTATGAAACTTTGCCACACAAAATTAAACCAGATGAATTTTTGTGCAAAACATTTTTGGGCCTATCAAATCCTTGGATTTCTTTAGCTACATATATATTTTTCAGGTCCTCAATTTTATGTGTGGGTGTTTTCCCCCCCTGAATTTGGCCCCATGGTAGAGTGTCTGGCAGGGCATGAGTGCGCAGAACTTTTATCTTGGGGAACCTTGGCAAACCAGGACATGGCTTATAATGTTAGTGAAACTCTTTGTTTTGTTTTGTTTGGTGCCTTTGACATACTGAGCTCTAATGAAAGTGAATCTTAAAACACAACTCAAAGGGCTGAAGGATGGCCTTGTTATAGCACTGGACAGGGACGTGGGAGATTTGTGTGTAATTCCTGGCTGTACCATAGGCCCCCTGAGCAAGTCATTTTTGGCTTATCTACATGAACAATTAGTTCACGGGTACATGGGATGTGAATCTACTCTGCACTAGCCTGCTGTGTTCATGTGGACCTTGCTGGTATGCACTCACAGTTTGTTAATGCACTTTGAAAGGGAACTAATCAAAGTGTACAAAAGAGGACTAGAACAAAGAGCTTTAACAAACTGTTAATGAACATCAGCAGGCTAGTGTAGACATGGGCAGTTAGCCTATGTCTACACTAGCACTTGCATCATTAAAACTTTTGTTGCTCAGGGGTGTGCAAAACACCCCCGAATGACGAACATTTTAGCGACAAAAAGCACGGGTGTGGACAGTGTTTCATTGGTGGGAGACGCTCTTCTGGTGATGAAGCTACCACCCCTCACTGGAGGTGGTTTTATTTTGTCAGGAGAACTCTCTCCGAGTGACAAAGAGTGGCTCGACTGCTTACCTTACAACGGTATGGCTGTAGTGGCACGGCTGCCGTTGTAAGGTGCACGGTGTAAACGTTGCCCTAGTCTGCAGCAGGTTAGTGTGGGGTGGGTTCACATGCCCGCTCGCTGCAAACTAAGGCTATGTCTATGCTAGCACTTTTGTTGGTATAACTTACCTTGCTACGGGGTGAGGAAAAAAACCTCCCCACTGAGCGACATAAGTTACACTGACAAAGTGCCAGTGTGGACAGCGCTGGGTTGGTGGGAGATGCTCTGCTGCCAACATAGCTACTGCTGCTCATTGGAGGTGGTTTAATGCTGTTGACGGGAGAGTTCTCTCTTGTTGTCATAGAGCGGCTTCATGCGTGATCTTACAGCAGCACAGCTGCAGCGGTACAGCTGTGTCACTGTAAGCTCGCTAGTGTAGACCTGTCCTAAATGTTTGCGTAGACAAGTTCTTAATCTCCTTGCCTCAGTATCTGATATTTTGCTTGTATGTTGTGGCTCCCTGTCATCCACCTTTTGACTGCCTTGTCTCGTTAGATTTAAGTTCTTCAGGGCAGAGACTGTCTTCTACTATATGTTTGCACAATGCCTAACAAAGTGGGTTTGATGTTGGTTGGGGACTGTGCATGCTATACAGTACAGATAGTTAACTACAAGGGTGAAAGACCAAGACCAGAGTAGACAAAGGTATCTGTGAATTGGAATCACTAGATTTTTCTCAGCTGTTTAATCATCCTCTTAGAGCCCACTGGTCAGATGTGTGTTTCAAGTTAGAGAAGCAGATGGACTGAAGCTTCCCGCAGCTCCCAGCGGCCAGGAGCGATGAACCACGGCCACTGGGAGCTGCGGGCGGCCGTGCCTGTGGGCGGTCAATGTAAAACACAGAGGATTACCCTGACGGACTGTGTGCGGTCCGTGGGCTGCAGGTTGCCCAGCACTGGTACAGAGCTACTGGAAGGATGTTACCTAGCAGATTAAGCCACAATATGCACTGGAGACAGCAAAGGAGAAAGTTAACCCTATCCATTAAATCATCTCAGTTGTTGTACAACTGCTGGGTCTGTGACCAAGATCAGATCTTGACATGTACTTTGAAATGGTGCAGGTGCATACTTATTTTTCTGCTTCTGGATCCTATGTGCCAATCTATTGCTAGTGTAAACCCACTGAAGTAAAGGGGATGAATGTGGACTAATATAGCTGTTACTTTTTTAAAAAAGGCAGGGGGGAATCTTTTTAAAACTCTCTACTGTCTGAGGAAGATGCTATGTTTTCTGAGACATACCTGCCAGGTTTATGGGATATGGGCGGTGGTGAGTGTGGAGTTTGTTCAAGAACAAGGATAACATTCCTTCTTGTCAGGATAATTGAATAAGTTCATTTGGGTCAAAATTGGCTGATATTTGTTATTTTCTAATTAAGTAGGCTTTGAGCAGTTTAAAACAGTGCTTAAAAGAGGGAACTCTCTTTGCCCAAGTATTATCCCTGTTGTTCTTTCTCCCATGGCTAGCTCCAACAATGGCCTAAGGACTATTAGAGATCATCCACTAGGGCTACATCATTTACTGTATATGTCCTGTATATGCCCTGTCCTGGATGTACATCCATTCAAAAACATGTACAATCTAACTAGTAATAAGGGCTAAAGAATTAACTTGAATAGCACAGAGTAGGGGCCATAGACTGTTAAATGAACCAGCTGGGTCCAGCTTGATACAATATACAAATGACTGAACAGAAACGGTCATTTGCATATAGAGCTTTATGGAAAAAATATGCAATGCTGGTAAAAATGATTTTAAAACTCATGTGTAGTTTTTCCTGTAAAAACATTTATTTAAAGTGTCTGCTTATAAATGTTACTCATTTCTATTCCAGGCCTATTATAGACCAGACAGATGTTTCAGGATACGCCACTAATCACCATAGAGTTTGGGACCCAAGAACAGGAGATCCAGTAGGACTGGGAGGCTTTAGGGGATACAATTTTGTGTGTGTTTGGGTGGTGGGAGGTTGGAGCAGCAGACCACAGAAGAAACTCCACAGACTCAGGAAGGAGATATAATATCAATCCTATATTACAATTAATCTCTGTAAGTGCTGAACCTGGGAAACCCGTAGGTTTCATGAGACCAATACACCCAAAACACTAGAGCTAAATTCTGACTTGGCCTATGCCTCTGTTGAGGGTCATAAGGGTAGTAAATGTCCTTCTTTATCCCAGGCTTCCCAGGCCATGGGTCCAGGTGTGCAGGAGTTAGGAGGTGCTAAATTCTCGCTTCTGTCCTCACCAAGCAGATGGACAGGGAATGGTTATATCCTTGGATCCTCCCTCCCAATAAACCAGCTAACAAGCTGAGCCAACAGAGAGGGGAAGCAGAGAGTAGTGGTAATTTTGCTGTCTAAATGGGTAGTCGTTTGCTGCTGAGGAATGATTCCTTTTCTGTGCTGTCCCACCCGCTGGGCTTGTGACACAACAACAAAGTAGTTCTGAGTGTCTGCTGAGTAGAGTTCTTGTGCTCCTAAAACAAATTTGGAAAATTTGTTTGGAAGGTTATTGCACCTTGCTTTTCCATTCCCACTAGATGAAAGAAATCCTGTCATATTACAAGTTATCCTGGTTGTAACAATTGCTGTGCTTACTTGAAAGTGGAGTCTTATCATTGCTAGAGATGGGCTCAAACCAAACCCCAAATCCAACTCCCATGGACCCTCAATCTGAATATTTATGCACACATAGTGATCAATAAAAACTACACATTCCTACAGAAAATTGCACATTCATAGATAAACCAAATAAAATACCATTTCTTTTCTATACTAAACTTACTATTAAATAGTAATCTTATTTCCTGATTTGTTTTTTTCAGAAATGCTGAGCACTCTCAGCTCCCATTGACTTCAGGGGCAGCTCAGCAATTCTGACAATCCAAGGCACTTATGCTTTGGTATAAGAACATACTAAATCTGAAACATCTTTTAATCCAGATTTAGAATTTTGTCCAGCATCTGTTTCCATTGGCCCAAGTCCTCATTCCCATTCCATGTTTTTCATGTGGCTCTGAGCGTGCAAAGGGGATGAAAAAAACTGGTTTTAATCAAGAGGCTGGGGATTTCCCCTTGTGTAGGGTGGTATAAAGCTAGTATAGCTGGCTTTGTGCTCCCCTGCCCTTTGTCTCCCAAGGACAGGGCATTCTAGAGGTGAGACGAGATGTGGTGGAGTGCATGGCACTCCAACGTTTCTGGGCTGGCACAATGCTCCCTAGAGGACCATTAATGGCCAACAGCCCTGAGGATACTCTAAGTTGCATTAGAAGTTGAACCAGTCCCTAGCTGGCCCCAGGTCTGAGGTAGGTGGAGACGGGACTTTCAGGTAGCGTAATACCATTGTCCTCACTCTTTAGGTGTGGCACTGAGTATATCTGAGCCGGACACAATGACTTGGCCTTTGATATTTTTCAACAACGTACTGGAAAAATGTAGTCTTTTAATAAAAAGCCTCAGCATCCTTTAATAGAACGAATCTGTTAATACCACTGATTATGCTCAATGATGACATGATTAGTCCCTTGAATTCAAACTTTTTTCTTTTTTAACTGAAGTTTTTTTTTTATAATTAGTTTTCTATAGTAAATACATTTTCCTTGACTTAACATAATCTTTGGTTTTAACAAAAATCAGGGGGTTTTGCCTATTTATTTTACCTAGCACTTCAATATCTGACAAGGTTAATGCTTGATGCTAATTATTTTTTGATGTGAGCATAACCTTGTACTAAATTTGCTTTCATGCAGAAACACTCTGCCGCACTAGCCTGTGTTTTCTGAAATCTGGAAAATAAAACTCTCAGTCTTTTGAATTATTATAATCCATTGTCATAAAGCTAATCTCTCTCGTTCGTGTTTGGCATCTGCAGAACAATATTTTATAGGTGCGACTGTAGATCCATGTGGTGGGGTATACAAACCCCTCGCTGAGCTTGAAAGGGTTCAAGGACAGTGCTGTTTCCAGGTAGCTCTCCCACCCTGCAGAGCATACTTCAACTGGAAACATGGTTGAAAAGGGAGCAACCCAGCTCAGAAGGGGAGACTGGGGAGAAAGACAGACCTACTCTGAAGGCTCCTGACAAAGGGGCCGGAGAAGCATCCCAGAAGGTATAGGACTATATGCTGAGCCTGGCTGGGTTGATGGTTTGATTTCTTTTTTTTTCCTAAGGGGAACTCAGAGGGCCCCCTTGGAGGCCACAGGCTGCTGACCCTCCTAAGGCCCTGGGTGGGAGCCTGCTTGAGAGGGCAAGCCAAGATTCCCCTACCATTGCCTCCACTACTGGGTGGGTGCTAACCATTAGGCGACCCAGCCCATCAAGGACCATATTACAGTCCATAAACTATTTCAAGGCCTCCTCTGTGAGGTGGATATAATCAAATTCACCTTTGAATCAATATTTCAGGCACTGCGTTATGATGTGTTTGACGGCTTGGATGGCCTCACTGCAGTTGCACAAAGGGGAGTCTTTGATTTTCCACTTGTGCATCAAGTAGCTCCATCTTCCATGGTTTCTTTGGATGCAGATCAGTGTGATCTAAAGACAGTTTGTCAGGGTCAAAACTGTGAGGGCAGCTTATTGGGTCAGTGATAATGTGCTTGTTTGGAATGGTGGATGAGGTCCAGACACTGCCATTCCCTGCCAGATCCAAAGACATGAGGTGGTTGCATGTGATCCATAGTGGTTTTTGCAATTTCAGGCATTGTTGGGGTACGTTGTCCATAAACTGACAGATGGAAGTTCTGGGTAGTCTTCAGCATGTTTAAGTTCTTGTTCTGTGGCTATATGTCAATGTTTGCTAATACAGAAAACCATGGTGGATTTTACTGCCATCGCTCACTATCTGAGTCTTCTATGGTGCATGGTATCATTTACAAAATTATGCTGTGATACTATTACTGCAAAATTGCTATTTATCCATCTTAACAATCATTGCCAAAAGCACAAATGGGCCAAATTCTACCCTTAGATCCTTACAAACAAAGCTTTGAAAGCTTACAAACAAAGCTCTGTCAAATTTTGTGATGCTGACAACATCTGAAGTTACATTTCATAATTCCACCTCTTGGACATCTGTGTTTGTGGATCAACCAAAAGAAGTAAGGTTGCACTAAAAGTTGGATTTGTTTCCAATCACCAGGCTGTCTCGTGAAACATCCAGATCTGGAGGCAATTTAGTGAGCAGAAATTGCTGCCCATCCTCTGCTGGAATATTTTTGGCATAAACATCTGAAGAGCTATGTAGTTAACAGGGAGCTATCTGACTGCATGAGTTTTTACACATCTGCCAGCTAAGTAAAAGATCCAAGGGCTAAATCTAGCATTCAGAGACATCATGTGGATTTGTGACACTTCATGGAAGACTGTGTCCAGATGGTGACAAACAGATTACACTTCTTCATACATACAGAGACTCTTATACAATATATTCCATAATCATCTTCTTCATTTTAAACAAATGTTTCAGAAATTCATTTGTTAGAGAACATGAATGAATGGAAATTTTTTATAGTAATGGTTCTCAAGCTGTGATCTATGGACTATGCTCATTCTTTCAAGTCCCTTGTGCTATGGGGCTTATGAAGGATTAGGAGATAGGGAGCAGAAATAGTCTAAAGACCAGATCTTCAAAGGTATTTAGGTTCCTAACTTCTATTGGTTTCAATGGGAGTTAGAAACCCAAGTATCTTTGAGGATCTGGGCTTGTAAGACGTTTCCTTACAAAATGGTCTTCAGATTGCAAAAATTGGAGAGCCATTGTTTCATAGTGAAGGACATAAATCCATACCGTGTAGAGGTCAAGCACAGGAATTTATTACATACAGTACTGATGGAGTGTTACCTTGCTTATTAGGCTCAGAGACACTGTCAATCAATTGATTACAATGGAATATATGGATTTTCCATGGGCGGAGGAAAGTGACGGGGTAGGCAGTCCCATACCCCTGGATAGGTTTAGCTGCAAGACATGATAGCACAGTAGCCAATGGTCAAAAGGTTACATAATGTCTCCACCCATGGTCTTAAGGTAACAAATTAACATTTAGCATTTAATTTGTACTTTAATAAATGTATTAGTATAAAATATATGTTGAATTCTGATTTGGGGTCCATAGGAATGAAGTAGCTCCTTTGATTGTTCAACAGATACATATCTAGGGGTAAAGCAAAGAAACGGTGAAAGTATATGGCAATAAAGATTGTCTTTCAAGTTGCTTATTTGTGTTTTAAGGCAGGAATTGGTCCCTGGGAAAGGGAGGTGGGAGGAGGCCATATCTTATACTGATATGCTTGAACCTTTCATAAACTCAAGGTTGGATGTGTGGGAAGAACATCTCCCTACAGAAGAAACGAACACAACAGAAACAGGGCTTCTTTGTTCTATTTGCAACTTTGAATAAGACACAATTATTGGGGAAGAGTATAAAAATATTGCTCGGGCATGTAGGAATGTTATCAGGAGGGCCAAATCGCACCTGGAGCTGCAGCTAGCCAGAGATGTCAAGAGTAACAAGAAGGGTTTCTTCAGGTATGTTGGCAACAAGAAGAAAGCCAAGGAATGTGTGGGCCCCTTACTGAATGAGGGAGGCAACCTAGTGACAGAGGATGTGGAAAAAGCTAATGTACTCAATGCTTTTTTTGCCTCTGTTTTCACTAACAAGGTCAGCTCTCAGACTGCTGCGCTGGGCATCACAAAATGCGGAAGAGATGGCCAGCCCTCTGTGGAGATAGAGGCGGTTAGGGACTATTTAGAAAAGCTGGACGTGCACAAGTCCATGGGGCCGGACGAGTTGCATCCGAGAGTGCTGAAGGAATTGGCGGCTGTGATTGCAGAGCCACTGGCCATTATCTTTGAAAACTCGTGGCGAACCGGGGAAGTCCCGGATGACTGGAAAAAGGCTAATGTAGTGCCAATCTTTAAAAAAGGGAAGAAGGAAGATCCTGGGAACTACAGGCCAGTCAGCCTCACCTCAGTCCCTGGAAAAATCATGGAGCAGGTCCTCAAAGAATCAATCCTGAAGCACTTGCATGAGAGGAAAGTGATCAGGAACAGCCAGCATGGATTCACCAAGGGAAGGTCATGCCTGACTAATCTAATCGCCTTTTATGATGAGATTACTGGTTCTGTGGATGAAGGGAAACAAGTGGATGTATTCTTTCTTGACTTTAGCAAAGCTTTTGACACGGTCTCCCATAGTATTCTTGTCAGCAAGTTAAGGAAGTATGGGCTGGATGAATGCACTATAAGGTGGGTAGAAAGCTGGCTAGATTGTCGGGCTCAACGGGTAGTGATCAATGGCTCCATGTCTAGTTGGCAGCCGGTATCAAGTGGAGTGCCCCAAGGGTCGGTCCTGGGGCCGGTTTTATTCAATATCTTCATAAATGATCTGGAGGATGGTGTGGATTGCACTCTCAGCAAATTTGCGGATGATACTAAACTGGGAGGAGTGGTAGATACGCTGGAGGGGAGGGATAGGATACAGAAGGACCTAGACCAATTGGAAGATTGGGCCAAAAGGAATCTGATGAGGTTCAATAAGGATAAGTGCAGGGTCCTGCACTTAGGACGGAAGAACCCAATGCACAGCTACAGACTAGGGACCGAATGGCTAGGCAGCAGTTCTGCGGAAAAGGACCTAGGGGTGACAGTGGACGAGAAGCTGGATATGAGTCAGCAGTGTGCCCTTGTTGCCAAGAAGGCCAATGGCATTTTGGGATGTATAAGTAGGGGCATAGCGAGCAGATCGAGGGACGTGATCGTTCCCCTCTATTCGACATTGGTGAGGCCTCATCTGGAGTACTGTGTCCAGTTTTGGGCCCCACACTTCAAGAAGGATGTGGATAAATTGGAGAGAGTCCAGCGAAGGGCAACAAAAATGATTAGGGGACTGGAACACATGAGTTATGAGGAGAGGCTGAGGGAGCTGGGATTGTTTAGCCTGCAGAAGAGAAGGGAGGATTTGATAGCTGCTTTCAACTACCTGAAAGGGGGTTCCAAAGAGGATGGCTCTAGACTGTTCTCAATGGTAGCAGATGACAGAACGAGGAGTAATGGTCTCAAGTTGCAGTGGGGGAGGTTTAGATTGGATATTAGGAAAAACTTTTTCACTAAGAGGGTGGTGAAACACTGGAATGCGTTACCTAGGGAGGTGGTAGAATCTCCTTCCTTAGAGGTTTTTAAGGTCAGGCTTGACAAAGCCCTGGCTGGGATGATTTAACTGGGAATTGGCCCTGCTTTGAGCAGGGGGTTGGACTAGATGACCTTCTGGGGTCCCTTCCAACCCTGATATTCTATGATTCTATGATTCTATGATTGCCCCCAACGTCTGGTGTTTTGCTGACAATGCATATTTTAGCAAAAGCAAGGTTATCTTTGGTTATTCTGCTTTCTCTTAGCTAATTCCTATTTGCTAGGCCTCTGAACTCTCGACCAAACTCTGGACTTTGGGCCTGTACACAAATCCATATACCAGGTTATTACATCAGCAATGGATTTTAACTCTTCACACAGTAAATATACTATACTATATAATGGTTAGTACTATTGCATTGCTTCAGTATTCTGGGATTCCAATATAAATAAATAGGATAAGAAATAGGAATCATTTATAATTCTGACATCTATCCTGCATGCATACCCCATTTTAAATAACAAAATTAATTGTTTTTTAATAGTCAAGAAATATTACAAAGAAATTATAAGCCCACTTACAACTATTGCCTCTCCAATTTATACATTTCTAAATTCAGAACTCTTGAGTAGATTCCATACAATTATATCAGTATAGAAGATACAGTGCATGGTCTTCCATACCCTCCAGCCCAAAATGGAAATTTTCATGAGAATTTAAATTGAAAACCCCACATAATTTTTTGTTGGTTTTCAATAACTCAAAAAAAAAAAAAAAGAGCTTGTTTTAGGGGTTTTGTGTTTTCAGTGAAAACCCAAAATTTCCATGGAAAATTCCAATGAAAATAATTTTCCACCAACAAAAATCAAAATAGCTGTTTCAATCAGCTCTACAATTCAAGTGATGTCTGTGGCTACTAATTTCCATGATATTTATGCTTATATAAATAAAAGGATATGAGGCCATCACAAGCACAGCCACAAATTTCTCCATGAGAAAAACAAATATTAGAACAGAATTTTGATAAAGCTGGCAACTTTTTTCAGTGCACAGAGCTCATTTCTTGCAAAATCCTTAAAGGCTACTATATCATCCAGAAAGAAAAGGAGGACTTGTGGCACCTTAGTGAGCTACAGCTCACTTTGCTTATGCTCAAATAAATTGGTTAGTCTCTAAGGTGCCACAAGTACTCCTTTTCTTTTTGTGAATACAGACTAACACGGCTGTTACTCTGAAATATATCATCCAGGGCAGCAGTTCTCAACCATTTTTCGTTTGCGGACCCCTAAAAAATTTCAAATGGAGATGCGGACCCCTTTGGAAATCTATTGTCTATATATATAGTTGAATTCTGTTCAGTCAGTTTTCAGTGTAAGTCTTTCACAGACAGAGTCCATGGACCCTGCAGGGATCCAAGGATCATAGGTTGAGAACCACTGATCCAGGCCTCTTCCTTCTTAGTTTCCTGATGACTTGATATTACTCCCCACCCGCCCTTCCCCCCATGGAAGCTTCAGTGCATTCAGAGACCCAGAAGAGGTGAGTTATCCAGCATATTTCTTTCAATTTTGCTAATCAAGAAATCCTGCCTTTGACCCCTTCCACAATATGTTTCAAGAAAATCCTTCCTCTTCTACCTCACTTGGCCCAGATCCAGAAGGAACAAGATGGTATTTCCACATGAAGGTTTTTCCCATGGTTCTAACTATTGCTATTAGGAGTATTATTTGTTGTTCGTTTTATTGTGGTTGTGTCCAGAGACCCCAGTCTGGATCAGGACTCACTGATGTAGGAAGATGCGGTCCCTGACCCATTGAGCTTACAAACTAAATAGACTAGTGTAGCAGGGTGCTGGTGCAAAAGCATCTAATTAGCCCCTGCCCAGTCAGCTCCAATCAAGGGAAACAGATTGGGACTGATGGAAAAGGCCTGGTGCTGGCCTGAGGATTGGCAACACCTGCTGGCCTGACAAGCCAAGGTCTATAAAGGCTGGGAGGGAGCCAGAAGGCTAGGGGTGAGGACAGCCAGGGAGTAGTAGGTCAGGGAACTGGAGGTCTCCTAGCTGAAGGCTGGCTCTGTCTGGAAAGGAGGAGATTAATCCTGTAAAACTTGTACATAGAGGGACACCGGTAGTGGGATGAAGTTAAGTTAATAAAGACACGGGTGTTGCACAACCATGAAGCCTCTTTGAGCCTTATTGGGGAGGGCAAGCGGGCCCCAGAAGAGGGGCGGGTCGTGGACCCTGTTACAACAAGATAAAAAACAAACTAGGAAAAATGTCTGTAGTGATGTTAGGCACACATCTTGGTGGCTACTTCCCACACAACCAAAACAGAACATCTCCCCTTCTTCCTCACCTAGCCAGCTGACCCAACTAACATACTCTACCATGGCTGTCCCAAAGTATTCTCCTTTCACCCTGCCTACCCCATAGCATAGAGTCAGGGCTGTAAAAATCAGTTAATTAGAAGATGCTTGTGTAGGGAGTTACTGAAAGTGTTTTAAGGCAGTCCTGGTCCTCAGTGCTCTCTCTCTTCTGTGTGAATGAAGAGGTGCCGTGGCCCTGGCAGGGGCTTGGATGAGGCATGGATTCTTTCTCCAAATATTTTTGCAATGACATAGTCTACAGGCCAAATGTAGAAGTGCTGTGTATGAAACACATTGGTAAATGAATGTAAGGTTTAAATTTGTTTAAGAGTGTATATGAGTGGTTCTTTAAACAGGAGGAACTTGAAGAGGGTGTGAGGAGAGTTAAGGGGTCTATTTGTCTTGTAACTCCTTAGTGTATAAAGTCGCTAGTATAGACACCTGAAGATTCATCTCTGCTTTTGGTCCTGTGCCTCAGGGCCTGAAAGGGTGAATGAATGTTTACATTTGGGCTCAGGGAGTGTAATCTTCCATTTTATAGGGCTTTTGTGCACTTTTTTTGCATGCAGACGGTCATCTTTAATGCCCAGCTCCAAAAGTCTTGTAATCAAGTTTCCATGACGACAAAAGAACCACTAGAGTTTAGCAGGGTTTCTTTTCACCAGTCTATCACTGTCAGATCTTATTTGGCTTTCCAGAAACTCTTTATATTTCAACAAGACCATGTTACTAGTGACTTTGCTCTATCATAGTTTATTCTAATGTAGTTATCTCTGGCAGCCTGCTGCTCTGAGGTTTCTTTGAGTTCTTCCAAACGTGTGAGTTTCTGTGGAATTCCTTTTGCTGTTTCCTCCACCAAGGGGAGTATGATCTGTCAGTCACCCTGTCTAGTCATTTATTTCTTTGATTGTCAAATGTTCTGCATGCTCGCAGTCTAGCTGTGCAGGCAGTGTGTGATGGGTAAGTGCGTGTGGCATGGAGTCACAAGTATGTAAGAAGTGACATCTTATCTTTGTTTTGTTTCTTCTCAGTTGGCACCACAAGCTGCTCTAGAGGCCAAGACACTTGCAGCTCAACAGCAGCTTCTGATTCTGGGTCCACAAAAGGTACAGTGGGAGGATTTTTCCATTCTTAGCAATGCGAACAACATCCTTTGCTGCTGCTTCTATCTCCATCCTACATCCAGACTCAGAAGTATGTTTATTTCTCAAACATGCCAATTAGATTTACCAGGCTCATTTCCATTATGTGCTGTAAAGAAATGACCAGGCAGTCTTTGCTCAAGTTAAATAGCTCAGAATGAAGACACAAAAACGTGTAAGGAGAAACACATACAAAATCTTATGTTTAAGTTAAACACTGATAGGCCAAAATGCAGGTCTGGAAACTCTGCCCCCAGCCAGATCTGCACGTTTTAATCTTCAAAAATACAAAGGCAAAATTTGGGGACTCTAATTTTTCAAGGCTCTAACACCATACTGAGGTCCAGCAACATTTTTTAGCAATGTCTTGATGAACTATCATAATAGTCCTTATTTTGCCAATTGTTAAGCATTTTTTATAATTTCATTGGTTTTACAGTAGTGCCAATCAAGTGCCAAACACTTTCACACATCTAGGAAGACTGACTCCCTACCACGAAGAGCTCGTAATCTGGAAGTGGGCAAATACTGTAATCGCTGGTGACCATTTGTTTGAATTTGTGAACTAATTCACTTTGACTATGTTCACTTTTCCTTTCCCTGAACATTCTAGAAAATAAGACTGGGGATTACTGAAAGCAACATTCACTGAGACAGCAAGGTTTAAGTGAATATTTCAGAATGATTGTAGACAGTGAATTTCAAATTTTAAAACCTAAGGTCTGATGGTATACCAAGCTTCTGAACAGTATGCTTATGTGACAAATCAGCTTGAATAAGGCTCACATTAAACAGTTTCAGAAATCTACAGGCTAAAATATGTTCACAAAAGACATTACTTGAATAACTTTTAATAAAAAATCATGTAAATCATGATTTGTTGGTGGATAATTTGCCAACAGGAAAAAGGCAAAATTCAGTGAATAATTTGTTTACTGTGAATAGTCTACCCAGGTCTAATCTTTAACAAATGGGAACTTACTGTCAGAATTTAGAACTCTAGTCAATCCAGGTTAAGGGCCTTTTACTTACAACTGATGATCACTCCATTTTTTGCTAATATATAATCTTCCTTTCCTTTTCAAATTTTAGGAACAAGAAGTTACAGTGAAATTACAGACTCACCTAAGTACACATTACCCTGTGAGCACATTTTTTATATGGGTTGAGTGATAATACAAAGCTTCAAAAACTAAATTTAATGCTCAAGAAAGCTGCTGCATTGACTATTCTGCAAACTGAAGTTCTCAATTCATCCTTAATTCTTTTATGGCAAGAAGCCTTATTGAGGGCTCAGGAACAAACCATCCCGAAGTGCAGAAAGAATAGCAAATATGGCGGGCGACGAGCTTGGCTTAACAGTGAAATCTCTGGTGAGCTTAAACTCAAAAAGGAAGCTTACAAGAAGTGGAAATTTGGACAGATGACTAGGGAGGAGTATAAATATATTGCTAGAGCATGCAGAGGTATAATCAGGAAGGCCAAGGCACAATTGGAGTTGCAGCTAGTAAGGGATGTGAAGGGTAACAAGAAGGGTTTCTACACATATGTTATCAACAAGAAGAAGGTCAGGGAAAGTGTGGGACCCTTACTGATTGGGGAAGGCAACATAGTGACAGATGATGTGGAAAAAGCTGAAGTACTGAATGCTCCCAGACTGCTGCACTGGACAACATAGTATGGGGAGGATGTGACCACCCCTCAGTGGTAAAAGAACAGGTTAAGGACTATTTATAAAAGCTGGACATGCACAAGTCCATCGGGCCAGATGCTCTGCATCCAAGGGTGCTGAGGGAGCTGGCTGATGTGATTGCGGAGTCATTGGCCATTGTCTTCGAAAATTCATGGTGATCTGGGGAGGTCCTGGATGATTGGAAAAGGCCAATATAGTGCCCATATTTTAAAAAGGGAAGAAAGAGAACCCTGGGAACTACAGACCGGTCAGCCTTACTTCAGTCCCTGGCAAAATCATGGAACAGGTCCTCAAGGAATCCATTTTGAAGCACTTGGAGGAGAGGAAGCTGACCAGGAACAGTCACGAATGGATTCACGAAGGCCAAGTCATGCCTGACCAACCTGATTGCCTTTATGATGAGATAACTGGCTCTGTGGATATGGAGAAAGTGGTGGATGTGATATATCTTGACTTTAGCAAAGATTTTGATATGGTCTCCCACAGTATTCTTGCCAGCAAGTTAAAGAAGTATGGATTAGATGAATAGACTATAAGGTGAAGAGAAAACTAGCTAGATTGCGGGCTCAACGGGTAGTGATCAACTGCTCGATGTCTAGTTGGCAGCCAGTATCAAGCGGAGTGCCCCAAGGATTGGGCCTGGGGCTGGTTTTGTTCAACATCTTTATTAATGATCTGGATTATAGGATGAATTGTACCCTCAGCAAGTTTGCAGATGACACTAAGCTGTGGGGAGAGGTAGATACTCTGGAGGGTAGGGATAGGGTCCAGAGTGACCTAAACAAATTGGAGGATTGGGCCAAAAGAAATCTGATGAGGTTCAACAAGGACAAGTGCAGAGTCCTGCACTTAGGAAGGAAGAATCCCATGCACAGCTAAAGGCTGGAGACTGACTGGCTAAACAGCAGTTCTTCAGAAAAGGACATGGAGATTACAGTGGATGAGAAGCTGGGTATGAGTCAGCAGTGTGCCCTTGTTGCCAAGAAGGCTAACGGCATTTTGGTCTGTATAAGTAGGAGTATTGCCAACGGATCAAGGGAAGTGATTATTCCACTCTATTCAGCACTGGTGAGGCCACACCTGGAGTATTGCTTCCAGTTTTGGGCCCCCCACTACAGAAAGGATGTGGACAAATTGGAGAGAGTCCAGCAGAGGGCAATGAAAATGATTAGGGGGCTGGGGCACATGACTTACGAGGAGAGGCTGAGGGAACTGGGCTTGTTTAGTCTGAAGAAGAGAAGAGTGAGGGGAGATTTGATAGCAGCTTTCAACTACCTGAAGGGGGTTCCAGGCTGTTCTCAGTGGTGGCAGATGGCAGAACAAGGAACAATGGTCTCAAGTTGCAGTGAGGGAGGTCTAGGTTGGATATTAGGAAACACTATTTCACTAGGAGGGTGGTGAAGCAGTGGAATGGGTTAGGGAGGTGGTGAAATCTCCATCCTTAGAGGTTTTTAAGGCCCGGCTTGACAAGGCCCTGGCTGGGATAATTTAGTTGGTGTTGGTCCTGTGTTGAGCAGGGGATTGGACTAGATGACCTCCTGAGGTCTCTTCCAACCCTAATATTCTATGATTCTATGGAAAAACATTTACCACACTGTCCTGCCAATGTGCCTTAACTCTGATTTGAAGGGATTGCTACTTGGACTCTGTCTACTCTAGGGAAAAAATCCCACTGCGACTAACACCATTTCATTGTAGCGTCCACAGGCTTCAGTTTGCTAAAATGGTGGCCTGCCTATGCTAAGGAATGCAGCGTTGGGAAATTTTGCAAAAGTCTGACGTGTAGACAGGACATAGGAATGAGAAGAGAATTAAATTAATATGCTTATTTAGCCCTTGTTGTCTTTACTTTGACAACAAGTGTGCTAGTCAATGGCACTTGCACTGTGCCATTTGTGTGAAATGTACAAATCTCCAGTGGGAACTGCACTGGGATCACCAACTCTTAATCTAGGACTGTTAAATTGTCAGAGGGTTACAATTTTCCATCTCTATCAACCTGGGCTAGTTTCAAACTGGGTACTTGAAGGCACAATACTTCAGCGTTTATTATTTATCCTCTGAGTCAGCTGGGCACTTTGTGAAGACTTGAGACCTAACAGTACTGCCTGCAAGTGATATATTTTCATTAGTCCTGTTTTATTTAACAGCTGCCTCTGAAATTGTTGACCAACAGATGGTCTTAAATTCCTTGTAGGACTCCTGTGCTCTACTCTAGTCTCGTATCCTATATTTTTGATTTAAATAAGCAGTGCAGGTTGTTCTTAATGTTCCTTTGACTTTGTTTAGTTTCAATTTTTTTCTGAGTCCTGCAAGAGGCCTTTAGTTTTTCAGTTTCTATATGTAGTCACTCTGTAACATTTTCAATAAGCTATCACCGTTATGCCAATGATACACAGCTTTACCACTGGCTCCTTGCATAGGCTTTTGAATACAAACACATTGCCTTTATAAGAAATGTCTTTTGCATCTCAGCATCTTCCCAAACAAATATTATATTTTGCTCTCCATATTTGATCAGTTCTTTCCCTAATAAAGAATGTTTCATGTGATTAGAATTTGGGAGGTGCTTTACAGTCAAATCTGAGCACTGAAACTGGTTTTAATCAGACAGACAGAAAAACATGTCTCTATTCCCCTAGAATATTGGAAAGAAAAGATAGATATGAACCCTGTGATCAGCATCAGGCCTCAGCTTCTGATGAGTGGTGTAGGTGATACAACACATATTGTATTGCTGCCTGGGTGGGAGGAGATGAAACTACTGCCATTTAGAAAGCATCACTCAGCAAGGTATAAATGAAGTATGAAATAAAAACTCCCTACCCACTCAGTGCACAGACAGAAAACAGGATTTTACAGGCACTGCTGTGATATGCTGTTTGTTGTAATATTAACCTCACACAGAGTGCCCCAAGTTTTACAGTGTCAGGCAAAAAGGGAAAAGATTTCTTGTTAGGTTTCTCCTCCTAATTCCCTCTTTTCACCAAGCAGCAAAACCTGCTGCTTCATTTAGTAGCCCGTGATATTTGCCTAGGTAGAACAGAACAGGAGGTGAGCTGGAAAAATGGTAAGAGGATATTGTGCTAAGAGGAATTATGCACTTAGAACTTAGTAGGGCAATTTGGAGTGAATTTAAGTACTAAAAATAAATAAAAATTGAGAGAACACTGGATGTGACTGCTGACTCAGAAACATTTATTATCCTGTCTTTATTGAGTTGTAGCACAATCTGGTAATGTGGAAGGTGAGAACCATAGGTAGAAAATATGTAACCCACATTTTAAATTCATTAGCATTAGGGAGCCCTAATCTATGTTGTTAGGTATTTTATACAATACGTTAGCAATCCTTGGGTTGACCAAACGTTGTCAATCTCAGATTATGGCCCCATGTTTGCCCTTGTAGAATAAGATGAACAGATCTGCCACCCAGGTCCTTGTGGGAATCCTGCTCAATATTTGCAAGCCCTAAATTGGTCTCCTTGCAGCCTCCTTTTCATTTGGCTGGATAGGTTCAGTCTTTGAACTAGATCCTAAGCTTCACTGAACTCAGTGGAGCCTCGCCAGTTTATACCAGGAGAAGATCTGTCCCCTTATCTATAAGACATACATACCCTCCTTCCCACACCTGTGCAACAAGTGTCAAGTTACTTAGACTGTCAGCTCCTCAGTTCTTCCCCTGTAAAATGGGGAGATAATAGCACTTCTTAACCTCCTGACTGTTGTGAGGATAAATATATTAAACACCACAAAGGGCTCAGATACTGTGGTAATGGGGGCTGCATAAGTACCCAAGATAAATCCCAAATGAGGCCCGACAAGGGTCTTGTAGGGTTTTTCACATAGTTCCACCGTGTAACTACAATGAATGTAACTAACCAATTTACTCCAAACAAATTATGCTTAGCTGCTGAAGTGGTAAGTAAGATATGAAGCCTTCCTTACCTCTTGTGTTCCTGTGCAAGGGTCAGCCACAATTGCAATAAGCACAAGGATTGTATGGGACTAGCGTCCCTAACTTTGACACTGGTCAAAAAGCTAAGCAGACACAGTGAAGGAGAGCACACTGCATCATATTAAGGGATGTAGCATCAGCCATTAATCCTGCATGCCTGAGAGCTCTAGGAAGGCAGGATAGACTTCTGTGATGAGGCATAGAAACCCCACACTGAGTCAGGGAAGAGAGAGGTTAATGGAAACAGTTGCAGTCATCTCCATCCTGCAAGCCCTGTCAGAGGTGTCAGGCCTGTAGGGAAGGCTCTCTGTCATCTGGAAGGAATGAAAAAGAGGCAGCAGGTTTCAGAGAACTGGCTGCTCTAGCAGAGTGGAGGTCGGGAGGGAACTAAGCCGGAGACATGCTCTCCAGGCCTCCTTGAGGGAGAAGGAAGGCCTCATGCTGGCCCTCCACATGACATTTCTGTCTAAGTTTTCAGTGTGGGTTCAATGGTGCATTAGTCGTTTGGTGGTACACTGCAAAGTGTGAATACCACTCATTCTGAATAAACAACACAGACATGCAAACTTACATGTAGGGTAGGTCTACACTGGGAGCTGGGGGTGTGATTCCAGCTCCAGAAGACATGTGTGCACTAGCTCTCATCGAACCGTAGCACGTAGCATGAGCTGCAGGATGGGCTAGCTCCCCATGTATGTGCCTGTCAGAGACCCTAGGCATCTACTTGGGGTGGCTAGCCTGTCTCACAGCTCATGCTGCTGAAGCTACACTCTCTCTTTAGCATGCTAGTTCGACAAGAGCTAGTGCACATATGTCTCCTTGAGCTGGGAATCACACCCCTAGCTCCAAGAGTAGACATATCTGTAACAGTTTGAAAATCTGGACCTGTATCTCTTCTCTGGTGGGTGGGACCATAAATACTTCACAGTATAACTTACTGTTCCATTTGTTGGGAGACTGAATGATGAATGTTTCAGCTAATTAGTAAGTTCTGAATAACAGAAAACTCCTTCATTGTGATAAACCGAGAGGGCAGTGGGAACAAGGTTTGAATGGTTGCAAATGAATGTCAGATATGGGAGCAGCGTATTAGGGGGTTAATAGACTTACTCTAATCAGATGATAGAAGGCAGTTTATATTGTTATTCCCTAGGACTAAATGTCTCTGAAGAGTTATTTACAAAATTCCAAATGTAACACCCCGCTATATGGGAAAAGCACAGAGGAGGCATTTAGAGTAATCATTCCTGCACTTATTTATAGAAATATTTTGGTCCAGTATGTGTTTGGGTTGAATGTACATTTTTATATCAATTCTATGCTGTTCTTGCAAGGCTTAAAACTATAAATAATTTTGCATGTAGATAAGTCCTTTGTGTCCTGCTGTCCTTATTTATAGACTGTAAATGCATGCTTACAAAACCAATAGATTCATATCCACCTACTTTAATTTATGGCGACTAAATTATTACAGACTTTGTCTTTGGAACTATTACATACCAAATTCGTTGCAAGTGTGGATTTTATTTTTTGATAGGGAAACAACTAGTGTAATCTTCTTGCATAGAAGAGTATAGACAGCGTCTAAGGTGGGAATCATTTTTTGTTTAGGATTTTTGATATTTATTATTGACTTGTGCTGTATCTTTATTTATTTATTTTCGTTTAAAGCCATAAAATAGTAAAAGAGAAAATCCAAGAAGATTCTGGATCATTTAGATAAGTGAATTACCAGATAGCAAATGCAGTTCACTGTAGAGAAATGTTAAACAATTCAGCCGGGAGGAAGGATCTAGTCTAAGGAATACATACTAAATAAAGCAGTGATCTAGCATACTGATTAGGAAAGACATGGAAGAATTATAGAAAAATGACTGAAAACATGAATCCAGTGCATGCAGCAATAAGAATGTATTGTTTAACAATATATTATGGAGATGCTAGTAGCATCTCCATAGTTAAGGTTGAATTGCGATTTACACTTAAAACAGAATTAAAGTTCCTCAGTGTAACACTTTAATGATTGAAAATTTGGGATGATAATTCTGTTGAAGATTACTGAATTTTCCATGTTATTTTATTAGTAAAACACTCCTGAACTTTTGCAAACAGCATTTAACATGCTCACTAGTAGAGATTTTGCTCTCTTCTCTCCTGGATTCCTCTAGCTAAAAACACCACAGGCCTCAGACTCCAAGCTACATATATATATATATACATTTTGACATATGCCCATTTTAAAATGAAACAGAGTTTTCCCCATATCCAGGATCACCTAACAGAATTGTCAAGTGCTTACTCCTGGGTTTTTAGCTCTACCCGCCTGCCTCCCTGACCCACCTGCTCCATTCTTCACAGAGCAGGATGGCAGGCTGAATAGCAGAGGACACAGAGGTGGGCTCTAAGGCAGGAGTGGGGGAATGGGAACATACTGCATCGAGGAGCAAGTATTTCTCTTTCTGAGCTGATGTATTGATGCTGGAGAGTGTGCTGACCAGTCAAAGCAGCATTGCTGGGGATCCTTTTAAGCGCTAGTGCCTTGGCACAGAGATGGCGCGCTTCACCCACTCAAGCTCATACATATACCCACTGTCCGTAATGCTGTCTCTTCCAACAAACCCTTTCTCCCATCCATTCACCCTGTACTGTCTATGTGCCCATCCATTCCCCCTTCCCCATATCCCTCCTGTAGCCATTTAATCCCCCTCAAGCCCTTCTCCAGGGTTCCACACCCCAGGAGCTGGTGGCCAGCAGCAACGTGGGAGAGATGGAGATAGGGGGCGAAGTTGTTGTGTGAAGGAGGTCTGGCGTTACTCTGCACCAAGACTTCAGCAAATGGAAAGGGTTCCCCAGTACTGCTGCACCAGCTTCCCAGCCCACCAACGCAGCAATGCAGTGGTGAGCCCTGCAAGCACTAATGCTTTGACACAGATATGTAGGTCCTCTAGCACTGCTGCCTGGCTCTTCAACACACCAGGCAGCAACACCATAAGAGTGGAGTGTTGTCTACACCAAGACATTGACACATCAAAGCACTGGTACACTGAGGAGATAAAGTAGCAGCACTGGGGGAAGACCTTCACGCACTTGGTGTCTTGGCACAGAGATGCTGCAGCTCGAGATTGTGCACACAGTCCTTGTCCCCCCCCGTCCCCACTTTATGAGCTCCCCCAACTTAAACCCTCTCCATTCATAAGAGCTAAGTATAATTATCAGTAAAGCAAGTTTGGTATGGAGAGTAACTGTCAAATTCCCAGCATTTCTTGGCCCTTGTGGCTCAGCCCCGTCCTTTAAGGTGAAGGACTGAGCTCACCAGCTCATTTTATGGAGGTTACTAAATAGCGATTGGATAGTGACAATTTTATTGACCCCCTGCCTGTGGCTAGTGACCAGTGATGTGCTTTGGTGCCTGTATACTGTGCTTTAATTCCCTCTGATATTTAATGGGCATTTTAAAATGTGCCGTTCATGAACAGAGAGACTGTTACATGTTTCCAAGAGGAAATGTAAAGAATCTGCAGAAATACAGCCCAAAATATCTTTTGCCTGACTTTATGTAAAGGCCAGAGTCCAGTAGATGGCAACCTACTCCTATCACAGGAAGAGCAGTGCTTTAATGGAGAAGGCTGTTGCTTACATCTTCCCTTTTGCTTAGTACAATTCATTTGAAGGGAAAAGGACTAGAATTCATAAGAAACCTTTGTTAGGTTCAGAATCTCAGAAGATGGGAGGCACAAAATTGCAGTTCTAGTTTATTGGAATACTAGTTAGTTTTGTGTTCAAAAAGAAAAGCAAGCTAACTTAATAGTGTGAACTTGCCGTAATCCATTGGGTGTTTAAGTCCAGGACACAACATTTTGCTTTCCTCTTGTTTACAGCTAATCTTTTAATGCATTCTTTAGAAAAGAGAAAATGGCTGGTTCCCTTTTATCCCCCAGTTTCCATGTTTACAATTTCTGAAGGCTAGGGGAAGAAATATTGTGATCTTCAGCTGAATCAAAAGCAAATAAAGGAACAAAAGAATGTTTGCCTCTATACTGCCAAACCCGCCCTGCTAGAGTAATGTGTCAAAGCAGCAATGTGAAAATCTATCTTAGCATTTGGATTCTAAAATGGAAGGTGTTAGAGCTGGTACTATTTATTTTTTTACACACACTATCTGCTATTGCAGAAGAATAGGTTCGTGCTACTAATTTCAAATATGTGAAACTAAGAAGTGATACGAAGGTTGGATGTTTTTAAACCAAATACTAATAGCAGGAAAGGAATATTCTCATCCCTAGTTGAAAATAATTGTGCTGGTAATCTCATGCTATTGCTTTAGTATGAGTTTGCATCGTTCTTGTGCTATGTTCAGGCTGCAGGCATGAGTTTGAGAAAAGCACAAAATATAATAGAAGGAATGATGAAAGAGAATACTATCTCAGGTTAATAACCCAACAGTACGGGCACTGCTAACAATGCAGGAAGACGTCTCCGTGGCCATTAGGTTTTCTGTGTTGTTGTGAAATATGATTTTTTAACTGACTGCTGTCTCCTAGTGGACTGCAGACAGGATGCTTCCTTTAAGTTGCACAGTAGTACATATCTGCATATATGCAAATGCATGAATGGTACTTATTGATGGAGTGAAATGAAGTAAGTTGTATGGACCATTGTACAACATAATTAAAGAAAAAAAACAGCTAAAGCATAATAAACGCAACCTCATAAATATCAAACCTCTCCTGTGGGGGAGGTTTAGATTGGATATTAGGAAAAACTTTTTCACTAAGAGGGTGGTGAAACACTGGAATGCGTTACCTAGGGAGGTGGTAGAATCTCCTTCCTTAGAGGTTTTTAAGGTCAGGCTTGACAAAGCCCTGGCTGGGATGATTTAACTGGGAATTGGTCCTGCTTCAAGCAGGGGGTTGGACTAGATGACCTTCTGGGGTCCCTTCCAACCCTGATATTCTATGATTCTATGATTCAAACAAACAAGACCAAACAAAGAGTCAATGCTAAAAAGATTAACAAATATGGAGCTAATGGTAGTCATAAAGGCCCTTATCTAATGCCCTTTGATTTCAGTAGATGTTGAATTGAGCCCCCCAAATATCCTTGGAATAAAAATGTTAAGGTGTTTTTCATGGGAAGAGATGGACTAAGGTGGATTTTAGGTGCAAGAAAGTTCCATGCCCTTGGGCCTACCACATCAAATGCATGGTCATTGGATGATACAGAGATAAAAATCTCTTATCTGGAAAAAGGAGTGAACAGTGAGGTGGCAAAATTTGCAGATGATACAAAACTACTCAAGACAGTTAAGTCCGAAGGAGACTGCAAAGAGTTACAATGCGATCTCACAAAACTGGGTGACTGGGCAACAAAATGGCAGATGAAATTCAGGGTTGATAAATGCAAAGTAATGCACATTGGAAAACATAAATGCAATTATACATATAAAATAATGGGGACTAAATTAGCTGTTACCACTCAAGAAAGAGATTTGGAGTCATTGTGGATAGTTCTCTGAAAACATCCACTCAATGTGCAGCAGCAGTCAAAAAAGCTAGCAGAATGTTGGGAATCATTAGGAAAGGGATAGATAATAAAACAGACAATATCATAATGCCTCTGTACACATCCATGATACACCCACACCTTGAGTACTGTGTGCAGTTCTGGGTGCCCCATCTTAAAAAGTTATTTTAGAATTTAAAAAAGTACAGAGAAGGGAAAAAAATGATTAGGGGTATGGAACAGCTTCCATACAAGGAGAGATTAATAAAACTATGATTGTTCAACTTGGAAAAGAGACAAAAGAGACGACTAAGGAGGGATATGATAGAGGTCTATAAAATTATGACTGGTGTAGAGAAAGTAAATAAGGAAGTGTTATTTAGTCCTCATAACACAAGAACTAGGGACCACCAAATGAAATTAATAAACAGCAGGTTTAAAACAAAAGGAAATATTTCTTCACCCAATGCACAGTCAACCTGTGGAATTCTTTGCCAGAGGATGTTGTGATGGCCAAGACTTCAACAGGGTTAATAAAAGAACTGCATAAATTCATGGAAAATAGGTCCACCAATGGCTATAAGCCAGGATGGGCAGGGATGCAAAACCATGCTCTGAAGTGTCCCTAGGCTCTGTTGCCAGAAACTGAGAATGGACAATGGGGGATGAATCGATGATTGCCTGTTCTGTTCAGTCCCTCTGAAGCACCTGGCATTGGTTACTGCAGACAAGATACTGGGCTAGATGGACCATCAGTCTGACCTAGTATGGTTATTCTTGTGTTCTTAAGATCCCTAAAAGGCAGGTAGTATGATAGCACTTGATGAGGAGCCTTAAATATAGCCAGCTCCTACATTATTTATAGCATTGCTTCCTGGTGCAGCCTCTCCCCATTCCTCCACTTCCAGTGGGTGACACTCCCATTGTGTGAGTCAATTAAAAGTAGACTTAAAAGTGTACTAGATAATATACAGCTGGGAAGATATACATTTATAACTTCTATGGTTATGCACGTTATAAGCTGCAGAGAGTCTTAGTCACCAGTCTTAGAGGATAAAGAGCTGTATGCAATTTTCCTTCATTCTTTGTGGGCTAGAATGTGCTATATGCATGTTTTCACATTATGTGGGTGAATGTACTGTGCATGTTTTCAAGACATGGGGCATGATTCTCCGTATGCAGTCATACGTTTGTACAAAGTGGGTGAACAAAGCCACCAGTCAGAATTCTCTATTTATTTACACTGGTGAGTGTTTAAAACCCACTTTCTCCTCACTTTGTACAAATGACTACCCAAGGTATAAAAGTAGCGAAGAATTAGACATGGTGTATCTTTTTCTGTTTCCTCTCTTCTTGTTATAAAAAAACAATCACATAATGATATGCTAGAGCTCCATTACTGCTCACAAAAGCTGACACTGGTCTCAATTGTTCCATGGTTTCCACAGCATCTGCTGGCAGAAACCTGGGCACTGGAAGGGCGTCACAGTGGGAGGATTTCACAGTAGTCTGAGGCAATGCAGAATCTGCTCTTCTAAGGATGTTGAAGCTGTCCGGTGCAGTTCAGAAACTGGACAGAGCCAGTCAAATGTGGACCAATTTAATGACCAGGGTATCCAGGTGCTGAGATTACATCACTTTGCATAACAAATGTAAGAAAGAGGAAGCTGATAGCAATGTATATAAATCAGAAGTTAAGAATTGTAGAAAATTGATAAGGGAAGTCTATGGCCAGAAGTGTTAAGGACAATAAGAAGGAATTTTTAAAAAATATATTAGGAACAAAAAGAATCCTGATAGTGGTATAAGTCCATTATTCAGATGGAAATGGCAGAATGATCAATAATAATATAGAAAAGGCAGAGGTGTTCAATAAATATTTCTGTTCTGTATTTGGAGGGGAAAAAAAAGATGATATAGTCCAATCAGATGGTGATGATAACATGCTTTCCATTCTACCAGTGTTACTGGAGGCTGTTAAACAGAAGCTGCTATGTTAGATGTTTTTTAAATCAGCAGGTCCAGATAACTTGCATCCAGGAGTTTTAGAAGGGAGCTTTTAATGGTCTGAGGAGCTGTCTGGACCTTTAATGTTTGATTTTCAATAAGTCTAGGATCACTGGGGAAGTTCAGGAAGTCTGGAAAAAAGCTAATGTGCCATTTTTTGAAAAGAGTAAATGGGATGACCCAGGTAATTATGGGCCTGTCAGCCTGACATTTATCCTTGGCAAAAAAAAAAAAAGGAACAGCTGATATGGGGCTAGATCAATAAAGAATTATAGCAAACTCATGTCATTAATGCACATAAACATGAGTTTATGGAAAATTAAAGTGTCAAATAATTTGATACCTTTTTATTTGATGAGATTACAAGTTTGGTTGATAAAGGTACCACATGCTTTTTTATTAAAAATACCTAGAACTATAAATTTAACATGGCCCACATTAAATGGATTAAAAACTGGCTGATAGGTCTCAATGTAATTGTAAAGGCAGATTCATCATCCAGCAGGTGTTTCTCATGGATCAGGTCTTGGACCTGTGCTATTTAACATTTTTATCAATGGCCTGGTAGAAAACATAAAATAATCACTGAGAAAGTTTGCAGATGACATTAATTGGTGGAGTGGTAAATAATGAAGAGGTCACTAATTCAGAGCCATCTGGATCACTTGGTAAACTGGGTAAAAGGAACAATATGTATTTAATACAGCTAAATGTAAATGTATACATCTAGGAACAAAAACTGTAGGCCATGCTTACAGGCTGGACGACCCTATTCTGGGAAGCAGTGAATCTGAAAAAAGATTTGGGGGTCATGGTGGACAATCAACTGAACATGAGCTCCCACTATGATGCTGTGGCCAAAAGACCTCATTGGGTTCTGGGATGCATAAACAGGGGAATCTTGAGTGGGAGTAGAGAGGTTATTTTACCTCTGTATCTGGCACTGGTGCAACCACTGCCGGATTACTGTGTCCAATACCGGTGCTCACAATTCAAGAAAATTGTCGATAAAGAAGATGGTTCAGAGAAGAGCCAAGAGAATGATTAAAGAACTGGAAAACATGTCTTATAGTGATAGACTCAAGGAGGACAATCTATTAACTTAACAAGGAAAAGGTTAAGGGATGACTTGATTACAGTCTATAAGTATCTACACTGGGAAACAAATATTTAATAATGGACTCTTCAGTCTTGCAGAGAAAAGTATAACATGATCCATTAGGTGGATGTGGAAGCTAGATGCATACAGACTTGAGATAAGATGTACATTTTTGACAGAGAGAGTAATTAACTATTGGAACAATTTACTGAGTGTCATGATGTATTTTCTATCCCTGAGTATTTTAAAATCAAGATTGGATGTTTTTCTAAAATATACATTGTAGGAATTCTTTTGGGGAAGTTCTATAGCCTGTGTTACAGGTGATCAGCCTAGATAATCATAATGGTCCCTTTTGGCCTTGAAAACTATGAAACCTTGGCCTCCTCTTCTGGCAGAGGTCCTATGGTACCTTCCCTAGCACATACCTTGGGACGTCATCATGTCTTGCTGTGGTGTTAATCACTTCTGGAGTGCAGCACACAAAGAGGTGAAAATGACCAAGTAGTGTGAATCTAGTACATAGATTGTTTCATTGCATCTGTCTTGACACACCCACAGATGCAGGCATGGTCTGTTATGGGACCACTAGCCAGTGAGACAGTTTGGAATGGTAAAATAAAAATTAAATTGGAGGGTTGGCATCCTCTTATTCCAGGATTTTTAAAGGGATTATTTAAATGTCTGCTGGGGAGGATGAAGGATGAGTTTGTGAAGCACAGGAAGTAAAATTACTTAAAAGCAAATGCATATATCCATGTTTTGATGTATACACAAAATAATTTGCCTGAATTCTAATATCTATCTGTACTACATGTGTACCCAAGAGAAAACCTTCATAAAGACTCACTGCCAGGTCCTCAGCTGGTGTGAATCAGAATAGCTCAATGGAACTATGCTGGTTTACAACATCTAAGGGTCTAGCTCAGAATATATGTATGGAGTCTAGATATGAGCCTGAGTAGAATCGCTGCACTGGTGTTCCACAACACCAGTGCCTAACCTTTAATATTTGGCTAATTTAAGCTAACCGACAAAAGCCTGCACTACTGATGACCTGGTACACTCAGCACTTAAACACCACAGGAAATAATAATGTAATGACAGAATAAAAGTGATAAAAAATTATCTGCATGATGTATTAACACTGCACAGGACAACTGGCTGGTGCCTCCTCGTTCGGGGACTGTAGAGGAGAAGTCCACAGCAGGATATGGGGGGAACTATTCCTACTCCATCACTGTGGGAAGTAGTAGGTTTGAAGCTAGAATCATTGGAAAATTCCGTTTTTGGAAACAAGGATGGTACTTCACTACCTGTCACACTCACTTGGGCCATCACTTAAAACCACTCAAAGCAAATATAATCTGCTAAGATTCTGTTTTGGTAGCAGTTTGCTCCCTCTTTGCACTCACTGTCTCTGATGCGCAGGTCCAGCGTAGTTGCACTCAGCATAGGGATACAAAGGGAAGGACAAAGGTGGCTGTGTTTGTACTTCCCTGATTAATCTAGGGCTTCTGAGAGCCAGTAGTCTCAGCACTGTCAGGTTAGGGTAACTTTCCATTCCCTTGTGCTGCTACTAATGCAGGTTAAATGAGTTGTACAGTATGTCCTTTGAGCAGTCCTTGCTACTAGAGATTTGCTCCTTACCACAGTGCAGAAGCCCCTGCTCTATTCTGTTTGGTTTGTGTCCAAGCTCCATCACCCAGTGGTGCAAGACTGAGGTTTGGTTAAGTGACTCAGGGCATATCTAGTACTGTTCTGTTGCCATTTTGTCACACAGTAGGAATAACAACACTATCATTATCCCTGGACCTAAAACTTAAACTTTTAATAAAATCACCACAATGTACACACTGGGATGAGTGGTAACAAACCTGCAAATAAGGTCTGTTCCATTCTGTCTCTTCTTCTGGTTCACCAATACGTGGCAGCAGCAAATCATAGAATCATAAAGATTAGGGTTGGAAGAGATCTCAGGAGGTCATCTAGTCCAATCCCCTGCTCAAAGCAGGACCAACACCAATTAAATTATCCCAGCCAGGGCTTTGTCAAGACTGGCCCTAGAAACCTCTAAGGATGGAGATTCCACCACCTCCCAAGGTAATCCATTCCAGTGCTTCACCACCCTCCTAGTGAAATAGTGTTTCCTAATATCCAACCTAGACCTCCCTTAATGCAACTTGTGACCATTGCTCCTTGTTCTGTCATCTGCCACCACTGAGAACAGTCTAGCTCCATCCTCTTTGGAACCCCCCTTCAGGTAGTTGAAAACTGCTATCAAATCCCCCCTCACTCTTCTCTTCCGCAGACTAAACAAGCCCAGTTCCCTCAGCCTCTCCTCGTAAGTCATGTGTTCCAGCCCCCTAATCATTTTAGTTGCTCTCCGCTGGACTCTCTCCAATTTGTCCACATCCTTTCTGTAGTGGGGGGCCCAAAATTGGACACAATGCTCCAGATATAGCTTCATGAGTGCCGAACAGAGGGGAATAATCACTTCCCTTGATCTGCTGGCAATGCTCCTACTAATGCAGCCCAATATGCCATTAGCCTTCTTGGCAACAAGGGCACACTGCCGACTCATATCCAGCTTCTTGATCTCACCCACTTTTCACAGATCTAAATGAGTATGTGTAAGCTGTGGTCTGTAGTTCTAGAGAGCAGGAGCTTTATTAATCTTTATTAATGATCTGGATGATGAGATAGATTGCACACTCAGCAAGTTCGCAATTGACACTAAGCTGGGGGGAGAGGTAGATATGCTGGAGGGTAGGGCTAGGGTCCAGAGTGACCTAAATAAATTGGAGGATTGTGCCAAAAGAAATCTGATGAGGTTCAACAAGGACAAGGCTACAGGCTGGGGACTGACTGGCTAAGCAGCAGTTCTGCAGAAAAGGACCTGGGGATTACAGTACATTTACCCTTCTCCACAGATGGCTATTTGCTGAAACTGCAAAGTAGAATGACAGAGCTCAGTTAACTCTAATAAGAACCCCTCTAACCTCACCATCAGAGCTGTAATTGCTATATCTGGGTTCAGTAGTGGAGCCTGAAGACTGGGATGCAGTATTGCAGTGAGATGGGGTGGCAAAGGTGTCTCATCACACAAGTCAGTCAGCATACCGCCGCAGCAGCTGGAGATGAACCTGCCCAAATACTCTGGGACTTTGTGAACCACTGACAAATCTCGCGTGGTGGTTCACCAGAGATGAAAGGGGGGGGGGGGGGGAAGTGCTGTGTTAAAGGGACACTTGTTCATTGGATGTCTACACCAGCAGATGGGGAAACTGAGGTGAAGGGCTGCTGTCAAAGATATTGTGGGGATGGGAGTTTTTACTTATTATTTGTATAAGCATATTGTTTATTATTGTTTTTCCCCAAACTAATGCTATCTTCCTTAAAGTTTTCCTTGTTCCATACACTGACTCAGTGCTTGGAGGAGGGGAAATATTCCCTGTGAAGATTCCAGGGGAAAGTATTTAGTTTTCCTAGGTTTCTGGGTGGAAGCTGGGTGTTTCATAAATTAGAAGAGGAACCTCAAGATATTGAACCTGGGCCTCTTTGCTGGTGAACAACACCTAGCATGAATGTTACATATGTAGGATGCTAGGAAGTGGAGAATCAGGTGATGGCTGCATCCCCAGCTAAACTTGACTCTAGTATGATTCATAAAACAGTAAACCACAAGCTAATGAGGAGCAGGTTCTTGAAGTAATGAGGCATAAAATAAATTCTAACTAAAAACTTCATAGCAGCAGGGGAAGAAAAACAACAGAACTGCTAGAAAATGACATTTGGTCCTCCCATGTTCATGTACTGGAAGCGGGAAAATGAGCTCTGTCCCAAACACCTTTCCCAGGACAAAAATAACCAAATATAGTCAGATGTGTTAAATTGAAATCTCAAAGAGGATCCAGTTTATATTGTGAGATATTGTCATATCCCACTGTGCAAGAAACCCAATAACTCTAAAGAGAGTTTGCACTGTTTGATATCCATGACAGAGACTGGATTCTACAAGCAGCCAGACAAAAGCAAAATATCATACTAGATGCCTCCTAGCTATTCTTCTTCCCTGGTGTTGGTAGGGTTACACAAGGAAAGGGGAAAGAATTAAACAGAGTAAAACAATCCTTTCTAGCAGAGACTCTGCAAGAAGTTGTTCATATCTCTCTTCACATTGAGGGAGAGGGCGAACTTTTATGAGTTGCACTGTGCAGATTATTCTATAGAATGCAAGACAATACACCATTGGGTCTGCACTCCAAGGTGGGCACCTGTGTGCTGGGGCAAGTCCCTTAAACTGAGTTTTCCCAGAGCTGATCTCAGGGTCTGTGTTTTTCTACAGCTGGGTGTGGTCCCACCTGCATGTGTGTTAGAGGCGTAAGAGCCTGGCTCAGACAGGGTAAAGGGGACCCCAGCTGGTGGAACAGGCAGGCTCAGTGGCATCCCAGTACATCAGGTGTCACCTTAAAGGGGGGTAACCCCTTCACATTCACATTTCCACCCAAGTATTACAGATCTTATTTATAACCATTTTAGTATCTCACCTTCTCATTCAAATTTAGTTTACTTCAGGCCTCTATCCAGCGACAGCACAAATCCCAGTTTATAAGGATTGGCCACAATTTTTCAAATGTATTTAGAGGCCTAAATCTGCAGATGCAGATTGTCAGGGAGACTGGGTATCTCACCTGCTTAGACATTTTTGAAAATCCCACTAGGCACTAAAGGTGCCTAAATACCTCTGTAAAATTTGATCCCAAATCTATAGTCTGCAATACAAAGTGTCCAAATGTAAACAGTTTCACCTAGGAAAATTAAATATGGCTTCCATACATGAGATCTTCCAGAAATTCTTCCCATATTTTATGATTTTCCCTCTTCAAGTAATAACAAGCTGCTGTATACGATAATATTTAACTCTCATATAGCACTCTTCTTCAATATATGTCCCTTTGTATAGGAATAATTTACCCAGCTCCATTTCTTCTTATAATACCAGGCATTGCATCTTCCTATATGTGTCAAATATAGAGACAAAGAAATAAGTAAAGTATCTTCCAAAAAGCCTTTCCCAGAATAAAAAGTCAATAAATCAGAGAGAGATTAGGGTCAGAGAAAACAAAAATCTTTGGGTCATCTAGTCTGACACCTGCATTTTGCAGGATTACTCATACAGCATACTCCCTAACCTCTTAATCTAACTAGCTCTTGACTGTATGCCGTTGTGGGAGTTCTTGGAGCTGTGACAGGAGTAGCTTTCAAATTGAGTTTTAGAGGGAACAAAGTAGACAATGAAAGTAAACAGAAAAATCATTTCCCAGTTAGGAACAGGTGCCTGTTTTTTTCTTTTGCTGCAGGCTTTAGTGTTTGATAAATACTATAGAAGGTTTAAAGATGTATGATCAGACAAGGCCACTACCTTGAATGTATTATGGCTACTCTACACCACAGCTCAGACAGATTTGCATAGGTACAAGGAGCTATCGGTGCTCTCCATGCTGATCAGGCCTCCAGAACTGTGAGGCTGCATTGGGCAGGTGCAGTGGTAGATATGCTACATAACAGCGCTGCCTCTGGTACAGAACAGTTTAGGGATGCGGTTCTCAAGTTCTTACGAGATCACTGGCTTCCAAGTTACCCACTATACAGAGTAAAAAGAATGAGGAGTACTTGTGGCACCTTAGAGACTAACAAATATATTTGAGCTTAAGCTTTCGTGGGCTAAAACCCACTTCATCAGATGCAGTGGAAAATACAGAAGGAAGATATATAGATACACAGAGAACATGAAAAAATGGGTGTGCTGATACAGACTAACACGGCTACCACTCTGAAACCTGTCACTATATAGAGCGATGATGGTGCATATTTATAACCATTTCTTGGTTATATCTTGGGACCTCAGACAGTGATGGTCCCCATATTACTCTTATTATTCGGAACTTTGTTCCAATATCTAGGTTAAACTTTTTTCATCTTTAGTCTTTTGTTTGAATTGCCATCCTTGGATACTGTGATTCATAGATTTTAAGGTTTGAAGGGACTGTTATGATAATCTCGTCTGACCTCCTATATAACATAGGCCAGAGATTTCACCCAGTAATTCCTGCAGTGGAGGGAATTATTCTTCCCTGCTATGTAAGTGAGTTACTCTCCTTCATTCATTTTGTGGCCTTGAAGGTATTTATAGACTGTGATCATGCCTTTCTCTGCTCTAAAGCCTTCGCTTTTCAAGACTATATAAAATTATTGCTATCTCCTTTGGGTCTCTTCATACTGTATTGTCAGTTTCCATCCTCTATGTTATTTGCAAGAGGTCTGAAAGTAGTGGCCAGATTCATCAAACAGATGACACAGAGTTTTCAAATGTTACCAAATAAATTGCATTTCTACTGGTTAAAAATTTAAGTAGATAAAAAATTAATTCAGTAATTGCTGATTTTTTTAATTTATAGAAAACAGACACATACATAGACAAATGACAATTCAATATTTATGAAGTGCAGATTTTCTCTAACTGCTTTATGTGATTGCTCAGAAAGGATGCTTTAGTGATGTGAAATTTTAAATAATAAGCTATTCATATCTGGCACATCTCATGGGAGCTGTGAAAAGCCATGTACAGTAATTATATGTCCTCCTCTTTGGAAACAAAAAGACCCAACAAAAGGCAAAGAAAATACAGGATTATAATATTAATAAAACTCTGATTTAAGCAAGACTTTACATTAGCTTCAATCTGAATGCAACATATAGACGATCAGACTAGGTATTATCTTAATGCTGAGCATCATGGACCTAGATTTTTTCTTTACAAACATAGGATAAATTCTTATGAATTTTTAAAATTTGCTAGCCTTAATGAAACTGAATAACTATATGATCATATTGCTGTAACAGTGCCTTCTTCTTACCCCATGTATTCTATAATATTTTCCACTTACTCATTTTAAGTCTAAAATTGAAATTGCAGACTCCCTTGGGCAAGAACAAAGTCTTTCGATGTCTTCTGTGAAGTGCCTAATACACTTTGCATACAGATTTGCATGAATCTGTGTGAATGAAAATGACAAGGTAGGTGAGGTAATATTTTTTATTGAGCCAACTTCTGTTGGTGAAAGAGACAAGCTTTGGAGCACCTCAGGGTTCTGTTTTAGATCAGGTTAGGAAATGAAAACGTTGAGTTTCATACAGTTCTAGCCAAATCCTGCTTATTTTCAGAGACTTAAATTCAATTAAGAAAAGTTTGCTCTGGGTCTCAGCCAATGAAGAATTCTTTTTGAAAAGGAATTTAAAAAAGGATTTGACTATTTTGAATCCAGAGCAAGACAATCAAGCCTTTCTGTGTCTGCTTAAGCATTTGTACTATTGTATTTACAGTGGACTACAACTGATTTGTTTTTTAAAAAAATTGGTGCCGTTTCCCAATACAACCATATGTTTAGACTAGGGCTGAGAAAATAACTGAATAGGCCATTTGCATGCAGGTCTGAGGGGAAAAAATTCATTTCGGGTTGACTTGAAATGGAATGGTTTCAAAATTTTCACTTAACTGAAATGGTGAAAAAAGATTGGTTTTGGTCAACTAAAACAAAACCTTTTGTTTCCATTTCAAAGGTTTTTTTAAAAATGTTTGAAAAGTGTTATTTAAAAAAATAAAACTGAGGGAATTGCAAGTCAAAATGTTTTGTTTTGTAAATGCCAACACAAACTATTTTGATATTTCCAATTTTTTTCCCAATTGAAACTATTTGCCAAAATTGACCCCAATCTTCAGAACCATTTTTTGTGGAACAATGTACACAAAAATGTTTGCTCAGCTCAAGTCTAGATTAGTCTATATTTATGTATGTGTCAGTGGTGGCAAGTGACTAATATTGTGACTATCTAAGTAATCCAGCATCTTTCTCTCTGTGAGTTGAATTCATGATAGTTTTCCCTTTGAAGTCTGAGTGGATAGAATATGGGGTTCAACCTTATTTCTACACAGAAGAATCACTTTAAAAAACCATCCCAGTTATGTTTAATGTCCTTGAATCAGCCAGAAAATGATAAAAATGATGAAGTATGATAAATCACTACCACAAAAGTTAGTCTGAATTAGTAGCTTCTTTAGGAACCTTGTTCTCCAGATTAGAGACACAACATAAAGTTGAATGAAAGCCATATATTATTAATCCACAAAAATCTTCCATTGTGCAGCAGTTACGGTTACTACATGCACAACGTGCCTTATACAAACCCACAATAGCAAGGAAATCAAAGGTTAAGCCACCTAGCAGTGCATACTCTCTGCTTCTTCAGCCACAAGCACACACTTCATCATTACCAAAACTAAAGTACACCACAAAACACATATCATCTTAATCTGCCCTATTTTTACCTTCAAAACACACATCCCTTTCCCCAACACTAGGAGTATGTCTATACTGCAATTAAACACCTTGTCTGGCCCATGTCAGCTGACTCAAGCTCCTGGGGCTCAGGCTACTGGGCTGTTTAATTGTGGTGTAGACATTTGGGCTCAGGTTAGACTGCTACACTGCAATTAAACAGTCTCATAACCTGAGCCCCATCAGTCTGAGTCAGCTGACATGGGCCAGCCATTGGAGTTTAATTGCAATTTAGACATACCTTAGTAGTTGTGGATGTTTGGTGTAGGAGGTGATTAGATTGGGAGACGGTAGTATGATAAAAGGTTGTGTTCAGAAGTATTGTTAAAGGTAGGGATATAAGGCTGGCACTCCTAGCAGGGTAGAGTTAAGGTTGTGATGCATGGTCTGTAGTTGGTTGTACGTAATTCTACTCTGAATTAGAACTGAGAGTATGGGTCCTGGTTGGAATCAGGAGTGATAAGGTTTAGTTCAGAATTTGATTTTTAGAGCCACCCTCCCATGGAAAATCTTGTAAGGTGGGGAGACTGCAGGTGTCTCTGCAATAGATGCAAGCAGCAGAAGTGGACTCACTGGAGTTCAGTGTAAATTGATGTGCTCTGAAATTTCCCTACTAGTTTAGAGTTCAAGGTGTCTTGCAAGATCCAGGGAAAAGCCTAATAGTGAGATGAGGTTCTGCCAGCAGATGGTGGAAGAACGTGAGGGAGAAGGAGTTAGAAGGTTTTCAACAGCTCTGATAGTCTCTGCTGGACCTAGGTCAGTTATGTTTTTTTCAACTTTTATTTTCTCTAGGGCTTCCATGGGTTCAAATACACCTAAAGTGCTCTGGGATGGTGATGGCCAGGAGAAACCTCATGGTTGTAGGGGACAACCTTGGTTCGAGCAATCATGAGCTAATTCAGTTAAAACTAAATGGAAGGATAAACAAAAATAGATCTGTGACTAGGATTTTTTATTTCAAAAGGGCTAACTTAAAAACATTAAGGAAATTAGTTAGGGAAGTGGATTGGACTGAAGAACTTGTGGATCTAAAGGCAGAGGAAGTCTGTAATTACTTCAAGTCAAAGTTGCAGAAACTATCAGAAGCCTGCATCCCATGAAAGGGGAAAAAATTCATAGGCAGGAGTTGTAGACTAAGCTGGATGAGCAAGCATCTCAGAGAGGTGATTAAGAAAAATCAGAAAGCCCACAAGGAGTGGAAGATGGGAGGGATCAGCAAGGAAAGCTACCTTATTGAGGTCAGAACATGTAGGGATAAAGTGAGAAAGGCCAAAAGCCATGTAGAGTTGGACCTTGCAAAGGGAATTAAAACCAATAGTAAAAGGTTCTATAGCCATATAAATAAGAAGAAAACAAAGAAAGAAGAAGTGGACTTCTGAGGATGAAGTGGAGGTTAAGGATAATGTAGGCATGGCCCAATATTTAAACAAATACTTTGCCTCAGTCTTTAATGAGGAGTTTAGGGATAATGGCAGGATGACAAATGGGAACGAGGATATGGAGGTAGATATTACCACATCCGAAGTGGAAGCCAAACTCGAACAGCTTAATGAGACTAAATCAGGGGGTCCAGATAATCTTCATCCAAGAATATTAAAGGAACTGGCACATGAAATTGCAAGCCCATTGCAAGCCCAATTTTTAATGAATCTGTAAACTCAGGGGTTGTACCATATGACTGGAGAATTGCTAACATAGTTCCTATTTTTAAGAAAGGGGAAAAAAGTGATCCAGGTAACTACAGGCCTGTTAGCTTGACATCTGTAGTATGCAAGGTCTTGGAAAAATTTTTGAAGGAGAAAGTAGTTAAGGACATTGAGGCCAATGGTAATTGGGACAAAATACAACTTGGTTTTACAAAAGGTAGATCATACCAAACCAACCTGATCTCCTTCTTTGAGAAGAAAAGGAGTACTTGTGGCACCTTAGAGACTAACAAATTTATTTGAGCATAAGCTTTTGTGAGCTACAGCTCACTTCATCGGATGCATTCAGTGGAAAATACAGTGGGGAGATCTATATACACAGAGAACATGAAACAATGGGTGTTACCATACACACTGTAAGGAGAGTGATCACTTAAGATGAGCTAATACCAGCAGGAGAGCGGGGAGGGAGGGAGAAAACCTTTTGTCGTGATAATCAAGGTCGGCCATTTCTAGCAGTTGACAAGATTGTCTGAGGAACAGTGTGGGGGGGGGAATAAACATGGGGAAATAGTTTTACTTTGTGTAATGACCCATCCCTGTCTTTATTCAAGCCTAAGTTAATTGTATCCAGTTTGCGAAATAATTCCAATTCACCAGTCTCTCATTGGAGTCTGTTTTTGAAGTTTTTTTGTTGAAGAATCGTCACTTTTAGGTCTCTAATCGAGTGACCAGAGAGATTGAAGTGTTCTCTGACTGGTTTTTGAAAGTGACAGATTTTTTAGACAAAGGAAACACAGTGGATCTAATTTACCTCGATTTAAGTAAGGCATTTGATACAGTTCCACATGGGGAATTATTAGTTAAATTGGAAAAGATGGGGATCAATATGAAAATTGAAAGGTAGATAAGGAGCTGGTTAAAGGGGAGACTACAATGGGTCATACTGAAAGGTGAACTGTAAGGCTGGAGGGAGGTTACTAGTGGATTTCCTCAGGGATCAGTTTTGGGACCAGTCTTATTTAATCTTTTTATTACTAACTTTAGCACAAAAAGTGGGAGTGTGCTGATAAAGTTTGCAGATGACACAATACTGGGAGGTATTGCCAATACAGAGAAGGACCGGGATATCATACATGAAGATCTGGATGACCTTGTAAACTGGAATAATAGTAATAGGATGAAATTTAATAGTGAAAAGTGCAAGGTCATGCATTTAGGGATTAATAACAAGAATTTTTGTTATAAGCTGGGGACTCATCACTTGGAAGTAACAGAGGAGGAGAAGAACCTTGGAGTATTGGTTGATCACAGGATGACTATGAGCCACCAATGTGATGTGGCCTTGAAAAAAGCTAATGTGGTCTTGGGATGCGTCAGGAAAGGTATTTCCAGTAGAGATAAGGAGGTGTTAGTACTGTTATGCAAGGCACTTGTGAGACCTCATCTGGAATACTGTGTGCAGTTCTGGTCTCCCATGTTTAAGAAGGATGAATTCAAACTGGAACAGGTACAGAGAAGGGCTACTAGGATGATCCGAGGAATGGAAAACCTGTCTTATGAAAGGAGACTCAAAGAGCTTGGCTTGTTTAGCCTATCCAAAAGAAGGCTGAGGGGAGATATCATTGCTTTCTATGCATATATCAGAGGGATAAATACCAGGGAGGGAGAGGAATTATTTAAGCTCAGTACCAATGTGGACACAAGAACAAATGGATATAAACTGGCCATCAGGAAGTTTAGATTTGAAATTAGATGAAGGTTTCTAACCATCAGATGAGTGAACTTCTGAAACAGCCTTCCAAGGGGAGCAGTGGGGACAAAAGATATATCTGGCTTCAAGACTAAGCTTGATAAGTTTATGGAGGGGATGGTATGATGGGATAGCCTAATTTTGGCAATTAATTGATCTTTGACTATTAGCGGTAAATATGCCCAGTGGCCTGTGATGGGATGTTAGATGGGGTGAGATCTGAGTTACTACAGAGAATTCTTTCCTGGGTGTCTGGCTGATGAATCTTGCCCACATGCTCAGGGTTTAGCTGATCGCCGTATTTGGGGTCAGGAAGGAATTTTCCTCCAGGGCAGATTGGCAGAGTCCTTGGGGATTTTTTTTCCACCTTCCTTTGCAGTGTGGGGCACAAGTCACTTGCTGGAGGATTCTCTGCACCTTGAAGTCTTTAATCCACGATTTGAGGACTTCAATAGCTCGGACATAGGTTAGGGGTTTATTACAGGAGTGGGTGGGTGAGATTCTGTGGCCTGCATTGTGCAGGAGGTCAGACTGGGCAATCATGATGGTCCCTTCTGACCTTGAAGTCTATGACTCTATAACCCCAAAGAGTGCAATTTTTTAGATCTAGGGGCCCTGCTGAGGATCTTAAGTGGGAATATCAGAGAAGGTGAGAGAGATGCTGGAGTTATAGGGGGAACAGAGCAAGGGAAGAGAAATTGTGATATACAAAAGAAGAAAGGAGGGAGAGTGAACAGCAGCCAGTGAGTCCAGGTTGTGGTGATTAGCCTAGGGGGGAAATGGTTTGAATTCAAGGAAGGGGACAGGCGGAGGCAGTTGGAGTAAAGAGTTGGTTGGACAACACAGAGAAGACCTGAAAAGGATTAGCTGAGCTTTCAGCAAGCAGCTATGGCTTTTCTTTTGGCAGGGAGGGCCTCATCCAAGCCAAGCCTTCAAATATTTGAGGCTTGCCTATCACTGTTTGCAAAATATGTTACTCATCTGGCAAAGCATTTAGAGTGCTATAAAATATCTGCAGTGTTCTCAGATTACAACTGCAAACTGATAGGTTTCAGAGTAGCAGCCGTGTTAGTCTGTATCCACAAAAATAACAGGAGTACTTGTGGCACCTTTGAGACTAACAAATTTATTTGATCATAAGCTTTCGTGGGCTACCGCCCACTTCATTGGATGCATAGAATGGAACATATAGTAAGAAGATATATACATACATACAGAGAACATGAAAAAGGTGGAAGTAGCCATACCAACTGTAAGAGGCTAATTAATTAAGATGAGCTATTATCAGCAGGATGTTCTCTGTATCTATCTTCTTACTATATGTTCCATTCTATGCATCCGATGAAGTGGGCTGTAGCCCACAAAAGCTTATGCTCAAATAAATGTGTTAGTTTATCAGGTGCCATAAGTACTCCTGTTCTTTCTTCTAACTGCAAACTGCTGTACTTCCTCACTTTTTTGCAGCAGTGTGCATTTCTATTGAAAGCTTGTTAGAGAAACAAAAACTTTGTGTCTACCTTCCAGTGTCTGATGAGCATTGACTATTTCATGTGCTCATTTTGTAAATGTTCTCAGAGTTGCGAACCTGACATGTTTATGCATTCATAAATCACTTTGGAATGTTTGCTTGATAGTAACCAGCTTCTAAAAAACTGAATTCTATTTGGAATACTATTGCCAACTTGC
The DNA here is from genome assembly GCF_965140285.1 of Lepidochelys kempii. Taxonomy (NCBI): domain Eukaryota; kingdom Metazoa; phylum Chordata; order Testudines; family Cheloniidae; genus Lepidochelys; species Lepidochelys kempii. Next base: position 82,454,084 of record NC_136385.1, on the reverse strand, counting down.
AGGACTAATGCAGTCTGAGTAAGTAAAGAAGACTCTTCTATCAACTGAGCTAATACAGACTCAGAGCCTCAGCTAACAGTCTTCTGAAAAGCCCACAAGATAAAGAAAAAATAATTGTAAATTGCCTTTGTGAACTAATTTTACATTTTGGCTGGCACCCAGGCTAGCAGCTTCAAAGAAACAAAAAGAGGTTTAATATCTTTGAGATTTATATTGTGGTACATACAATTGTATAATTCACCAGACATTTCTGCATAATGGTGCTATAATTCCTGTTGTTAAAATTTGCTGTTGAGTTTAGTCATCATTATAACTAAATTCTCCTACAGACTGTAATGGCAGAAACATTGCAACAATATATTAATCACAACAAATTAAATTAGCAAATAGTGTAATAGATTCAGAGAAAGGGGAGATTCAAAAGATACAGCAAACTGATTAAGTCTAGCCAATTTTCTGCAACATAGGTTCTCAACTCGGGGTGGAGGGCATGAACAGGTGTCAAGAAGTCATGATCACCCTGCCCTTCCAATATTGCTAAATTCCTGCTAGACTCAAGAAAGATAGAAAGAGGGACTTGTGAGGATCCTGCCTTGGAAAATGGGGTCCTGATATGGGAAAGATTGGCAACCACAGTCTTACCAAATATTCTCTCATGATTTTTCCAGATTTTCAAAAGGAGCAACTCTGTTGTAGTCAAGAGAATCAGGCCTTATAAGTCCTATTCAAGTCAATGGGAGCTGTGGTGCTTGGTATCTCTAAAATCAGACTCTTCGTGTTTCAAGCTGGGCACTCAATGTTAATGGCCACTTTTGAAAAAAGTATTGTTGATGTCTCAAGTGCTCAGGCTCCCACCACTTCCCTTGGGAGAATACTCCCAACTCAATTAGACTTCACCATAGGAATGTTTTCCATATACTCAGCCTGAATTGTCCTTTGTTCAGATTAATTTCATCACCCCCAGCTCATGCTAACTAATCCTTACCTCTCGTTACACCTTTCAAATATTTGTATACAATCATAACGTGCCTGCTTTAATTCTCACTCAGCCAAGTTTCCCATACTGTTAGTCTGATTGCCCACTGCGAGTTCAGTTTCACAACAGTGTAATTCCACTGAAATCAATGGAGCAACACAAGGCTAAAACTGGAATAGTAAAGTGGTGAGTCAGGCAACTGACTCTGCTCACAAGTCAAACTCTCCTTAATAATTTTCAGTGCTCTTCTTTGAGCTTTTATCCCACTATCTTCTTTGAAAGTTCTTCACAGAAGCAGCAAACCTGCTTATATTCCCTATTTGTTGGTGCATTCCAGACTGCATCACGCCCCATAATGAGATCAAATGCTTTAAAGCAGGGGTGGCCAACCTAAGCCTGAGAAGGAGCCAGAATTTACCTATGTACATTGCCAAAGAGCCACAGTAATACATCAGCAGCCCCTCATCAGCTCCTCCACCCCAGTCCCAGTGCCTCCCATCCACTGGCAGCCACCAATCAGGGCCTACCACTCCCTCCCCGCACGTCCCAATCAGCTGTTTTGTGGCATGCAGGAGGCTCTGGGGAATGGGGGGAGGAGAAGGAGCGGAGTGGGGACAAGGCCTGTGGCAGAGCCAGGGGTTGAACAGTGAGCACCCCCAGCACATTGGAAAGTTGGCACCTGTAGCTCCAGCCCTGGAGTTGATACCTATACAAGGAGCCGCATATTAACTTCTGAAGAGCCGCATGTGGCTCCAGAGCCACAGGTTGGCCACCCCTGCTTTAAAGTAGCAGCAGTGGGGTCCCACATCTGTTTGGGGTGCAGGGTTCCCACAACCCTGAAGATCTTTCCTGGGAATTTAGGAGTACAGAGGGGCCTACTTGTCAACCTTTCTAGACTAGCAGATGGGGTGGGGGGAACAATTCAGCTGTATGTTTTCAATGGACCTTAGGGAATCTAGAGGAGGACCATACAAAGAGTTTTCCCATTCCATTCTGTAACAATGATATCAGATCACTAAGCTATAGATATGCAGAAAGTGTTTTTTTCGCACTATGAAACTCGAGGGGCTCAAAGGAATCCAATGGGACTGTTATGGGGGCCCCACTAATCTGTCACAAGGGGGCATTCTACAGCATGGCAGGCCATGTATGCCTCAGTTTCCCCTATCAGAGTCCCTTCAAATAGTTCAAATCTTTCTTAGTGCAAATGGCCCTTGTGGGGCTGATTTGTTACAAAAGTCCCAGGCACATTTATCATAACAAAACTCTCACAGCCATAGTCCAGAATTCCCCAGCATAGCTGAAAGAGTACATGCAAGATCCAACCCTGGCATCCCTCACCATGCCCTGGCATCCCTCATCATGCTCTGCCTCTCCAGTACAGCCCCCTCCCCCAAACCTTACAATTGGTGTGTCAGCAGGAACCCCCATAGCCTCACTGCCAGGAAGTCTTTACCAGGGGAGCATCCCTCATTCCCTCTGGCCCTCTCACTGCTTCCCTGGATCCATCATAGAGCCATCAGCATGTAAGCCCCTCTTCTTCTACCCTGCCTTCAGCCCTCTCTGGTCCTCGGCTCTGGCTCTCCAACTTAGAGCCAGCAGATAACTCCCTCCACTGCTCCTCCTCCTGCTGCTTTCAGCCTGCTGCCCCTGGCTAGGAAAAGTTTGCTAGCAAACCCCTCTTGTTGCTGTCCTGCCTTCAGCCTTCTACCAGGTCCCAAAAATAAAGTCTCCTAGACAATTCATCCCTCTTGCCAGGGAGGACCTACAGAGAGAGCTTACTGTGCTCTACAGCTTTCCGCCTCCCCCAAGCCCTCCACTCTCCTGACTGACTCTCACTAAGTCTTCTCCAAATCACTCATTCCCCTTGGTCTTTAATACCCACTAGGTGCTGCCCCGCCCTCTTAATTGAGCAAATGGGGGCATCTGTCCTGACACAGGAGAGAGGGATCTGCTTCATTTCCAAGGGCCAACCCCCTGCATCCCCCATGACAAGGAAACTGAAGATAATGCAGTCACACTAACCAGTACCAGCAGAAGATCTGCCCCTATAAAACCAGTGATTTTGTTTTTAAATGCATCCTTTAATATGCTTCCAATTTTTAACACATTTAGAGGATTTACTTGAAATGTTCACAGAAATCCAATCCGAATTCTTTCAATGAAGAGGAAATATTTTGCTTTGCTTATAAAGTTAAGGGATTAGGTCCAACTTCAGCTGCATTTTCTGTGTGGCTTTGGCTGTGGAGTCACAACCAGTGACTCCATCATGCTGAGGCTGATTTCCAAAGAATGAGTGATCCTATATGCTATGCATGCTAACATACCTGAATAGGATCAGGGAACAGAAGGATGGAGAGCCAGATTGGTTTCTCAACCAATGTTGTGGTCATGGTGGTTTTTGCTGTGATTTGTTTTTTGCAGCTATGCCAAAAATTATGCTATTACTACAGTGTTTGAGGGTACAGTTTGAGGTTTATTAAGTTATCAGTGAAATAAAAGGTATGAATCAGATATGAATGGCATAGTTCATTGTCACAGAATGGGTTGTGAAAGCATATATATAATGGATTGGCTCTACTCAAATTTTAAGGTAGCTTTAAAAAAGAATTGGGTCAGGAATGCTTTTTATGGCAGATAAAAATGCCAATCTCTGGTCAGCACCTAGTATCTTCAATTGTGTCACAAAACAATACAGTGGGATTGGAGTTTCCTTTTAGAAAAGTTCATTAGAATTTTTTTATATATCTATTCATTTCTAATCAGGTTTTTGTATATTAGTACCAAGATACCAGACTTTCCTTGTTTACATTAAGAAAGAAAAACTAAACACTTGTTAAATCCCCTTTAAGGTTACTTTCCTCATATGCTTTTTCTCATTTGTTTTTCTTTATAGTGACTCATCCATATCAGTGAACACAATAACATGTATCTTGGAGTAGTTGAGGTCGGCTTGCAGGTCCAGGAGAAAGTTATATAAAATTCTAATCCGGCTCAGATGGCACTGAAGAATGAAAAGATTCACAATTGATTGAACCTGTTGTTTTTTTTTAATCACGGTTGAAGCCACTACAAACCCATAGCTAATGTTTGGGTTCATGCCCATTCACAGAGGTTTGCTTGTTCAGAAATGGAAGTGGGACTGGCCCTCTATTGCAACAAAAGAACTCTGATCCCAATGAAATAAATTACTTTTTAAGACCTGGGATTTAATAATGAGACCTTTCCTGGAAACTAGGAAAGTACAGAAGGTAAATGTACAGAGTCAGACATCTACAAGGGCTAAGATAAAATGTTTAATTACTTAATCAGAGAGCTCTGTCACTGAGAACCTGATTGAAAATGGCTTTTGCTTGGCTGGACTGACCCAGCAATAGGTAAATCAGGGACACATGAGAAACAACCACGGGCCTGGTCCAAAACCCACTGAAAGCCACAGAAAGACTCTGATTGGGTTTGACCCATGTGATCTGTTCCAATGAAGCTGATTAAACCTGATAACACATACAAATATGGTGAAAAAAGCTACAGTGTACTCTAGTTAAGAATTCAGTACTCATTTTTCCCACCATAGTCTAAAGAAAAAAAACTGATTTTGGTCCCTTAAAGGGGTGAAGGGCTGTTGGGGGAGATGGAATTGCCCAACAACTAATGTAATAGAGAAATAGATCAGAGGTTTAAAGAACATACATATCTACCATAATAAAAAAGAAAGAAAAGAAGAAAGAATATTTCCCCCCAAATAGTCCTTTAAGAAGAAGAAGAAAAAAAGAAAATAGCAAGTTCTGGCCAGAGTGAAGGAAAACATTCTTCTAAACTACTCTACATACATCTCTCTTGTTTTCTACTTTCAGCTTCTCTATCATTTTTATGTCTTTCTTTCTTTCTTTCTTTCTTTCTTTCTTTCTTTCTTTCTTTCTTTCTTTCTTTTCTTCATACTACTACTTTTATTTAGCCTGCATGTATCTGCTTACACACCAAAGAATGATAAAAAGCAAAGTAAGTAGTATGGTACATAACCATTTTGCCTGTTGTATTAATTATAAACTATCAATATTTATCTGAATTATGTATAGCACCTACAATGTGCTAAACAACGTCCAACATATCAGGTATCTGTTGCATATTATTATTACATTTTGTTCATTACATTTATCTTCCAGCATGTTAAGTGAATTTGCTTGCAGTTTCTTTTTCAGTTACAGTTGTTAACTGTACTCATCAACTTCTTAAAATATATTTTTAAATAAACAAAATGACCTCTTCTATCCAGTGTCTATTGCATAAATTAAAGGCCAACAAGCCAAAACATTTCTTAAAATAATCTCAGATGTAAAGGTAATTTTAAGCCATAAATACTTAAATATTTAATAAATAAACAATAACACACAATATGTAAATATGTATTGAGGTATACAACAAATAGTATACAACAAATGGCAATTTGGTAACCATTTTTAAAGTAATACATTAATCCTGAACAGATTTACACTGTATTTGAAATAAAAGGTGTAATTATTTCAGAATTCAATCAGTGTAAATCAAGTCTGACAGAGTAGAACAGATGTGTCTACCTGTTAAGAGACCAGCCTATCATCACTTGGGATGCAAGATGTGATTGATGTCTATAATGGGAGCTATTTAGGAATTCATCCAGGTTAGCAGGAGGTAGCAGAGATTCCGATTACTGTATCATTCTGCTTTTTCCCAAAGCGATCAATGAGTTGAATTAGGGAAGCTGAATAGTACACTCCGGACTATAGAAGGGGATGAATGCCCTGCAGTAAGTGAAAACAGTGCAGAAATCGCTCCAGTCCTTCAATAAAGATGAGAAAAGATACAGGAAGTTCCACAGGGGCACCTTCATGAACAGCAGTTTCCAATGTACTCCAACAATTTTCATTTATTCTATATAATGGGACATCCTGAGAAGCAGAAGCAATCAATGGTTCAGCCATCTCAGCGTAGTTAGTGACTGATTATCCTCTCTTTGTGATACTTTAGTAAGCTGATACTATGAAATGTCCAAGACCATGTCCAATATAGAGAGTACACTGAGTTCATTTTAATGTGGACTTTAACAACCATAGTTGTATTCAATAAGATACCATGGTCTTGACTATTTTTCTATGTGTATGTGTCTATTAATGAAATGGAGGACAGAGTTATGAAAGAGAAGGATACATCCATAGATTAGATTTTGGAGATTACAACAACTGGAGGAAATGGAACTAAAATTGTCTAAGGGGATGGTAATGATTTTTTTTTCATTAAAGAAAGAAATAGTCTCTCAGGTAGAGAGCACATATTTTCTTGGGAAAAATAAATGTTTAAAGTGTTGTGGTCAAGAAAATGGCTCTGTAAAAAATGTCTCCTGACTGCTCATTTCCACTCCCTCTATATCTTTTAACTCTTATCCGCTTAGTTTACTGACTAAATCACATTTTTTTTATTAGTGCCTACACTGCAGAACCAAGATAGCTGAAGGAAGAACAAATTATATTTTATTCTACCACAAAGTTATCAAGCTAAATTCTAATTCTTCTTATTGTTGTTGATGGTGTATAAAGTAGAAAGATCTTCAAATTCTGGTTTAAGGATGCACTTAAAAATATCTAGTTCAGATTTCCTCAAATGAAATTAAATTGGATATGGAAGCTGATGAGGAAGAATAAATATGCCAAGATGCTTTTTTTGAAGTCTTTTTTTGTTGTTGTTGCCATTACAATGTGAAACTCCAATTGAAGAGAAGGAAGAAAGGGAAGATCCAGATCCACAGCAGTTATTGCTAATTTCAATCCTCCATAGATACACCCAGTTGCAAAGTTTGGTGTATAGTCAAAAACTGATGTGGGTTCTAGTTCCTTTGCCCCTGCCAAAATTCCAGGGAGAAGAGCTGACAGCTACTTCTGATATGCTTTCAGTAGATGGGAAGGACTTGGCACTAGCCACAAAGGAAATGGTCGAATCTCACTACTCTCTAGTAGGGCACTGGACTCTTATGGATGAAGGATTGATTGTTTGTTTAGGAAGTTACTACAGGGGCCATTTTCACTCAGAACCTTCATGGAATGGCAGGAGTGGTCATGTAAAACCATTTGACAGGGAGAATTCTCAGGAGAATGTAAAATTATTATTATGTGGGGATTGGGGGGGGGAGGTGTTGTTGTTTTGTCTTCCTCCTCTGAAGCATCAGAGATGGTCACAGCTGGAAAGGGGACACTGGATAGTGTGGGCCAGTGCTCTGACATGACACCAAGCTCTCTCTCTCTCTCTCTCTCTCTCTCTCGCTCTTAGATGCTTGGCTGACTGGTTCTTGTTGACACGCTCAGGGTATAACTAATCACCATATGTGGGTTTGGGAAGATTGGTACTGACCTTTGGGTTTTTTGCCTTTCTCTGCAGCATGTGGGTGTGGGTCATTTGCCAGAGAACATCTGGGTATATCTCACTTATCACTTCCCTGCCGTTGCGGGGGCCTAGGGCATTGGTGCACCTTGGTCTTTCCCATTCTCTGCCTGTGGCACATAACAGTCTAGTCTCCTAGTGTCTGTAATACTTTGGTCTCATTTCAATTGTTGGGGTTAGTGTATGGGTGCTGGATGGTATTGGTGGCTTGGGGTAGATGGGAGATCAGGCTAGATGAACTGGTGGTCCCTTCTGGCCTTGAACGCTATGACTGAATTGTGTGATGTACCAGATTTTGACTGATGTGAGATGGAGGGATTATGGGTCTCAAACTAGGTTCATTTAATATCTAGTAGCATTCATGGGAAGGCATTACAGTTGAACAAATGTTATATCTCAGTTGTTGCAGTTCCTTCATGAAGAGATGGGTATCAACATTATTAAAACACAACCTTAACACTCCCAAACTGATGATTTAGTGGCAAACTTTAACTCAATGCTAACAAGTTTGAAAATTGTGTCAGAAACGCAGGATGACTGAGCCAAGTGATTCCCATTTCTATTATTCACATACTGGGACATTTCCCAGATTCCTAGTTTGAGTTTCTATAAGGGCCACGGGGGAGAGGTCCCCTACATATGTGAAAGGGAAGCTGAGAAACTGCATTGTTCTGCAAATATAGTCTTATATACCTTTGAGATGAGGGAGAGATGAGAACACCTGAGAGAGACAGAGAGAGAGAGTGGGCTGAAGAAAATTCAGAAGCCTCCCCAAAAAGCCAGAAAATTTGGTATTTGCTTTGTGCGGGGACATACTAGTTCTTCCAACAACCAGCAGAAGAAGTGCTATTGTTGTCTACAGATACCAGTAAATTTAACAAAATGTTAGGGCCCTTTTGAGGTACTATGGAAAACAGATCCAGACAGAATCAGATCCTGGCAAATATTTCATTTGAGCCTTTTCAAGGAGTGGAAAGAAAGAGAATCCTCAGAAGATGCCTTGACAGTGAGATACAAAGCAAAAGAGGAGAATATGATGCCACCTTGGGAAGAAGAAAACTATTATCTGACTTAAAACATTTGAAGAACAAAAGGAAGAGCAAGTGTGATAAGTAGACAAGCGAGAAATTGACTTTCTGACACAGAGAGTCAAATTTATAATAGTGTTCACCTATAATATTACATGTGCATACACATTAATGTAGATGTTGTCAGGCACTGCCTCCTGGCAGTCAGGTCTGATGGTTGGAGCAGAAGTAGAGTCTGGACAAAAGCTTGGAGCTGGGATGAGGGTAGCACTGAACTGAGATCTGGGGGACAGGCCAGGGTCAGAACCAAGATCAGAGTCTGTAGACAAGCCAAAAAACAGGACTGTAGACAAGGTCCAGGTGCAGGGCACAGGTTGAAGACGGGTGGACAGAGTCTGTAAAAAATACAAATCAGTATCATAGCCAGAGTCCAGGAAAAGGCCAGAGGTTGGAGCTGGGTGGTCAGAGTCTGAGGGGTCAGGAGGCAGAGACAAGGCTGGAGAGGGTCAGTAACAGGGCTGGAGCTAGGCCAGAGTAAGGCCAGGACAAAACTGGAACAGGACTTTGGCAAGGTGGCACAGGTGCTGGAACTAGGGGTGCTGCCGCACCCCCTGGCTTGAAGTGGTTTTCATCTGCTACGGGGTTTACAGTTTGTTTCAGTGGCTCTCAGCACCCCCACTATACAAATTGTTCCCACATCCCTGCAAGACGGAGGCAGGAACTGGAGCAGGACCAGGCTGAGAGCCCAGTGAGTCTGTCTCCTGCGAGGCAGCAGGAGGGATCCTGGCTGCATAATGCTGTTGCACAGATTGATCTGCAGCTTTGGCAGAGTTGGGGAAATACCTGAGACGGGGGGTCACCTGACCCAGGCTCTTCTCCAGGATAGGCTGCAGCCACATGCCTGGAGGCTAAGTCACTGCAGGCTGTGTAGGAAGAGTAAATTAGTGCAGCCGAGTTGTTGTTGCATGCCTGAGTGGTGAGTCACCACAGCTCTATGGGAGATGCACCTATTTTGAAGTGCTGGAGAAGGGCAGGTGTGGTCAAGCCTGCCCACATCTAACGGCCCCTCTTCTCAGCCTAAGGGGAAGAGCTATAAGACCCAGGTCTCAACTGGATGGTAGTGAGGGTCACAGGATCCAAAGAAGGGATTCAGAGGGGGACACCGAACAGAGAACCCCAGACAGCACCCACTGCTCCTCAAAGGTATCCAGGGAGCCAGTGGATGCAGCCCAGAGGAACTTTGCCTGGAGATGTGATTTCATGGAGGAGTGGAAATAGGCCCCATAGTCACAGAGCACCTCCCCATCCAGCTTCTTCCTCCTGGTATGGTAGACAGCCACCTTGGCCAATGCCAGGAGGAGGTTGATGAGTAGGTCTCGTGACTTCATGGGGGCATAGATGGAGTGTGCATGCATCAGGAGGTGTGGGGAAAAGTGCAGTCAGAACCAGAAGATAAGGTTCTGGAGGAGACCGAAAAGGAGCCGCAACCTGGTGCACTTGATGTGAATGTGCACCAGGGTCTCCTTCTTGCCATAGAAGGGGCATATGTCAGGGAAGATGGTGAACCACACTAGGCTCCATGAAGGAGGTACCAACTAATATCCCTGGCAGACTGTGGGACCAGGGTGGAATACAGGCTGGCCCCTGGAGCGCCTCATTCTCCATGGGTGGTAAGAGGCCTGCCATTTGGTGTCAGGATGGGACATGAGGGTGAGCAATTGAAGGGTGTGGAACATGAGCATGTACAACTGGTCCCTAGGTGTGGTTTGTAGGTGGGCCAGCTGCAAGGTCATACATCTGGCTCAGGTGGTGTGGAGGGGGTGGCCGGGGAGACTCATGGGACAGGGACTCAGTGGTGAGGACCAGAGGGCTGGGGTGAGGGGCGGGCAGGGAGCACCCTCCCACAGGACCCTCTAGAGGAAAATACAAGACGTAGGCAATAAGGCTGCCCTCGCCTCCTGAAGCATACCCTGGGAGCATGATGGAGGATGTCTGTTGGAGGGGCTGCTGAGTGAACAGCCCTGGTTTGGCTGCGGGTTTGCCTCACAGACATGTACAAGGAACTAGATATGTATAAGTCTGAGATGGATTTACATTAGAGCTAGCTGAAAAATATTTTTCTGTTTCTGTGAAAAATGTTTCTTTTTCACTGAAAATTGTCTTCCAATTGTTTTGATTTTGTGAACACCCCCAAACCAGACAGTTTTTGGCAACACAAAACAGAAAAATTTCAGCTGAAAAAGTACCATTTTTGATTATTTTCAACAAAAACATGAAACTTTTAATTGAAATTGGAAAGTTCCCATAGAAATTTCTGTTTTGACAAAAATCTATTTTGCAATGAAAAGGCTTTCAACTGAAATTTTTCAGTCATCTTCAATATACATATAATTACCTGAGATGTGATTGTAAATACAGGTTTTGCACCTGTAAATGTTTATTTGGAGATGCAAATACAGTTTTGATGATGTGATATCAAAGGCCACTGTTAATTTGGACTTCAATATCAACCATCAGCTAGCATGAGAAGTGGTGTCTTTTTGTGCCTTCTGGTTCTTGTAGAATTTTCTCATTTTCACCTGACTTCAGATTACTTCAGCAAAATTCTCAGGACAGTCTCTATCTCTAAAACAGTTCCAGTAGCGTTCATGTTAAAATTATTGGTTTCAATTCCTCCAGCATGCTAAAAGAAGTTGCACACCTTCTCAGAAGGGATATCCATATATCAGTGATTGTCAACTCATTTTCCTGAAGTCTGTCATAATCAGGAGTGAACTGATAAAGAAAAATTGCTTTTAATGTCATGCTTTTATTTAATTATTGCACCATTTTTGAATCAAGAGAGTCTTACTATAAGGAATAATCTATTTTCTTGGAAGATAAGATAAGAGAACATGCAACTAATATTGACAGTACTGTTCCCAGCCTTCCTTACAGTTAAATTTAGCTTTACAAAGAATTCTATCATTAATTCTAATGTGATGATTATGTAGCGATAGATTATTACTTTGATTGGCATGACAATATGAAACTATAAAGAAACATATTTTCTAATTAGAAAACATTTGCAAGAGTCAAAGTCTAGTTTCATCTCACAATTAATCTCAGTATTATTAACTAGTAAAACATTCTGTCCACAATAATTTTAGGAATATTATGAGCTAGTATTGTTCTTCCAATAATAATTTCAATGTGTAAAAAATATTTTTTATTATTCTAATCCTATGTTTCTTCTGGGAAGAAATGTTCATTTGTGAGGAATGGAATTAAATGGTTTTGCTTTTTCAAACAAGATTCAGTTGGAAATAGTTTGAGACTCTCAAACTCATTTTAATTTTGGCCTGAAAGAAATGAAAACTAAAATTTTCAGAGTGCCATTGAGTTAGGAGTGATCATTTTTAGCTTCAGAATATAGTGTGAATAAGTGAATAAAAAATCTGCCCTCAATCCAATGAATTTGTGAAAAAACATCTCTTTGCTCATTCCTTCCCTTCAAATGGCTCCAGGCTACTCTCAACTGGGTCAGTAACAGTTAAAGCAAAAACAATGAGGATTACTTATGACACTTTAGAGACTAACAAATGTATCTGAGCATAAGCTTTTGTGGGGTAAAATCCACTTCATCAGATGCATGCAGTGGAAAATACAGTAGGAAGATATATATACACAGTACATGAAAAATGGGAGTTGCATTACCAAGTGGGGGGTTGGTTCTAATGAGACAATTCAACTAAAGTGGGCTAATATCAACAGGAGGAAAAATCACTTTTCTAGTGGTAATCAGAGTGGCCCATTTCAAACAGTTGACAGGAAGGTGTGAGTAACAGTAAGGGGAAATTAGAATAGGGAAATGAGTTTTCAGTTTTTGTAATGACCCATCCACTCCCAGTCTTTATTCAGGCATAATTTGATGGTGTCCAGTTTGCAAATTAATTCCGGTTCTGCAGTTTCTCATTGAAGTCTGTTTTCTAAGTTTTTTGTTGAAGAATTGCCACTTTTAAGTCTGTTATTGAGTGTCCAGAGAGGTTGAAGTGTTCTCCGACTGGTTTTTAAATGTTATAATTCTTGATGTCTGATTTGTGTCCATTTATTTTTTTACATAGAGACTGTCTGGTTTGGCCAAATGTACATGGCAGGGAGGTATTGCTGGCACATGATGGCATATATCACACTGGTAGATGTGCAGGTGAACGAGCCCCTGATGGTGTGGCTGATGTGGTTAGGTCCTATGATGGTGTCCCTTGAATAGATATGTGGACAGAGTTGGCAACAGGCTTTGTTGCAAGGATAGGTTCTTGGGTTAGTGTTTTTGTTGTGTGGTGTGTAGTTGGTGGTGAGTATTTGCTTCAGGTTGGGGGGCTGTCTGTAAGCGAGGAATGGCCTGTCTCCCAAGATCTGTGAGAGTGAGGGATTGTCCTTCAGGATAGGTTGCAGATCCTTGATGATGCGCTGGAGAGGTTTTAGTTGGGGGCTGAAGGTGACGGCAAACGCTTTCAGGTCTGAGTTGCAAACCTACTGCAGGTTAAGGACTGTGACCCAAGCATGAGGGCACTCTGGTGAGGTTTGTGTTCAAGGCAGCAGATAAACAGGCTTGTTTGAAAAATGTTTTATTTATTTGTTAGAATGAATAAAGCTGTTTTTGTAAACACAAGTGATGGTGACAGGATTGTTTTAAATTATACTTTTGTTCCTGCTGAGCTATTCTCAACACCTGCAGTTAAAATAATTATTGAAAACATTCTCCTCTTGAAAAGAAGGAGCAGTTAGCAATAGACCTGTCTTGTTACGGTAAATTAACATCTGCAGTTAATATGATTCCCCTTGGTTGTAAACATCCTGAATTAAAGCTTGTTAGCTCCTTTAGGAGGTATGTTTTTATGATTTCACCTGTTTGCTAAGAAATAATTAAACATTTCACTAAAGTACAGGTTGGATGAATATGATCATATTTTAGCCACCACAGAAATTATTAAATGGTTTTACAGCAAACATTCTGGGTATTTAATTAGAAACTGTCCTGAAATAGAGCAAGCACAGCCTATAAGTATGGCCAAAAAAGTGGCAGGGATGCTTCAGAGGCTGAGCTTTTACATATTGGTTTGTTTTACAGTGTCACAAACTCCTCTTCCAGATGACTTGACACCATGTATGGCTAGTACTTGTCCATGCAATGGTAGCCTGAACATTTAAGGCTATGTGCATGTTGTAATTCACATTCCACTTCCTAGGCATGTTCTCCACTATTTGATTAAAACTCACTGATTCTGTGAATGTTCTCACCAGTAAACTTGTACACCCGAATATCTGCTGAAAGCAAATACAAGAGTCAAGAAAATGGCAGAAAGCAATCCAAGTGACATATTTGAATGAATATTCAAGAGAAATTTTGGGGGGTAGGATTGGCCCAGCTCTGACAGATTTTTCTAATGAGATGCCAGAACTTTTTGATTTTGTGGAGGACATAGATATGAGAACTGCTTCATTTAAACTAATATCTATTTGTGGTTCTCCTCTGTAGAACTCTTTTTACAAGATGTCTCGAGCAGAGCTAAGTTACATTTTTAAAAGAAATGTATTAGCAAGTATTGCTGTTTCCTAATTCCTTTTGATGATGATGAATATGGAGTTTTTGGAAGTGGCATCTCAGTATGGGATTTTCTTCTGCCTCTTTCTGGCCTATGGAGCATTTCCCGTCTCTCAAACACCTACGTCAGGATCAGACTGTTCTGAGCAAGGCCCATTGGGTTTTCAGCACACTGCTGTATTCTGAGCTGCCATCCTCTCTTATTAAATATTGTCCCTTCTTCATAAATCCATGTCAGTGGCTGATTGTTCAATCCAGTCTCAGCATTGTGAGAACTCTCAGAGCCCTTTGAGGCTAGAATAGTACTCTGCACTTGTTCCCAGAGGGTGCCTGTGAATGATGTGGCACAAACCCTTTTCCTTGGAGATTGAGGGCATCACCTCTATTATACTCCAAGATACCGTCAAAGTCCAGGATTAGTTTCCCTCACCTGTGTCTGGGTCTCCCACACTACAGTATGATACAGCTTTGCCAAGACACTATGCAGACCTCTGATTTTCATGTCTAATTTTTCTCTTCCCCCCCTCATTGAATTCTAACCTACAGTTCTTTGAATGTTAGATGCTGCAGAGCTATCAATAAAAGAAGAGGTCTCTTTCAGTATTTGCCTAAGGAGAGGTCAATATTTCCTTTAAAGAAAAAAATGCACACTGATGACAATAATTAGGCAAACTGTGTTGTCGAGTGAATGGAAAACAGTTCTGAAGCCATGGGTCTAATTTAAGTGCTGAGGTCTGCAGTTTCTTCTCTGCTCATTTAAAACCTGACTTGAGAATAATAAAAGAGCTTGTTAAAGGATGGGTGGTTAAAAGTTCAAGACATTAGGATTTATGTCCCCACCATTGTGAAGTAAAGCATTTCTTTCTTTCTGACTCTAAGCACTGTTTCAGGCACTTGTCAGCTTGAGAATGCACTGATTTTTGAGAGAGATTTCAGATGCATTACATCAAAGGCAAGAGACATTCAGTTCTTCCTTCACCCTTTGTAAAGGTGCTATACTCTCCTTTGCTCGCCTATGGTTCGACTGATATATGAAGGCAACACCTTGTTTCCTGACATCGTTATTTGCCAAAACAAGG
Organism: Lepidochelys kempii; assembly: GCF_965140285.1. Lineage (NCBI taxonomy): Eukaryota > Metazoa > Chordata > Testudines > Cheloniidae > Lepidochelys > Lepidochelys kempii. Next base: position 82,439,009 of record NC_136385.1, on the reverse strand, counting down.
CAGAATCCTTAGTTTTTTAAAGCATGTATACTGTGTCATCCATTGAAAACTAGTAGTTACTCACAGAAAAAATTCCTGACTTCTGTGGGAACTTTGGAGTCTTATTGAAAATGAATGTGAAACTTACAGCATCCGACAGCATTTCAAAAATTGCAAAATTTGCCTTGATGGATACCAACTATTTTTCACCATGGGAGTGTTATTTGTAACATACAATCATGCTAATCTTGGGGCCGGATCCTCAGCTGGTGTGAACCATATTAGTCCCATTGTCTTCATTGACTTTGTAGGCAATGGAGTTACACTCCAGATTTACACTGATGCAGTTAAGATCAGAATTGGACTCAAAGATTGCCAAGTGAGGACACAAGATGGATACAAATTGAATAAAACAAAGGATTTGGACTTTTTGTGGGCCTTGCTTCATAGAACTTTTTACAAGTGAAATTTTTGCCTCGGGTCAATTTGTACTTCAGAAATTCCTTGATCATCTTCCAAAAATCTCACTGGTGGAAACTGAGGGACTTGAATGCTTCTGCGACAGTAAAGCAAAAATAAAGCATCTGACATGAATGAGTGGAAAATGTATATTACATGCAGTTACTAATGTTCACTAATGTTGTTTCTTAGTTAGACTAAGAGAAGTTTTCTTCAGTGTTATTAAGGAAATGATTAGTGTGAAAAGGTTACCTTGAACTTTTTATGTTGTTACAAATCAGTGACATCTGTGAATGTAAAGTAGGGATATTTATTTCCCTGCTTGGTGAATACTATAAAATCTTTTCCAAAGCCTGTCAAACAGACAGAAAAACGTGATTATACATAATCCAACTGTATCCCATTCTCCAACAGATTCATTTTTTTATAACATCTTTTTAATGAGATATTATTAACAGCTTCAGAACTGTTTAATTAGACTGTTGGCATGATCCTATTAAAAAAAGACTTTTGATTAGGTCAATCATGTTTATTAAAAAAAACCCCAAAATTTAAATCTTGATTTAAATCTTGAATGACAGTATATACTCTTATATATATCAGTACACAGATAGGTCTTTACTAATATTACTTCTGCACAAGGGGAAGAAAGAAACTAATACTAGTTATGAGCATGTGTATGTGTGTGTATATATATATATATATATATATATATATATATAAAATGACCTGACATAATGTCTGGAAAACTCTTAAAATAATGTGATTCAAGATTAAGAATTTGTGATAAGATGTTAGAGACAAGTGGTAACCCCCAAGTTATAAACAGAGGCTTATACAATCGATGGTATTTTATGGCCCCCATTAACATAGTAATGGAGTTCCTCACAGTGCACCTCACAATGTTTAATCCTCACAGCTCCCCAGTGTGGTAGGGAAGTACAATTATCCCCACTGTACAGATGGGGAGCTGAAGCACAGAGAGGCTAAGTGACTTGCTCAAGGCCACACAGGAAATCTGTGGCAGCTCAGGCAATTGATCCCTGATCTCCCAAGTCCTAGTTTAGTGCCCTGAGGTCATTCCTTCCTCTCCATGTTAAAAATGGGGACACACAGTCCTAAAAGCAAAGCAATGTCAGTGTTGCATGCTTCTAATACTGATGACTAAAATTACAGCTGTTTCTTCACTTTTTAGAGACCAAATTTTAAACAGTTTAAATAGAAGAAGAGACTGTAAAAGCCCCTGTTCTGGCTCACCCTAAAACTCATTATGTATTTGGCACTGTAATAAAAAGGCTACAGGTAAGTCATTGTATGCCATCAGGAAATCAATTATTCTTCCATGGTTTAGCACTTTATCTGTCTAATATAATTTATGTCATCCTGGCTGATAGCCCCAGTCTCCATCACTCCCTCTCTCCTACTTTTGTTGTGTAGACCTATAATCATTCCATCATTTGCCCCCAGTGAACCTGCTGTATATATAGATTTCTGCTTTAAGGTTTGCTCTAATAATACATGGCTGCCAGACTTAAGTTGCTATCTGCTTTGAACCTATTGATTGGCTGTCTTTAGCACACACTCCACATTTTTGCATAAACATCATGGATCTTAAAAACAGCCTTGTGGGAAAAGTTTTGTACCTTGTTCTTAAAAACCTCTTCTAACTGTAAATACTGAAGTAGGGCCAGAATTATAGCTTCTTTTTGGTACTGTTGCCCAAAACTATGGAAGAGGTTATTGAATTTCAGATTGTGAACTTTGACTACTCATGGCTAGACAATCCTGCTTGAGATGCAATGACCTGTTACCATAGGACATTTGGTCCATCTCCCTGCTAAGGCAGGTTTATTCTACTTAGTATATACATTTACCAAAGTTTTCTATAAGCTCGTTTTATAAATATTCTAAGCAGTGGGGTTCCACTACTTCCCTAGGAAGATCATTCAAATATACATCACTGACTGGTCTGACCATTCTGAGTATTAGTCAGGCTAGATTAACAGATTCAGAGATTTTAAGGCCAGAAGGAACTATGAGATCACCTAGTCTGACCTCGTATATAACACAGGCCATAGAATTTCATCCAATTACTCCTTCCTCTATTGAGTCCAATAACTTATGATTGGCTAAAACATCCTTTCTTCAAGAGATGGAGAATCCATTACTTCCTTTGGTAGTTTATTTCAATGGTTAATCACCCTCACTGTTAAAACTGTGTGCCTTATTTCTAATTGGAATTTGTCTAGCTTCAGCTTTCAGCCATTGCTTCATGTTATGCATTCTCTGCCAGATTAAAGATCCTTTTAGTACCGAGTATTTTCTCCCCATAAAGGGCCTTATACACTCTAATCAAATCACCTCTCAGTCTTCTTTTTGGTAAGCTAAACAGTTTGAGCTCTGTAAGTCTCTCACTGTAAGGCAATTTCTCTAGCCCTTGAATAATTTTTGTGACTCTTTTCGTCACCCTCTCCAGTTTTTCAACATCCTTTTTCAAATGTGGACACTAGAAATATATGCAGTATTTCAGCATAGGTCTCGCCAAGGCCACCCATCTCCTCCTTACTCCTATGCACTACTTTCCTGTTTATACAACCAAGGGCTTTTTTGGCTCTTTTTGCAACAGCTTCACACTGGGAACTCACTTAGTTTGTCTGCTATGACCCCTAAATCCTTTCAGTCACTGTTTTCCAGACCCCCATTCTGTAGGTATGACCTATACCTTTTGTTCCTAGTGGTATGGACATGCATTTGGATGGCTAGCTTGGTGCTCTGCTCCATGGGAGTACAAATCCTTTAGGTCTCTGAGGGTTTGCCCCCATAGAGTGGGCCAGCCCTCAGCCCGGGTTTCGCAATAATCTCTTGCCTGTGCGTCCATACAGGAGCCCGTGCTCCTAGTCAATCTCTCTGTTCTGGCTGGAGTTCAGCTCACTCCTGAGATCCTTTCTGAATCCAATTATTTCTAGTCCCTGGCAGCAGTCCCCTGGTCCCTCCACAGGTCGCTGTCTGTGGGCAGCTCTCCCAGGCCCCTCACTTGTATTAGGCTTGTAGAATCAATCTGTCCCCAAACAAGCAGGGCCTGGCAGGGGGAATGAAAGGCTAGACACTGCCTCAGGCTGGGCTCCCCTTGCTTCTGGAGGTCACTAACAGTCCCTAGCAGCCACTTCTCCCAGGCAAACGTCTTTATGGCAAGTTTCACCTTTTTTTAAGCACCCCTTCTCCAAGTGGAGCATGTTCTACAGGTGCACCTAATTGGTGCTGCCAGAGTGCAGGAATGGTTGTTAGCCTTTCTATCAGTGGGATGGGGGCATGTCCCATCACACTCCAAATCAATTTGAATTCAATTTTTGAGTCGGATTTCATGGGATACAGGGCCTGATTGATCACTGCAATACCTCAGTGTTACATCAGTTAATAGTGTTAAAACAGCTTTTAAACTGGACTAATGCAGAGAAGAATCAGATCCACAATGGCAAATATTCCACTATGATCCAAATATATTACAGAGTGTATTTCTTTAGGCCTCTGTTTTTGACATTCTATAATAAAATAGCAGCACTATATCTGACTAGCACAAATATCTGACTATATATTTTCTTCATAAATCAGTTCTACTTATTGCTTATGATTCCTTTATCCTTTAGATGTTTTAGTGGCCTACACCAGGACTTCTGTAAAGTCCTGAATTTCATCCTAGTATGCATCTCGATTAGGCTGGATTATTTTTTGTATGTTCATATTTTCCAAGCATGCCATTCGCTCCTCTTCCTTCCTTCCTTAGAGTCACAGAGTTTAAAGCCAGAAGGGGTCACCAGGTCATTAATTGTGACCTCCTGTATACACAGGCCACCAACACCACCTAGTACCTGCACACTAAACCCAACAACCAAAATTAGAACAAAGTATTACAGCCTCTAGGAGACTAATCTATTATGTGCCACAGGCAAAAAATAGGAGGGACCAAAGTATACTGATGCCAAGGTCCCTGCAGTGGCAGTGAATTGATTGAGACTTCCTAAACCTCAATCCGACAAACTCTTACACGTATATGAAATTTTACATATGTGAATAGTACCATTAATAAACCAGAGCTATGCTGATTTACATCAGCTGAGATTCTGGCTGATTGAGTCCACTGGGAATACTCATATGCATAAAGGTAAATACACATGTAAGAAATTATAGGATCAAGGCCCAAGTATTCTAAAATTTTTATTTTAATTTAATTTAATTTGTTATTGTTTGTTAAAGACAGATTTATAAAAGGAGTTTGGTAGCTCACCCATTTGAGCATCATCGTTCATTTTATTTTCCCCCTCACACAGGTGAGCTTGCAAGAGAACCACACCATACTGCTGCACAGCTTAGGGTTTGACACACAGATTATAGTTCTGTACACCTTGCCTTTGCAAGTAAGCTTCTTGAATTAATTAGTTTTCAGGTCTGTTAAAAATGAAAAGATTACGACAAAGTGCCTAATGTATGATGACTAGCCTATCATTGCAATTCACGAACAAACAAACAAAATAACAACCTTAGGTATGGGTTTGGAAGATAAAAATATTTTCTCCGCAGTAAAAAGTTACTACATCAGTATTTTCAAATGACATTTCAGCTATATACAGTGTCAGGGACAGAAATGGAAAAAAGTGTATAAAAATATTGCTACATAAAAGCTTTGGAAGGAGTCTAAAAGCTAACATTATAAAGCCAGAGAATAAATAGAATAGTTTAGGTGGCAGAGTTGGTTAGGGCACAAACCTTTAATTTCTAGGGAGATGGGTCTAAATTAGTGATAGAGAGCTTTGTGGGATATATTTTTACATAAATAAATTTCCCAATGGTTCCTTTGGGTTTGAAAAGGCCCCCAAAAGTTTGTGTGCTGATTTGTTCAGCAGCTTAACCCAAACATTAAGGCCTTGATGCTACAAGCATTTCTGCACATGAGCAGTTTATGGAAGAGTTGAGGAGTGGCAGGAATATGGCCAACAGGCTCACACACACTACTGATAGACTCACATGGGATCCTGTGTAATAAGGAGCGTACCAGTCTTTGGTCACTTCTCCACTCAGGATGCTGTGGAAGTTGCCAGGAAGCTGTAACATGGCTGCGTTGTGTGCTAGCTTCAATTTGGAGGGATGATTCCAATCCCCATCCATTGTTCACCTATGGCCATTTTAGTCAGTGTCTTGGACAACGTGAATTTCATCCTACATTACTGACTTTAAGACTGGTTCTCTGATTAGAAGCTGGAGGTAATATTGTTAAGGAAAAGTTAGCACATGTGACTCCATTTTGGTTTGGGGCCCACCATTGTTTAAATGCCAGCACATCATACACCAGGAGGAGTAATCCTTAGATATTGAATCCCTGTGAAAATCCTCCTCCTTGTCTCCAGCCTGCCTTGACTCCCAGTATCTGGTTTTTGTCAGTCTCTAACTCCCTGTCTCTTGGCCTTGATGTGAGGCCTCCCATCCTGATAATAAAAGTTACTGATGCATGGCTTTAGGACCATGCTGTGTAATTAACATACTGGTATAGCACGAGGAATGCACCAAGCAGGGATAGGTGGTAGATAAGACAAGGGTTTGTTTATTGGCTAAGGTTTCCGATGCACGAGGGCAACATGCTTTGCTAAAAGGTATATAACCTTTGTATAATCTGCATTCAGGGTCCCCTCCTGGCTAGCAGGGGGGCACCACGCTCGAGCGTAATAAACTTAGTGTTTTTTGGGAACTCTGCAGTTGTGGACTTTATTTCTGTGCCTCAGCCTAGATTCGAACTGTGCATGACCTATCAGGTGTAATTCGTAGCATTGGTGTGCGTGTCCTATCAGGTATAATTCGTAGCACTTGTGTGCGTGTCCTACAAGGTGTAATTCGTAGCACTTGTGTGCGTGTCCTACCAGGTGTAATTCATAGCACTTGTGTGCGTGTCCTACCAGGTGTAATTCATAGCACTTGTGTGCGTGTCCTATCAGGTATAATTCGCAGCACTTGTGTGCGTGTCCTACCAGGTATAATTCGCAGCAGTTGTGTGCGTGTCCTACCAGGTGTAATTCGTAGCACTTGTGTGCGTGTCCTACAAGGTGTAATTCGTAACAATATCAATGGGATAAATATATCTTTCATGTTTTGAGACTCAGCTGCTAATCTAATTCACTTCTTGTGTTTATATAGTTTATCAAGATATTGGTGTTACATTTGTTACCATTTCAATAGTCTGGTCAAAAGAAAATCCCTGGGGGTTTCATTTCCAAATGAATGGAAGCACTCACTCAAATTTTAAATCATCCTAGTACATTTTATTTAGTAAGACTTGACATAGAAATCTCTTGGTTTGTTGAGAACACATGAAGAGAGATTAGCTGATATGTGAAATATAGACAAAGTGTTTGTGAGTGCAAGACCAGGATGAATTAGTACCATCAGATCATGGCTGAAATCCATGATGCAGTTAGGTGGAATACAAGTATCTGTTTCAGTAGGCATTCATTAAGAGGACCTTCAACTTTGAAAGCTGTGAATAAGCGTATAAATTTACCAACAATATTAGCTGTGGCAGAACCGCCAGGATCAAGAACATCAGCCTCCACCATCCTATCAAGATAAATATGATTTGGCAGACCCACACATAACTACTTGAAATGGTTATGTCCTCTATTGATTACAATAAAAGAAAAATGGAGAATTTACTATTCCAGTTGTATGAGAAAACCAGATTATCCCAACTTTAGAAAATGGAAATAGTTTTTTTTCATAAAATAAATGTAAGCAGAGTCAGGATGAGCTCTACCCTGACATCTGATGGTGAGTCATGGTGGGTTGTGGAACAGAACTTCAGGGGCTGATCTCATTTGCATAGGCACACCCACCTCACCTAGATGGTCACTTTGGCTGTTGTAGGAGCCAAAGTTTCTCTGTTATTAGGCCAGGAATAAACTGTTATTATCCTGATTATGTGAATCAAGGACAGTGGAACTCTACTTGGCCTTTTGTTATGATGGAGGGACTCACCATCAACTAAGCAGCACTCGCTAGGCAAGGGTCATGGGTTTCAACCCCCAGTGAATGGAGAGAGGTTGGGGATATGTATTAATACCTGGTGGTATGGGTCCCTGGGTGAGAGCCTTACATGCTAATTGCACTTCCTTCTTTCTTCACTGTGGAATATCAGAGCTAATTTTGATTCTATTAGGAGTCTAGTTACAGGCTGCTAAGCTGAATTCACTTTGGGCCAATAGTGCACCAGCACTGAGACTCCCCTACTACAAGCTGAAATCACTAAAAGAGTTAAACTTACTAAGAGCTGAAATCACTGAGTGTTGTGTTAAGTAGTGGGGGAGCCTGAAGATTTAGTGCAGAACAGATTATGGGACAGCTGGCAGAGCAGCTGGTGGAGCGGAGCAGTTTGTGGGATGCCTGGACCAGCTCATGGGGGTGGCTGGCACAGCAGAGCAATTCGTGGGACGGCTGGTGGAGCAGAGTCCCATGGAGAGGTGGGGCAATTGGCTTTGGACCATGTAAGGTGCCCCTTAACCCCCCCCCCCCATATCTCCACCCAGGTTGGGAGGTAAAACTGCAGATAAACTTTCAAACTCTGGGGCTGCACTGATCAGAGACAGACTTTGGGGTTGTTGGACTTTTGGGACTTTGGGTGATTTTGGATTGCTGGACTCGAGAACCAAAGGGAAAGGACACGCCCCAATTTGCTTGGGCTGGGATTTTTGCTCATGGGTTGTGTTATGAATCCTGTTGGTGGTGTTTCCCCAACATAATGCCACATTGTTTCTCTCTGTTATTAAAAGGCTTTTGCTACACTCAGACTCTGTGCTTGCGAGAGGGGAAGTATTGCCTCTTTCAGTTTCAATTTCTTTCAGTGATGCAAAATTATTATTCTTCATAGAAAGAAAAAAAAGAAAAAACAATTTTACTATAAAAATTCTAAGTACTTCTGTCCTTCTCTCCATGCACAGGTACAACTGAGAGTTTATTATACACAGCATCTTCAGTCCTCATAAAGCATACCTACATTCTGCAAATGTGTATGTAAGTAATAAATAATTTTAAGGACAAGGTTATATCAGAGAGGTTATAATGCAATTTAATTTATGTGATAGAGCACCAACCTGGCACCACAAATCACATATAATATGATTTATTTCATAATGCATTTTCTTGAATTATGCGGTGGCTTTTTTCTGATTTTGTATGATGCTGATTCAATTAAATATGGAGCATTCACCTAATTTTAATTGGAATAGTTTTAGTTTGATTTTATGGTAGGCTATTGCTAATGTTAAAGAAAATGACTGCAGGCCCTAATTCTTTGTGATGGATTGCATATCTTCCTTTAATTTGTGGATTTGTACATTTTCAAGCAGGGGCATAACTAGAATCCATTTCAAGGTGGCATAAAACTCCAAGCTGGGCTATGTTATTCCTGCTCCTTATTCCAAGAAAATTAACAAAATCCAGTGGAGTCCTTTATCTATCTAGTACAGACTTCTTTAATTAATCCTTTTTATCTGTGACACTAACAAGTAAATCTAAGACTAGAATTTAGTACCTACTTGAAACGAATTCTGATTATGCCTTAAGCTGCATATTTTTAACAAATTATCTTTTGTCACTTACATGCTTATTGAATCAAGGTACATTTGACCATTTCTCTACATTTGTTGCAATGAAATGTACAGAGGTGAAACATGTTTGATATCTTTTTTTTTCCTGTTGTACTAGATTAAAGTTTTAGAGAGTGACAGAAGGAGAATAGATTGTCTCTCTGTTAAACCTTATTTTCTTGGACAGTGGGATGCACATGAGGCCGCTAATGGAAATGTCTGCATCATTAACAGCTTCCTCTGTCTCCTAACTGTTAGTGGGAGATTCTTCAAAAAGCACAAATTGGCTTTCAGTTAGTAGGCGTTGGGCTTCTAACTCCTATTTGTGCCCTTGAAAATCTCTCCCTAAAGGAGTACTGATGCCATCTAGAAGTCTGACCCTCCCCCGCCCCATTGTGGATTAGATTCACCCCCACACATGGGAAAGGGCAGAGGGCAGGAAAGCTGCATTATCAATCAGCAATGGGGATAGCTATGTTCCAGGCTATGTCTTCATTTCCAAAATGGTGGTGATGGAGGGTTTACGGTAGGATAATTAACATAAAATAGTTACCTTGCTATAAAATCCTAGTGGAGGCAGGGCACCTGTAGTTTGTGCTGCAAGATAGCAAAGTGAGGTCCACACTATGGCCACCACTCATGGTTGACCTTGCCTAATTTACCTCATGATAAAACTACAGTGTCTTGTCTCCACGAGGATTTTACAGAGGGATAACTAATGAACATTAGTTATCTTGCAGAAAAGACATACCTTTTGGGCAATGACAATAAAACCCCAGAGAGATTTTTCTTGGGAGATGGGAGATGGTATTTTATAACCTTTGCCCTCTTTGGGGGTTTCCACCAAGGGAGGGCATCTTTAATTTTACAGCCTGCGCTCCTCAGAAGCCTGTTGGTAGAGGCTTCCTGGGAAGATGTTCTTAAACCTTTCCCTTCTGTGGGAACTGGAGGAACCTGGCAGTGAATCAGGCTCTGGAATTAGAAACAATTCGAGTTGTATATCTTGCAGCTTCTGCCGCTAAGATATTTACAGGCAAACAATTTTTTTTCTTAGGTGCTAATCTGCTCATGCTGTTTTATGCTCAGCTGAAATCATAGCTCACAATCACAGCTGTTTGCTGTGGAAATGGTTATGGTATTCATTCAGAGGCAAGGAGGAGAGAATTCACAGATATAGTCTGCTTTATATATTTTTGAGCAGAATTGTTTACAAACATATATATTTTTTAAAGTTTCCAATGAGCTGTTTAAATCGATCTATCGATCTCCTTAGAATAACAGCACAATTAAAGTGTAGTATATATATATATGCCAATAGCTTAATACCTGCCAGGCACCATAATGGGAAAACATTCAAATCACATGGATATTTGTCAATTTTTATTCACTGTTAACAAAAACTGACAAGCATGTCACATTTCATCAGGGCACATCAGGTTGTGTCACCAGGCAAGAAAAAACATCACATAACCTGGTTCAAGCAACATTTCACATGGAGAAACAAATGTAAGGAGACATTGCTTGGCTTTGAATGGAGGAAAAAGTTACCAGTATCTCTCTGAAGGTTTGGCTTTGTAAGTAATACTTCACTCTCAACCTTTCCACTCTGTTTAAAGCAATCTGAGTTTCCACTGTGGGGCTGATTACAACTTTTGGCTGGTTTTCTGTTTCATATGTAAAGTTGTATTCACCTTTTCCTATATTATTGATGGGCCCAACTCTCCAAAACCCTATTCATAGAACATAGTAAGAATATTCACATGAGTATGGCCTGATGTTGCAGAACCTATGTATTTTAGGGAGGAGATTTTGAAAGGCATGAATGAAGTTGTGGGGCTTAACTCACATTGACTTCCACTGTACATTTTGTGTTTGGAAATTTCCACGGTCATAATGAATATGATAAATGTTGTTTGCAAAAAAATAATATTGCTTATGGCCCCAATTCAAAAAGCCCTTTAAGCATATGTTTAAATCCATCCCTTTTCAGGAAAGAGCTTAAGCACATAGAATCATATATTCATAGGACTAGAATGGACTTCGAGAGGTCTTCTAGTCCAGTCCTCTACACTAAAGGCAGGACTAAGAATTAGCTAGACCATCCCTGATGGGTGTTTGTCTAACCTGCTCTTTAAAACCCCAAATGACGGAAATTCCACAAACTCCCCATGCAATTTGTTCTAGTGCTTAACTACTCTGACAGTTAGGAAGTTTTCCCTAATGTCCAAGCTAAACCGCCTTTGCTGCAATTTAAGCCCATTGCTTCTTATTCTATCCCCAAAGTTAATGAGAAGTTTTCTCCCTCCTCGTAACAGCCTTTATGTACTTGAAAACTGTTATCATGTTCCCTCTCAGTCTTCTCTTCTCCGAACTAAACAAACTCAATTTTTTAAACCCTTTCCTCATATGTCATGTTTTTTAGACCGTTAACCATTTTTGTTGCTCTCCTCTGGACTTTTTCCAATTTGCCCACATCTTTCCTGAAACATGGCACCCACAACTGGACACAATTCTCTAGTTGAGGGTGTATCAGGGCAGAGTAGAGCAGAAGTATTACTTATTGTGTCTTGCTTGCAATATTCCTGCTAATACATCCCAGAGATATGTCTGTGTTTTTGCAACAGTGTTACTCTGTTGACTCATATTTAGTCTGTGATCCACTATAGCCCCCAGATCCTTTACTGCAGTACTCCTTCCTTGGCAGTCATTTCCCATTTTGTGTGTGTGAAACTGATTGTTCTTTCCTAAGTGCAGTCCTTTGCATTTGTCCTTATTGAAATTCATCCTATTTATTTCAGACCATTTCTCCAGTTTGTCCAGATCATTTTGAATTTTAATCCTGTCCTCCAAAGCACTTGCAGCCCCTTCCAGCTTGGTATCATCCCCAAAATTTATAATTGTACTCTCTAGGCCATTATCTAAATCATTGATGAAGATATTGAACAGAACAGAACTGGACCCAGGACCTATCTCTGCAGGACCCCCACTTGATATGCCCTTCCAGTTTGACTGTGAACTGCTGGTATCTACACTCTGAGAACAGTTTTCCAACCAGTTATGCACTCACCTTTTAGTAGCTCCATCTAGATTGTATTTTCCTAGTTTTTGTTATGAGAAGGTCATGTGAGACAGTAATGGAAGCCTTACGAAAGTCAAGATATGCCTAACTTTAAGCACATGCTTAAATCCCATTAACTTCACTCAGAGTTAAGCGCATGCTTAAGTGTTTTGCTGAATAGGGACCTCCGTCACCACTGCTTATATGACAAATTTTGTACTAAAGGGTATCAGCAGGTAATATACAGGTAGGTATTCTTCAAATGTATAGTAAAGTACTGGTATCTTAACTACTTCTAATATTTCTGGCCAATCCTGCTGCCAGATCCATGCACATTTGCAGAAGTCTGATTGCAGGATCATGGCCTGAGTTTGTAAGATGTGGTCTCCAGTGAACAAGAGTTCAGCACATTTTTGTCCTCCCCTTGTACAAGCTCCCAAAGAAAGTATTATAACAGTGAGTGCTTGGGTAACACTGAGTGACAGATTCCCTCTCCAGCTCTGATGGGACTGAGCTGAACCCCAAACTGGGGCAGGGTGGGAAAGGTTTTCTGTTTACTTTATAACAAATAAAGTAATTGAATATTGTCAGAATAGACACGGACCATTGAGAAAAAGACCTTGCTGCCCAAATTGGTTTTCTTTCTGCCAGGATATTCTACAATCTTGCAATTCTGAATTTTTTGGGTGAAATCTGGTTCTACTGGAGTCAATGTGGTCAGGCCATAACAGATACATCTATCTATCAATCTTAGATCCTCAGACAGACCTTTTAATAATGCAGTCTTTTTGCAATATGATGGGTAACATCAAACTTCACATAGGCTACATATCTTTGGAATGCCCTCCTACCAATGCACTCTGTGGCATGGAATAATAATCACCCTTTCTTTTTCAGATAACAGTGAATGTACCAGGTCACTCACGTGGTAGCGAGGCTCCCTCTTCTCCTCACTAGCCATGTTTGACCTGTACCCTATACTGACAGCTGCCAAATTCATTAGTGTTGTATTTGAATACATTTTTAGTTGAAGGTTATTTTTTTAAATATTTCTTGGTTAAATTTTCTTATAATGAAATGGGGGCTGGGGAGGGCTTTATTCTAGTTCCAGAATATTTTTTGCCTTGAAGCAAAATCCACCAAATGTTGAACATTTGTTCTATACATAATTAGTAGAAGAAAAAGAAGAAAAGTAAGTGACATTTTTTCCTTGAGAGTGGATTACTTACAAACATTCTGTTTCCTAATTCCAGGGTCTTGTGGTAGTTCTTTTCTTCATTACCCCACAGCTATTCATTACTTGATGTGCCAATTTCTGTCACAATATCTCCTCTGGGACAACGGTGTCTTAATATTTTAGCAACAGCACAGCGATGTAATTATCTGTAAATAATTTAGCATGTATTTCATCTACGTGGAAGCTTTCCAATCAGTCAAGGGAAAAAAAACACATTTCCCATCAAACTTTAAGCCTTCTGCAATATGTTTTTGTCATCTTTGGCTCCTCAGGATGAGTTCATTAAAATATTTTCTTTCCAAACCTTTTGTAAGATCCTCAAAAAGCATCTGAGATAGCTAAGGACAAATCCAGACATGATGTAAGTGGGGGTAATGCCACAGAAGTAACTGAACTTGCACCTGCTTACACTGTCTGATTTTGCCTGTTGGCCTTTTAACATTCCCGCCATGCTCAGGTTACCTAACGTGAAACTACATCATAATGAAAGTATTAGTTAAAAGTTACTGCAGATAAGATTATGCTAGTTGCCTTGGGTTATGTCTTGTCATTTCTTATTCTGATCAGGGTATAGTCTCAGAAGAAAAGAATATTTAATTCAAATAAATCCCTTCTTCAAATTCTCACAAGTCCTATTAATCCTCTTACCAGCACCCTACCTCCTACATTTCTTGAAGTGAAAATGAAAGGGGAAAAATAAACAAAAACATAAAGCCTCCCACAGTGTGGAAATAACACACTTTGGGCCTGATTCAATTCCACTTGAAGTTGACTTCCACAAGATCAAACTTATGCTGAACACTACCACTCACTCTTTCGCTTGCGTTTGTTGCACTCCATCTGCTCTTTGCTTACTTAGGCTCTGATCCTGGACACAGTTATGCACACGCTTAATTTTATGTGAGCAGTTCCATTGAAGGTAATAGTATTATTCTTCTGTGTAAAGGTAAGTATGTGTGTAACTGCAGGACGGCAGCCTTAGATCATATACTGTTCTAGGCAGAGACCTTGTCTTGCTATCTGCAAAAGGTTTAGCACACTTTGGACAGTATATTGCTACTATTATTGAGTATAGTGCCTGGCAAATCCAGTAACATGAGAAGTTTCAAGCAAATATTCATCTGAATGAGAAATTGACTTTGCTTCAATTGTCTTTCTATGTTTTTCCCCCTGGACATGCTGGATGAAAGACAAGATGCAAGTGCTGTGGTTTAGTTAGGCAGCAACTTTATTACCATAACTCATCTGGGAACTAACCATCAATAACCCATACAGTGCAAATCATGATTCCTTCCTTAATTGTTTTCACTTGGTGGAGGGCAGCTGTCAGCCATCTACCCCTTCACAGCTAGTCCACAACCTGTGACCTTGACCCCAACACTCTCCCCTCATATAAAGGTTAAAGAGCTGGGGGGAGGGTGTTGTCTCCTCACTGTGGTAGGAGCCCAATCCCATTCCCCAGCTAGTTTAGGGGATGTCTTCCAATTCTGGTTCACCAGGGAACCAGACCCCTTATGTAATGAGCACCTGTACTGCCACCTGCCACTAGCTGGTGCCAGTTCCAGGCATGAGGAAGACTCAAGCTGGAGAGACCAATAGTTTACCTGAGCCCCAACAGTCAGCTCACCTGCTTAGGTGATGCTTTCTCCCTCCCAGCCACCCTTCTTTCCCAACTTCTGAGGAGAGGTGGACACACCTAAAGAAGCCAGTACCTTTTTCCCTATCAGACCCAGAAAAAATACTTGAGGTTGTGGGGTTACATTGTATTTGCTGTCCACCAAAATTCATACAAAATACTTGTTTGCATAAATGTTTGTGGAAAGCAAGTATTCACACATATAGATGAGAAACCTGGCATATGTAACAATTCACACGGAATCTGCTTCCACAGCCACTTTCATTCTCCTTGTACTTGTGAAGTGTGGATGGCAAAAATAATAGTCACACCAATATTGAGAGGGCAGTGGCATAGCTAGAAGTGTAAGTTTGGGTGTGCCCCAACTTATGGTGGACAGGCATTGCCCAAAGTTCTGATGTCACAGCAAATAATATACATAGCATGTTATTATATTATATTGCATATTATATTTGATGGCTGGGGAGCAGGATTGTGGCATGGAGGGGTTGCTGGGTGCAGAGAAGGAATATGAGAGCAGGAAGCCTGGGGGCTGGATTCGCTAGTGGAGACAGGCCCCACTGGCTGGCATGGGTTGAGCCAGAGTGGGAGGGCCAGGAGGCTCCTGTGTGGGGCCTGGATCTTGCTGAAGCTGTCCATGGTCAGGAGATGTTTGCGGTGCTGGGTGAAGGCAGTGGTGGGACTGCTGGGCTGCTCTCCACCGCACCCAGTTGGCAATAGCTTTCTGCAGACAGAGCAAGATTTACCCACTCCACAGCCAGGAGTTCCTGATCCACAGCCATGCGGACATCAGCTTCTGAATTCATATAGGCTCAGATTTGGGTGGGCCTGGGGGCTAACCGGGTGTAGCCCATCTGATGGATTCGGTCACAGAGACCTCCTTGGGACTGTCCCCTGATGTGCTGAAATGATATCTGAGCCCATTTTCCCTGCCAGCTTGGGACTCCAGAACCCTGCCTTGTTGAGCCAAACATGCTAGCCTGCTGCAACACAGACCCAGGTCTGGTCCACCCCCCAAAGCTGCAGACTTAACCAAAAACAGCTCAGCAGGTCATCTCTCCAGCACTCAGACACCCAGCTCCCAACGGGATCCAAACCCCAAATAAATCCATTTTACACTGCATAAAGCCTATACAGGGTAAACTCATAAATTGTCCTCCCTATATAACACTGATAGAGAGATATGCACAGCTGTTTGCTCCCCCAGGTATTAATCACTTATTCTGGGTTCATTAATAAACAAAAGTGATCGTATTAAGTATAAAAAGTAGAATTTAAGTGGTTTCAAGTAATAATAGACAGAACGAAGTAAGTCACAAAGCAAAATAAAACAAAACACACAAGTCTAAACCTAATACATTAAGAAACTGATCACAGGTAAAAAGAAAAGGAGTACTAGTGGCAGCTTAAAGACTAACCAATTTATTTGAGCATAAGCTTTCGTGAGCTACAGCATCCGATGAAGTGAGCTGTAGCTCACGAAAGCTTATGCTCAAATAAATTGGTTAGTCTCTAAGGTGCCACTAGTACTCCTTTTCTTTTTGAGAATACAGACTAACACGGCTGCTACTCTGAAACCTGATCACAGGTAATATCTCACCCACAGAGATGTTCTTTTACAGACTATACTCCTTCCAAGTTTGGGCCCAATCCATTCCCTGATGCAGTCCTTGTTAGTTCCAACAGACATCTCAGGTGGTAACTAGGGGTTTGACTGGCAGCCCTTTGTCCTGTTTCACCCCCTTTTATAGCTTTGGCACAAGGTGGGAATCTTTTGTCTCTCTCTGGGTCCCCACCCCTCCTTCTAAATGGAAAAGTACCAGATTTAAGATGGATTTCATTATCAGATGACATGGTCAAATGTCACTGTAAGACCTCATTCTTCATTACCCATGGGCTGGCCAACACATACACAGGAGGGCTTGCAGTTAAATAAACCATCCATAACCAATTGTCCTAGTCAGTGGGATCCATCAAGATTCTAAACCACCATTAATGGCCCACACTTTGCATAATTACAATAGGACCTCAGAGTTATACTTTATATTTCTAGCTTCAAATACAAGAATGATACATGCATACAAATAGAATGAACACACTCAGTAGATTATAAGCTTTGTAACGATACCTTACAAGAGACCTTTTGCATAAAGCATATTTCAGTTACATCATATTCTCCTTTATAAGCATATTTTCATAAAGCATATGGAGAGCAACATCACAGCCCACCCATAGCTATGCCTTTGTGAGAGGGTGAAATTTATCCCTGTGTAGACAGCTAGGACAAGAAGTATACATTGCCTATTTCCAGGGCTTGTGCAGGAAGTAAGTGGTACAGAGGACTTGTGCTGGCCCTCCGCACACTGAGGAACTGCACTCATGGTCAACAGCTCATGAGAAAGCAACATGATGGTATATATCTCCACAAATTTTTTTTAAAAATTAAAATAAACAAATGTGAAAATATTACAGTCTGCTCATAGATATTCTGTAGAAGTATCAGACTTTTCATTAATATACTATTTGTAATCACTAATTATTACTGCTCTTAATAGTAGTAATAAATAATCATTGTCATTAATTAATAATTTTCTGAAATGTTTTATCTGCTCATGTATTGTTTTTTTCTGTAGGTACAATCTGTTTTCAGCATCCAAATGGGAAGATCTATCAATCTGTCAGATACGTACTCACTGTAACACAGCTAAAGAATAAAGAACCAAACCCTGACGTTCTTGGTTAGGGCCTGGTCCTGCAATGAGCACCCACTCAGAGCTCTGCTGACTTACTGGTGATCATCTAAAGAGCTGATTGAAACAGTCATTGAATTGACCTCATAGAGTATCTCATGGCCACAAGGGATTCCTTGGGTAGAACTCACCAGAGAACTGGGGCCTTAGCTTTTATACTCAGGATTTATAAGAAGTGGTTGAATAATATCTGTGAATAATATATTAGGCCATTTTCCCCTGTGAATCATCAAATACATTATTAATGAACACATTTTATATTATTCAGACAGGACTTTATAAGGTCAAACAATATTAGGCAAATACATTATTTGCGATTTTTCTCTTGTCAGTCATTGAGTAAATTAGATTCTTGTCCTTATTCAGGCAATTTTACATTGAGTTCAAGCTTACCTGAGTGAAAGACTCAGTTTAAGTTTGTCTGAGTAAAAACGGAATAAGTACCTCAGGATTTGGCATGCAGAAATTATAGAAATGAGACATGCATACTCCTTTTGGTTACTTTGACTGCTTATGATAGATACCTTTATTAAACATACTGTTCAGCCAAGCAGTCCTCTATTATGTGATTAACATACAAGGCTGATTAAAGAGCACTGTTGACTGGACTCTTAAGGCTACAATATGCTTTTCTTACAATTATATTGTGCCAGCACACAATTTGCTGTAACACATGGTCTTTTAGATTCAGTCTCTCCAGCTGTATTTCTAGTTACTAGTGATAAATATATAACTGATGAAAATGTGTACTTTGGGATGAATACATGCTGGATATACAATTATCACATAATGAATGTGTTCTTCTAGGATACACGTGTGACTTACTACTGATAAATATGACTTGGTTTCTGTGGGACATTCAGTTTATACTTAGATTGTAAGATGTAAAATCATAGAATCATAGAAGATTAGGGTTGGAAGAGACCTCAAGAGGTCATCTAGTTCAACCCCCTGCTCAAAGTAGAACCAACCCCAATTAAATCACCCTAGCTAGGGCTTTGTCAAGACCTCTAAGGATGGAGATTCCACCACCTCCCAGGTAACCCATTCCAGTGCTTCACCACCCTCCTAGTGAAATAGTTTTTCCTAATATCCAACCACAATCTCCCCCACTGCAACTTGAGACCATTGCTTCTTGTTCTGTCATCTGCCACCACTGAGAACAGCCTAGCTCCATCCTCTTTGGAACCCCCCTTCAGATAGTTGAAGGCTGCTATCAAATCCCCCCTCACTCCTCTCTTCTGCAGACTAAATAACCCCAGTTTCCTCAGCCTCTCCTTGTATGTCATGTGCTCCAGGCCCCTAATCATTTTCGTTGTCCCCTGTTGGACTATCTCCAATCTGTCCACATCCTTTCTGTAGTGGGGGGACCAAAACTAGACGCAATACTCCAGATGTAGCCTCACCAGTGCTGAATAGAGGGGAATAATCACTTCCCTTGATCTGCTGGCAATGCTCTTACTAATGCAACCCAATATGCCGTTAGCCATCTTGGCAACAATGGCACACTGTTGACTCATTTCCAGCTTTTTGTCCACTGTAATCCCCAGGTCCTTTTCTGCAGAACTGCTGCTTTGCCAGTTGGTCCCCAGCCTGTAGCAGGACATGGGATTCTTCTGTCCGAAGTGCAGGACTCTGCACTTGTCCTTGTTGAACCTCAACAGATTTCTTTTGGCCCAATCCTCCAATTTATCTAGGTCACTCTGGACCCTAGCTCTACCCTCCAGCATATCTACCATTCTCCCCAGCTTAGTGTCATCTGCGAACTTGCTGATGCAATCCATCCCATCATCCAGATCATTAATGAAGATGTTGAACAAAACCGGCCCAAGGACCGACCCCTTGGGCACACTGCTTGATAGAGGTTGCCAACTAGATGTTGAGCCATTGATCACTATCCACTGAGCCCGACGATCTAGCCATCTTTCTATCTATCTTATAGTTCATTCATCCAATTCATGCTTTTTAATTTGCTGGCAAGAATACTGTGGGAGACCATATAAAAAGCTTTGCTAAAGCAAGATATATCACGTCCACGCTTTCTCTGTATCCACAGCACCAGTTATCTCATCGCAGAAGGCAATCAGGTTGGTGAGGTATGACTTGCCCTTGGTGAATCCATGTTGACTGTTCCTGATCACCTTCCTCTCCTCCACCTGCTTCCAAATGGATTCCTTGAGAACCTGCTCCATGATTTTTCCAGGGACTGAGGTGAGGTTGACCGGTCTGTAGTTCCCCAGATTCTCCTTCTTTCCTTTTTTAAAGATGGGCACTATATTTGCCTTCTTCCAGTCATCCGGGACCTCCCCCAATTCCCACAAAAGTTTTAAAAGATAATGGCCAATGGCTCTGCAATCACATCAACCAACTCACTCAGCACCCTCGGGTGCATTAGATCTGGACCCATGGACTTGTGAATGTCCAGCTTTTCTAAATAGTCCTTAACCTGTTCTTTCACCACTGAGGGCTGCTCATCTCCTCCCCATACTGTACTGCCCAGTGCAGCAGTCTGGGAGCTGACCTTGTCTGTGAAGACCAAGGCAAAAAAAGCATTGAGTAATTCAGCTGTATCCACATTATCTGTCACTAGGTTGCCTCCCCCATTCAGCAAGTGTCCCACACTTTCCTTGACCTTCTTCTTGTTGCTAACATACCTGTAGAAACCCTTCTTGTTACTGTTCACATTCCTTGCTAGCTGCAACTCCAATTGTGCTTTGGCCTTCCCAATTATACCCCTGCATGCTCAATCAATATTTTTATACTCCTCCTTACTCATCTGTCCAAGTTTCCACTTCCTGAAGGATTGCTTTTTGTGTTTAAGCTCACCAAAAATTTCTCTGTTAAGCCAAGTGGTCCCCTGCCATATTTGCTATTCTTTCTGCACATCGGGATGATTTGTTCCTGTGCCCTAAATAAGGCTTCTTTAAAATACAGCCAGCTCTAATAGTTGGCTCCTTTGGACTCCTTTCCCTCACATATTAGCCTCCCAGAGGATCCTGCCCATCAATTCCCTAAGGGAGTCAAAGTCTGCTTTTCTGAAATCCAGGGTCTGTATTCTGCTGCTCTCCTTTCTTCCTTTTGTTAGGATCCTGAACTGGACCATATCCTGGTCACTGCTGCCCAGGTTGCCACCCACTTCTACTTTCCCTACCAATTCTTCCCTGTTTGTGAGCAGCAAGTCAAGAGAAGCATGGCCCCTGGTTGGTTCCTTCAGCAATTGCACCAGTAGGTTGTCCTAAACACTCTCCAAAAACTTCCTGGATTGTCTATGCACTGCTATATTGCTCTCCCAGCAGATGTCAGGATGATGGAAGTCCCCCAAAGAACCAGGGCCTGTGATCTGGAAAATTCTGTTAGTTGTCCGAAGAAAGCCTCATCTACTTCATGCTCCTGTTCTGGAGGTCTATAGCAGATGCCTACCATGATATCACCCTTGTTGCTCTTGCCTCTAAATGTAACCCAAAGACCCTCAACAGGCTTTTATCCAGTTTCATACCGAAGCTCTGAGCAATCATACCGCTCTCTTACATACAGTGCCACTCCTCCACCTTTTCTCCCCCGCCTGTCCTTTCTGAACAGTTTATACCCATCCATGACAGTGCTCCAGTCATGTGAGTTACGCCACCAAGTCTCTGTTATTATAATCACATCATAGTTCCTTGACTGTGCCAAGACTTCCAGTTCTTCCTGCTTGTTTCCCAGGCTTCTTGCGTTTGTGTACATGCACCTAAGATAACTAGACGATTGCCCAGCTTTCTCAGTATGAATCAAGAGGCTTCCCCCACCTTCCTCCTTGTGTGGGGAACAGCCATATTTTCATTATTTGTGCCCACAGCAACTAGCCCAATGGAACCCTAATCCCTGACTGAGACCTCTAGGTCCTACCAAAGAAATAATCATCATAATCTATCCTCACCCTACATCTTGAGAGATTTTGCATTTCCCTGTTACTTGGTTGAAGTTTAGTAACACATATATAATCCTTTAGATTATAGAAAATAACATCTCTAGCAGAATAGATCCCCTAAATATGCAGAGAATATCTCTCTTACTGTCAGTAGTTTCATTTTAACATAAATAGTGTCATGTTATGTAAAGTCTTTCTTAAACAGAAGCCATTTATTAAAGAAAATAGGCACAGCTACAAACATAAGGAGGCTTTGCTTCCACACAGCTTGCGTTCCAACTTTGTTTCCATATCTCACCCAGGACTTCAGCCTCTTTAGAACTCTAGGCACCACACAGAGACATCTAGTGGCTAAATATTATAATAACAAGTAAATATATTATTACAAACTGAGTCACAAACTGGGTAATAGCTACTCTTTAACATCTTAATTTTACAACAAACAAACAAAAACAAACATAAGGCTGGATTGTGATCTAATGTAGGTGCAAAGTGAAGCAAGTATTCACTGACCTTCCCCTCCCATCCAGCTGTATCAGGGTGTGACAGGTTGGACCCCTTGAGATGCCACCTGACATGCTGAGATACCACTGAGTCTACCTGTTCTGCCAGCATGTCAGCCCCTTTAACCTGTTTTACTGAGCCAGGGTCTTAAAGCCTCCTCTAACACACACACAGGCAGGGCCACATCGAGTTGCAGATCAGCACTGGGAAGACTTTGCTTCAGCATTCAGGTGACCACCTCCCTTGGAGTGCAGACCCAAAGGTATATTATGAAATCCGCTTCCTCCCTCAATGTGGAGGAAGGTATGCACAACTTCTCACCCCCAAGTTTGAAATTAGAGAAACTGGGTTATATTATAAACAAAACAAATTTTATTAACTACAAAAGGCAGATTTTAAGTGGTAAAACAGAACAAGCAGATTACTAAGCAAATGAAACCGAATACGCAAACTAAGTTAGTTTCTTTGAAGGAATTGGTTACAAATAGCATTTCTCCCTCTAGATATTGTTGTAGGCAGATTACAGAAAGTCTTGAAAGACAGTTGCACTGGTCTCCCTCTTGATACCTCGGGTATTATTACTCACAAGCTAGACGTCCTTCAAGATTGGGCTCAAACCTTCTCCCCCCGTTCAGTTCTTCTTTCTAGGTGTTTTTCAGTGTCTCTTAGGGTTTGGAACCTCCTTTGTTCTGTTCCACCCCCTTATACAGCTTTGGCACAAGGCAGGAATCTTTTGTCTCTCTGGGTCCCCACCCCTCCTTCTAAATGGAAAAGCACCAGGTTTAAGATGGATTCCAGTACCAAGTGACATGGTCACATGTCCTGTGAGACCCCAAGCCTTCATTCTTCCTGGCCTGACTCACAGGAAGGGTTGCAAGTAAACAGCCATTTACAACCAATTGTCCTAGTTGATGGGAGCCATCAAAATTCCAAGCCACCATTAATGGCCCACACTTTGCATAATTACAATAGGACCTCAGAGTTATTTCATATTTCTAGTTTCAGATACAAGAATGATACATTTTTACAAATAGGATGATACCTTACAAGAGACCTTTTGCATGAAGCATATTCCAGTTACATTATATTCACACTCATTAGCATATTTTCATAAAATCATATAGAGTGTAATGTCACAGGGAGGCAGAGGAGAACCATGATGATGTCACTCCCCTCCCTCATACAGCTATTGTGTAAGGCGGGATCCCTTTGTCTTCTAGTGGAAAATCACTAGCATTCCAAAGGGGGACAAGGTGTATCCAGTATCACATGACTCGGACCCCCATCTCTGCATGGCTCTGGCAGCCATTGCTCGTAGGCTGTCTCCAGCATCCACGGGAAGCCTAAGCTCTTTCACAGTCCATTGTTTCTGATAATGGCTCATTAGCCCTGTCTGACTTTTCCGTTGTTGTACCTGAAGGGCTGGTTGGAGTTGATGCCCAAAGTAACACATTTGAAATATAGATACATATTTAATATTCCTAACTTCAGATACAGAAATGATACAGGCATACAAATTGGATAATCCCATTCAGTTGCTCATAACCTTTCCAATGATATCTTACATGAGCCATCTTGCATAAAGTACATCTCAGTTATGTCATATTCCTATGACAAGCATATTTTCATAAGGAATATGGAATGTAATGTCACACAGGGGTCATCTAGGTCAGTGGCTCTCAAAATGATTTGATCACACCTCCCTTCTTTGTGTCTGTAGTAGTTTATTCCCCACCTCCCGCCACACAAGGGCATATACTGATAAAAAAATAATCAACATGCAACTTGCACTAATTATTAAAAACGGTTAGGCATTAATTCAAACACAGCTATTGAAATATATAGTATATAGCTC
This sequence comes from Lepidochelys kempii, assembly GCF_965140285.1. Taxonomy (NCBI): domain Eukaryota; kingdom Metazoa; phylum Chordata; order Testudines; family Cheloniidae; genus Lepidochelys; species Lepidochelys kempii. The sequence continues at coordinate 82,415,000 of NC_136385.1, read as the reverse complement.
TCTGGTCACCCAGCTCTGAAGGCAGCACAGCCACCAGCAGTACCAGAGAAGTAAGGGTGGCAATACCACACCAGGCCATCCTTACTTCTGCATTACTGCTGACAGTGGTGTTGCCTTCAGAACTAGGTCCCTGGCCAGCAGCCACTGCTATCCACTCCGCCTTCTCACCCACCCCCTCAGAATACATTCTGCACCCCACCAGGGGAGCATCCCCCCCAGGTTGAGAACCTCTGATAGATCTTAGATCCAGGTCTGCAGCAGGGAGTAAAGAGTTTTTGTGCCAGACAATCTCCCCGGAGAGAAAGTGGTTGGGATATGGGCAGGGAGTAGGCAGATCCAAACTTTGACATGAGAGAGAAGGAGGGAGCATGTGGCATTCTATTCTATTCAGGTACTCATATTGCTCTCATCACTGTAGTATGTGAGTGCCTTCCAGTAGCGCGTTAAGCACAATGACTAACATCTGTTACGTGTTTGTTGTCTCATCCTCTCCCCGGGGGGAGAAGTCCAATTTTCTATGATTCTAAGTGTTTGCAGTGGAGGGTTTTGTTTTGAAATTTATTTATTTATTTTAATCTATCTGCCAATATACACATACATACACACTATTTGTTAGAGAGGCAAGGTCTAATTTGCTACAGGGCTGTAGCAAATTAGCACAGCAGGGGAAGTCCTGGAAGAATTGTTCTATTGAGGGACACCCCTAAGGCATATTGCCTCCTGCACTCCAACTGTGGCATTGTGCCTATGCACCTCCCCTTGCACACAGCTGTCACTAAAGACATAATGTAGCCCATAATTATTAAATATCTTGGTGCTGTTAATACATACTAACCGATCGTCATGTTTGATGGAAGTAATGCCTGCAGATTCGGTGAACAATGGTCAGAAAGAATCATACTTTACTGTAGGTATGGAATGTAGATAAGAATGCTTTACATGGTGGTTGCAGGGTATTCTATTGCTGACAGTAACATTACACAATAGGAATTTCCAGCTGTAAGTAATGAAGGATTATGCAACATGTGCTTGCCCTAGATGCCATATTCCCAGGTAAACTCACATTAGATTAAAATACACGATAAATAAATAAACATTACTGACAAGTAGAATTGTCTATTTATTCATCAGTGTGGTGTCTGATTTGTTTGTGGACTCAGTCTCTCTTCTAACAATTTCATCTAGCAGAAGCTGATTCATATTTTATTAAATTTTAATATTTGTGTATGCCAGTAATATATCCACTCCATCTTCATTCCTCTTTTACTACGGTGTGTTCTTATCTTCCCTGTTACAAACTAAATCAGGTTATTATAATTTGTAGTCGTAGCCCTCTGGCCAAGACTCTGGCTTTAGGAAAAATAAATTCAAGAAAATCCTTTGGTTTCAACAACAAAACCACCACCACTGCCACTAGTTGAATACAAGGATTGTTGTTAGCATGTATTACCCTTTTCATTGTCACACTTCAATTCTTTACTTACATGCACTTCTGATGCATAATCAGAGCAAATAGTTCATTATGTACAGCTGTTAATGTAAAGTTAAGACCAATGTGTCATGTTATATATGATGGGTAAGAAGAACCCTCAAACTGCTGCTGCTTGAGGCTAGTGCTCTTTTAAAACCACAGTGATGTTCTACGGAACTCAGAATTATTTAGGAAATTCTATTAGGCCATTTAACTGACAAGCAGATGAAGTCTGTCAATGATTATGATGAAACCTGCTGAAAGTCTGTCAAATCAAGGATCCAAGAGCAGAGCTATTTTATCTATATTACCCTACATTGTATTGATTTTTGAAGGTCTACATATATTGAAGGGAAAGTTGAAGGTAGTTCAGCCTCTGTGGAAATCATTATTCTGTTCATTACAAACTGCCTGAGTTTAAGTTGATTAGACCTCAAAGACAGAGCGGAGATTTTTATGGTAATTTCTTTCTTGAGGTTATCAAAACTGCTCCAGAGCAGTTTACCCACACAATACACAGAGACTGAAAAGGGTTATTGTGAATTAGATTAAAATGAGGGTACAGATGATTTAATGAATTACGGTGTTAAACTTTGGTGGGTTTTGTTTTGGTTTTTGGTTTTTTTAAACTCAGCATATTAAATTCTCATGGGGTCCCCCTGTCAGCCTCAATACTGTGGCCTGGATTTAGTTGAATCAATCCTAATTGAAATTCTGCACAGGTCTGGTATTCTGTGGAGATTGCAGATGAATGACAGTGCAGTGGCAGGAAAGATAAATATGCTGGCAAATGAGATCCAGGCTCTCCACAGAGGATGGAATAAATTACTTTACCAATAGAGTGGAGGTAATACGTTGGAGAAAGAAAGTGAAATCGAAGCTAGTTTAATGCCAGGTTTGTTAAAGGGGTGCGGAGGAACAGTTAAGATTTACTTAAAATACAGATTGTGGAATGTACTGCATTTAGGCCACTTTTTCATTGCTTTTGTATTGTGAATAATGATTACTGCATACACTTTAATTTCATTTATGCAGACGACAGCTTGCACAATTTGAATGCATGTAGCACTTTATGTGTAGCTCAGGTCCCAGTAGTAACTGTGGAATAGCATATTGATTAGTAATTTGATAAATATACAAAATGGCACATCCCGTTTAAGGTGCTTCATGCAAAATGTATTTAAATGACCTTGACTAATTAGTATGAATAGCTGTGAGGCACTCCTATATCGATGAGAGTCACATTTTGTGATGCAAAGATTTAAGAGGTTTCTTGACTGGATGAGCAAAATTTAAACCAAAGGAGAGGAGCAAATATTAATTTTAATGGAAATTAAAATAGATTAGAAGACGTTATAGGGCTTTTTCAGCCTCCATCCCAATGCAGGATTGGTGTTGTCTCAATGCAGAATTGCTTCTTACAGTTTATTTTCTAGTGCTTCATACAGTCTAGTTTTAAATGGACCAAACAATGGGGATTATAACACGTCCCTTCAGAGAATGTTTCAGTCAAATGAATCAGAGAGTGTTTTCTGATATTCACCCAAAATGATTCTTGTCAATTCCATCCTATTACTCCCACAGGTAGTTATTCCCAATCATGCCACCCTAAATAATCCATTTCCCTCCTCTGTCCTTATACTTGGCAAATATATGTAGACTCTTACATTCTCTCAAAGCAATCAGTTAGCTAAATGATAGAAATGTAACACTTAATTTTCCTCATAAGTCAGTCTCTCCAGCCACCTTATACTTCTATTTGCTGTTATCTGAACTTCCCTCAGTTTGTTGAGATATATCATTGTGGCAACATGGTGCTCAGAACTGATTGCATTAATCCAGATGCAGTCACACCAGTGTGATACATAGAGAATTTATCTCCCTCATCTGTGACATGATGACTCTGTGGATACAAACTTTCACTGCCATTTTTGCTTTGATATTGTGTTACAAACTCTTGTCTAATTGGTTGTTCCTGATTATCCTTTAAGCTTCTTTCAGCATTACTATGTTCTCCCTCCCCACGAACATCTATGTTTTAGATTATTTTCCTCCAGATGTATTAGATTGTATTTTTCAAAGATTAATCTAATTTTATTTTCAGCCTATGTTATGAAAAAGGAACAAGTTTCTGAGATAATTCAGTCTGGACAATTGGGCATCATTCCAATGGAGTCACTGGAAATCCACTTGCTTATGCCAGTGGTGTATTTTGCCCAGTACTTGAAGACAGGTGTCCGGGTGGAAGTGAAAGTGTCAGCTCTGGCTTGAACAAAGAGCCTGTTATGAAGAAAATAAAATGTGCCTACTGATTAGCTAGCCAACAAACACATCTGATGTGCCCATGGACTAGATGGCACAGCTACTTATTTGCCATATCAGAGTTTCATTAGTTAGAAAAGGCTAAGAAGAAGATCTGTAAGGGGGAAAAAAATTCCCACAACAATTAGGTGACATCTTATTATGCTCTTTTACTAACATTGGGCCAGCTACTACTACTTTAATTCATATTGAGTAGTAATATACTCTGCTAATTATCTCACTTATGAAACCTTCATTGTCTGAAATATCCTACCAATCATCTTACTCTTGTGCAATCCCATTCTAGGCCCAACCTTTTAGAGCTGGTTGAAATTTTTAGCACAAAAAAGTATTTTAAGAAAAAACGGCCTTTTCTCAAAACTGAAAAACCTTCCTCAAAAAATTGTCCACATTTTGACATTTTCAGTTTTCACAATATTTTGTATGGATTTTTTTTATCAGAATCATATTCCAATTTTTTGGATCACCAAAAACTGCATTTTCCAACTGAAAACCAGGTTTCTGTAAAATGGAAAATGATTGAAAATGATTTCAATACAATTTTCCATTAAGCATACGGCAGACAATTTTGTAAAAAAAATGGAAAATGGGTCTATTTTGAACTCTGCCAAATAGAAACAATTTCAGTCCTGACATTGTTCGTAAAATCATTTCCCCATTTTTTGAGCAGCTCTAATATATATATTAGACGTATATACTAGATGTATATATTAGAGCTGATTTAAACATTAAGTATTATGAGCAGTGGACATCTTGGTGACAGATGTTTCCCCCAGTTGATCTGCCTGCATTGGTGGCTGCATGGAAAACTATAACCCTTGCCTCTGGCACCACTTTTCAGCATTCATGGGTTCATAGAAACAGATTCATAATTTGTCAGCCTGAATTTATATATCACAAGTTGCTGTGCACTCTCTCTCTCTCTCTCTCTCTTTTTGATTAGCCATCCCCAGCTAAAAAAAATATTTTTTCCTAGCAGCCCAGCAATTATGAAGGCTTTCAATTTCTTGAGGAAATGATTCCCCCACTGGGAAACAAATGAATGGATGCAGTCTCAGAATAGTCATTCTGAGTTTATTTTTATTTATCATGGGGCGGGGGGGAAATCTATCCATCAACCACTTGCAATGAGGCTTGGGTTGTGAGGAAAGTGGAAGAAATCCTCTCCTCAGACTGAGCAGCCCCTCCAAGAGCTTATTCCAGCCTAACGGCTGAAGCAGACTGCAGCATCTTACAGGCCTTACAGACCCCACAGAGGAGCAAGGGAGGATCCATGGAGCAAGGGAGACTCCAACCATTCCCAACCGCTCCAATCATGCACACACTGAGCTTGTGCAGATTAAGGCATTGTACAATGTAGGGAGTGTGTGCTCCGTCGGCATGTTTCACTGTTAAGAGGGCCTCTGTGTGTGCAGAGGGGTAACTGCGTTTGTGCAAGTATGCACCTAGGGTGGGATTTTCAGAAGCGTCTAAGGGCTTGTCTAAACTCAAAAGTTCTCTGACTTTAACTATAGCAGTTCACTGTATACAGTTATTCTATTCTAGACAGGCTCTTATATCTTGCTCATCACAGTAATACCAGTGAGCCTACAACATCCCTAACCTGGATGCAATTATACAAGTGTAAATGTGCTTCTGTTAATATAGTTTGTTCCCATATGGGAAGTGAAATAAACTATACTGGCCTAAGGCTATGTTCACACTAAGGGAGGTACGGATACAACCATTTCTGTAAAATATCACCCCCCTAACCAAAATAGAAATACTACTACAAAAGCTATGAGCAGACCATGCCTAAGTGACTTAGAAACACAAGCCCCATTACACAGGTTCTTTAAACAATCCCACCCAGAGCTACTTTAGTTTCATTGTTACTAAGAGTGATTAACAATAAAAGCATCCGCGTCCAGGAGGCTTCAATCAGTTTCTTATGCTGGGTATGGTATGATCTCGTCTTTGCTTGCAATTAAACTGTTTCCAGCAGCAGGTCAGATGCACCCACTACCAACGCCCATTGTCAGCCATGAATATATATCTAAGCCCTGATCCTGCAAACACTTATGCATGTTTTAAGCTTTAAGCACTTGAGTAATCCCATTGATGCCAAACAGGTACCAGTTACCTCATGCAAATGCCTAAAGCAAGGAGTCATTCAGCCTGTGGGGAGATGGAGCACCTCATATATATCAATTTCAATTAATTTATTATTTCCATATTTTTACCACTTTGTTCAAGTATCATGAAAATGTATTTGCTCCCTTTTCATATATAATACATTAATCAGTTATTTAGTCATCAATAGCATTATGGCTTGTTAAAAACTACAGTAAGATTTCATTTTTTTTCACTCAACATTCACTCTGATTACACGTCAAAATCCCTTTATAAAATATCCTATGTCCATACCTTCAATATTAAATGAATTAATAAATGTTATTATTCAAGTTCTAAAAACTTTATATCTATAGTCCATCTCAGAATAAAATATTAAACTTCAAAATCCTCCTAAATAAGGTTTCTTTAAAAAAGACAAGCTTAACTTATCATTCTCCACTTAAGAAATTATTTCTTTTGTTACTGCATTAAAATCCACTGATAACTGGAAATAAGTCTTTGTTTTATCTAACCTACCTATTAATACAGGTGGGTAAACTATCTGTAATTATTTATTTGATGAAATTACCCATTTTTACTTATTAGCAAATTGTTCATAAACAGTCCATAATCTTTATAAATTTGGTCATTATTTGAAATTAATCAGTGCATTATGTGAACATTAGAGCTGCTCAGAAAATAGTTTGCTTTTTCCCCTGTGGAAAATTTCAGCAGAAATGATTTTTTTCCTCTTGAAAATATAGACCTTTTTGGAAAAAATATTTTGGCTGAAAATCAAACTAGTTTGATTCAAAATGGTGTTGTGGTGTCTCATGGGAGCTGTTGTTTGGATGCCTTATGTTTCCACTTTCCTACAGGGCCTTGGCGCTATGACTGGACTACATTTCCCATGATGCACCACTAATTCCTTCTGAATAAGGAATGGGGTGCATTAATGAAGTACCTGGTTATAGTGCATCACAGGAGATCTCGTCCCCCCAAAGAATGTGACTAATAGAGAACAGGTGCATAAAGCAACTGAACTAAAATTGCTATGTGGCACTGCAGTACCATTTTGACAAAAATATTTTGTTTTTTCTCCCCAACAAAATGAAATTTTCTGCAGAACGCAGACACTTTTGTTAAAAATATTTAGTTCAAAACTCAATTTTCCACTGAAAAACAGTTCTGACAGAAAAATTAACTAGCCATAGTGAACATACTTCAGCCTATGGCAGGGATCGGCAACCTTCGGCATGCAGCCCATTAGGGTAATCCGCTGTCGGGCTGAGAGACATTTTGTTTACATTGACCGTCCGCAGGCACGGCTCCCCGCAGCTCCCAGAGGCCATGGCTCACTGTTTCTGGCCAATGGGAGCTGTGGGGAGTGGTGGCCAGCACATCCTGTGGCCCACCATGGCCCACAGCCCCCTTTGGCCGGGAACAGCAAACCGCGGACATGGGGAGTAGTGGGGGGGCCATACCCATGGACAGTCAATGTAAACACAATGTCCCGTGGCCCGCCAGTGGAGTACCCTGATAGTCCGCATGCCAAAGGTTGCCGATCCCTGGCCTAGTCTGGTCATGAATTGTAAACTGAAACAATTAATTTGCAAATTCACTCTGCTTTCTGTGCTGTATCACTGGTCACATGGCATTGTCTTCCATCTCTGACAGTATAAGTGAAAATTACATAAATAGAAGGAGGGCTTGAAGAAGTCACTTCTGTTTTGAACATTCACCACAGTATTAATAAGATGCTAACTTTTTACAAATACTTTTGCCAATAATCATTCAGATAAATGTCTGCAGAAAAGGAATAAAATGAATAAAGAGCATTACAAATGCTGTCAAGGTGAATTTGTGGGTTTATCTAAATACTTTTTTGCAATGTTTGCCCATCTCTACCTATTGGTTTCACATATTAGTAAGTCCTTGTGGTGCATCAGTTAAGGGACACTGGTCCAAATTTTAAGGTTATGTGTGAGGAGATTGTGCATTATGCAATGGGAAGGTAAGGCATTGAGCCTGTAATTGGCAATGAAGAGGCAAAATGACTCACCCCTTTTCCCACTGAACTCAGAAGGTGTTCACTCATGTGGCTCTTTTTGCAGAAGCAGAGTTTAACTGGATGGAGTAGAATTAAAAGAGTCCAAAGTGGGGTTATGTGCTGAGAGTACTGATAAAAAGTGGAGGTAAAAACAAATTTATCTTGGACTCACTTCTGAATTTGACCTTTGTTTCAGATAGTTTAGACCTGAACCATTTTTAGGGCCATACAACCACATTCTGGTTCCTGCTTCCCACCATTGGAAAAGTAATCTGTACCGGCAGTATTCCTGGTACGGATGACCTCCATCAGCATGCTTAGCTGCACTGTCTCATCCATTAGATGGGGTAGAGTCAAAACTGTACCATTCCTCTCCTCCACCTTTCCATTCTTCATTCACATGTATGGGAGACAGACAGTAGCAGCCTGATGTCAGTTGTGCTCCCTCTTTTCCTGCTACTTGCAATAGGTGTAGCTGGCAAGGGAATAAGGGCACATTAGCCAGTTCATAATCTAGCGGTAGAGAAGGGACTTTTTGTATCCCTGGGGATTCATCCTTTTATTCTGGCCCTCATTTGCTTATCTCTGAGGTCAGAGTACATCTCTTTGTGGTAGCTAAAGGTGCTTTAGAAGCTAATTGAAGACTTAGAAAGCAGAAATTTAAAGAGAACTGGGTAAATTCATGGAGGTTAAGTCCATGAATGGCTATTAGCCAGGATGGGTAAGGAATGGTGTCCCTAGCCTCTGTTTGTCAGAGGGTGGAGATGGATGGCAGGAGAGCGATCACTTGATCATTACCTGTTAGGTTCACTCCCTCTGGGGCACCTGGCATTGGCCACTGTCGGTAGACAGGCTACTGGGCTGGATGGACCTTTGGTCTGACCCGGTATGGCCGTTCTTATGTTCTTATGTACATGCTGCACCATAACATAGCCATGGTCACTTTTGCAGGTGAGCTCCAATGTGGAAGTATCCATCTTCAGCCTTAGGGTGGGGATATTGTATTTTATACATGACATGTGATAAAAAACCTGCATAATATGTGTGCTCTCTTTTTAACGTGCCTTTACACTAAAAGGGAAGTCTAAATATTTGGTTACAGAGATCTCCACCAACAGACTGATAACTGTGTAAACATAAAAAAAAACATTGAAAGGACTCATTCCTCGTTGTTAATACATCTAAGCGTACCAGGTGTGATAGAGTTTGAAGAAGCATGTGGTATAAGAGAGGTAGTGCTGGCATAAACAGGGGCTTCCTACAGAAGAGATGTTCACTTTCACTGAAATGCAGGCTGAGCAAATAATCCCTCCCTAGTCTGGTATCTCTGCCATATGGCCATGGTCTGACCAGCTTGTGAGCAGGCAGCATGCCATCCCAACAGATGGACATGAATATAGCTAACCAAGGATACTTTTATCCTATGTGCAGCAGATGTATGTACTTATTAAAAGCATCATCCCCAGCTGTGAAAGTTGAAACGGCTGTCTGCCTGGACCCACTGTTCCTAGAGATCAGAGGATATGACAATACTGACCCACCATGGAAACTGATCAACTTTGAATATCATAAAATATTATTTTTTTGTCAAGTTATCCTCCTGAGGCTGCATAGCTAAGCTATACCAAAACTTGGAATTCTTCAGGAGATTCTTTTTTTTTTTTTTTTGGCTGGACAATATGTCATGACACTTGACATAGAAACAACAGAGCTCAGAACATGCCTTCTGTTCTTTGGCTTTCATTAATTTGCTTGCAGTACCCACAGAGCCTGTAAAAGTGGGATTTGTGGTACAGTGTATGGCAAAGAATTTCCCCTCCTCCTTGATGGAACTGAATTGCTGCTGTTTGTCCCACAATCAGAGAGGCCAAAGGAAGAGATGGAGTGAGCACCATCATGGAATATGTAATGCAAAATTTGAATACTATCATTCAGCATCTTTTATTAACACACATAATAATCTTGTTAATATAAACATCTTTCTTTCTGCTCCACCTCTAACTCTCTTTAAGGAGGCTGCTTAGGTGATCTCAGTTGCTCTCATGCCTTCAACTACTGTCTTTACGCTGATGACACACAAATCTACCTCCCTTTCTTGACCTATTTCTCTTCATCCCATCTTCCATCTTGACCCGTTTCTCTGACATCCCCACTTGGATGTCTCACCATCTAAAAATTAATTGGGTCAAAACTGAATTCCTAAGTAGTATTCCTGAATACTAAGTAGATTTACTTTTGTTTCATCTGAGGATAGGCTGTAGAAAATCCTTTAATTTGTATATAAGTTCTAAGGCAACAAAACCTATCTACTGGATGCATGCTGCACACATATACACTCATTGCTTAGGATGTGGATTTCTGTGTACAATTAAGTGACTGTATCTGCATGGAAAAGCAGCTTTTTACTTCACTAAATTTCTGTCATGCTGGCTTTTATGCCTTCAATACATCCTTTTGTTCAGCTTTCTAGATTTTTCAATTTATTTGTTTTAAATCTTTTTTTCACATGGATATGAATTTTACCCTCTGTACCAGGCTCAAGTGTTCTACTCTTCTAACCTTTTCACATTTTATCCGAATTCCTGAGGGGATGGAACTATTCACTGGTAAGCTATTATCTGCTTGTTTTCACCTTTTCCTAGTGCTATAGAGGTACATATTCTTTTTTCAGGCCTGGATAATGGATAATGAGTTTGTTTGGTTTATTGTTTTAGATTCGTATATGAATGCTTGTTACTTTATTAATTTCAGAAATTGTTTTGAAATCACTCTGTGGCTTTATCAATCATTTGTTTTAGAGCTAATTCTGTGCATTTATATTCCTTTCTTTCTACCACTGTATTCTTTTTCTCTTCTTTTACTTGTATGATTGCAGACAACTCTCTTCCCTCCCTCCATACCCACCCAATCAACATGAGTCAACTTAAACTGCTCTACAGCTGGACCATAGTTAGTCTACTTACTTTAGAGGATTGCCTCATGCAAACATTATTATTTGTATTTCAGCTGTATATAGAGGTCCAAACCAAGATATGGGCCCTACTGTGTTAAGCACTGTACATTAAGACATAGTAAAAGACAATCCTTGCCTGAAAGAGCTTATGAACTAAAAAGCTGAGACAGACTGAGAGTAGAATAAAGGAAATATTTTCTCCATTTTATGATGGAAAACTGAGACACAGATGTTACATGACTTGCTCAAGGTCTCACAAAGTTCATGAGACAGCCAATAATTGGACCACAAGATCTAGTGTCCTAAGCACACGATCACTTTCTCTCATTTTTTAGATTTTCTTGTCAGTTTACTTGCTACATGTTTGCAGAATCTGTGATCATGTTTTCACTGGAAGTTTCCTTGAAAATGTGTTGGTTTTTTTGTCGGAAAAATTTTAATTTCTCGGTAGTTTTCAGCTGAAGTTTTCCAGGTTTTGGTTTTCTGTTTTTGTTTTTTTTTGTTTGGTTGTTTTTTTACAAAAAATAAAAATAAAAAAAATCAGAATTTTCACGGTGGGAGGATGGGGGAAGAAATAAAACAAAACAAAAACATATTTTCCAATCAAACATAGGTATAATGAAAAGACTCTTTAATGTTGTCTTTTTTCATGTAATTTTGAAAAAGATGATGCCCATATATGAAACACCTATACACCTTACAGGAAAAGTTAGAACTATGCTTTTCAATACTTTTTCTTTGAGATTCTTTGAGGTTAGGTCAGTATAACTGCTTTGCTCAGGTTTGTGGATTTTTCACACCTCTGAGTGAACAGTTATACTGATGTAAGTTTAAAGTGTAGACTTGGCCAATGGTAACAAAAGCTGACCCAAGTATTCTGCCAGTCTCTACCATTTAAAGTAACTGCACTTCATCCTTTGTCTTCTGGATGTACCTAGTAGATCTATATTTCCCATGTCATTTATAAGCTTTCTTAGGGAAAAATTACAGTGTGAAGCGCACACAAACGGCCAGTCTTGAACTAACTTTTTTAACAGCAAGCTAAAAGTACAGTTAATCAAGAACTTTCTGAAACTTGCTAAGTACAGAAACACGATTAGGGCAAATTCTACTTCTCATTAGTCTTTCTCAAATATAAACATTACAACATCATTTACCTGAAACTTCCTGTATTCTGAACCAATTCTGTTCCTTTGGCAGCTCCGCAACAAAATATGCTACGGTATGTCAGTCTCAGTGTTTGCTCCAAAAGGAAAACAAAGGCTGTATTTGCATTTGCCAGCAAACTCATGGGGAATATTTGGTGGGCTTTCAGTGTCAGGCAGCATCTTTTTACAGCTCAGATGATGAATTGTTTAAAAATCAAAGCAGTTATCAAGAATTCTACTCCATCCATTCATGTTCAATCAGCCATATAAACAGTAAGTGCCAGTCCCTTCTTCCATGTTCTGTGTATTTGTGCTAAAAATGGCTAATATGACATTCTAAAAACATTTTATGAAACTACAGTGCAACCATTTTGAATCCCCATATTCTTGGTATGATAGTCATATGATGTAAGTGAGAATGAAAATCTATGGCACAGATCATCTGTATGCCAGATATACCTGTAATAAGAATTCTTATCCATGCAATTCAACTTCCATTCATTGGAAACATTCCAGATCAGATACAGGTGTGGAAGATAATGTGTCTAAAAGAATTAAACACTTCTAACACAGCACATTAAAGGCCCTCCATTACTTTCATATTATCAAGACAAAGGATGTGCTGGGCATCAGCGGGTCTGAGTGTGAGCTATATTGTCACAGTAAATGAGGAAAATGGCTGTCTGCCATTATATTGTCATTTTGGCCCCCTAAGGGGCTATGCTATTTTGTGTGTGTGTACGCACGCACACATGATGCTGTATGAAAGTGATGCAACATGCTTCTTGGGTGGGTACCGGAGATGAGGGGGAGAAGAAAGAAGCATTTTCATTTCACTCCACATCTATATATATCACCCTCAGGGAGAGTTAAAGAGGGAATCCCAGTGACCAATTCTCACTTTGTTGGATAAGGATAGTTGCTGTTGATTTCAACAGCAGCAGCACATTTATTATAATGGGAGATTCCCGTATACTGTGGGGAGAAAGTCAGACCCCTGGAAGAAAGGACTAACTAAACAACACCCTACTGGTTCCTGAAAGTGTGAAGAAATATAATGGGAGATGAAAATCTAGGCGTGTTCTTAAACTATGGGTTCTGAATCTGCTTTCATATTTTGGTTAGCAATCCAACCGCACCCTCTTAGGGGTCTATACATTGCATGCTAGTATATAGGAGCTGCGGGGAGGGCAGAAATCCCAATTACAGATGTTTTTCCTTAGTGTGTAAACCCAAATATAAATCAGAAATGTATGGAAGGAAAATAAAAGAAGCAGGCGTATTCTGAATACAACTTTTAATTCTGGGGAAAAGATACGATGCATACAGTTCATATTTTTTGCTGTAAAAATGGCACAAAAAAGTGTTTAGGAGGTACTCGCTATCTATCTGGGTATCTCTGCAACAGAGTTCCTGTTCTGAAAATCTCTAAGGCCTTAATGATGCAAATCCTTGTGAGATGTGCAACAGAGCATGCCCTTTTTTTCACTCCAATGCCAGAGTGAGAAAAGAGTATATGTTGGCACATGTGAAGTTAGGTATTAGACATCATCCTCTGCATTGAGCAGAAGTGGAGGAGACAGAATTTTAAACTACTCGCTACTACTCAGGAATAATGTGGAAACAGATTGTCAGCTCTCTAAATCGGCGTAGCTCCATTTAAATGGGAAGTCCCAAAACTGCACCCCTCTAGGAAACATGGAGAAATGTTCGGGGGGGGGTGGTGGGGGGGTC